>NC_137774.1:9578287-9605787 GCF_963455305.1 Plecotus auritus
ACGGGAGGACATGGGGGCTGCCCTGCCACCCCTCACCGTCCTGTGCCAGCCCCCACATGCTTCCCTGACCTCCAGACTGAGACCATGCGTTATGCCTGTGCAGGGTGGGGTGGTCCCACCTCTAAGTAGTGAGGGAATTCCTTTCCTCCCGACTAGATTCCTGCGAAGGAAGAGGACGAGAAAGGAGCAGGATAGGTAGAAAGGGGGAAGGGATTGCAGTTGAGAGAGCAGTCTGGAAGGAATGGCCCACATGTCCGCACCCGCACTGCCTAGGCTGGAGTCCTGAGGTCCAGCTGCAGCTTTTTTCAGGAATCCAGGACAACATTCCAGACAGCCCCTGGTGGGTACCTCATTCCCTAGACCCTGTTGCATTCCTTAGCATGGGCTTCCGCTCTGAAACTCCAGAAAAGAAGGTCTAGTTAAACATGAAGAAATAGTTCCTCACTAATCCCAGTGCAAGACCAAGATACAACAACCTGGGAGCTAACATATCTTTGGAACTTATTATGCATCAATGCATCGGTAACTGACTTAAGCATTTTACGTAAGTTAATAATCATCTCGACCCCCCTAGGAAATTGGAACTTTCATTACACTACAGACAAGGATACTGGGATATATATACCCCACTTGTATCCTAGGCTTGGCTTCTTCCCTCTTGGTAGAAAAAAAGAGCGAGACTAATTAGGAGGCCCCAGAATTGTTTTGAATTTTTATTGATTGATTGATTTGAGAGAGAGAGAAACATCGATTTGTTGTTCCACTTATTTATGCATTCATTGGTTGATTTTTGTTTGCGCCCTGACCCGGGAAACTTGCACCCTTGGCATATCGGGATGATGCTCTAATAACTGAGCTACCCAGCCAGGACAGGAGAGCCAGTACTTTTTTTACTAACTCCACTCCTTCTGCCTTTCTGCTTCCTGTGCCTGCTCCTCACCCTCAGTCAACCCAGTATCTACTCTCCATTGAACACCCACACATGTGTCTTTCTCTTCCTGCCATTGCCCACAAACAAATAGGTGGCAACATCCCCAAAGGCACCCACTCTTCCCATCCTATTCCTGAGGAAAGCACATACACAGACTTGACTACATCTGACCACCCCTTCTTTGTTGGGGCAGCTGCTGGCCCATAGGGTCTTTCTGCCCGAAGCTCTGGGTAGAGGGTGTGATTTTGAACAGCTGCAGGACCAGGCTGGGCTTCCAGTCTGCTCTGGGCCCCTAAAAATCAAGGGGAGCAATTTGCTCCACCTGGCATATTTCCCCTGACCTTTCCCTGGACACTGGAGTCTGTCTGGATCACTCACGCCCTCTCTTGCTCCTGCCATCTGCATCTCCACTCTCCTCCTTCCTCTTTCTCCATTTTTCCTCTTCCCTTCCTTCTTTCATATCTATCTTCACAATTCTTTCACCACCACTTTTGTCTTTTTGTTCTCCCTCATCTTCCCCTGTATCCCCTCTTGCCTAGTTAAATGATAAGCCCTTTGGTCCTGGTTACCCCCCGACCCGGGTCAGGAATAGAGGCATTACGCATGTTCCATAAATTTCACAACTAAGGGGCTGATGGTGGGAGAGCATTCCTACTAAGCAACCCCACCTGAGGGAAGTTTCATCTCAAGAGAGGGAGATGGGGACCCATAATCCAATCTTGTGGATGAGCGTTAAGCAGTCACTAAATCCCTGCAATCCCCAGAACAAATCCAGATCAACACTGATGTGCCCTTGTCCAACACAAATTGGGATAAGAAATCAGATGGGGAGCGATTTGCAGGGTCATGACAGGTTTTCTTGGTGTCTGTCTCCTTCCCCTACTATTGTAAGGCCCTCCGGGGCAAGGAGGTACCTGTTTTTTGTTTGTTTGTTTGTTTTTTATATTTTATTGATTTTTTACAGAGAAGAAGGGAGAGGGATAGAGAGATGGAAACATCGATGAGAGAAAAACATCAATCAGCTGCCTCCTGCACACCTCCCACTGGGGATGTGCCCGCAACCAAGGTACATGCCCTTGACCGGAATCGAACCTGGGACCCTTCAGTACGCAGGCCAACACTCTATCCACTGAGCCAAACCGGTTAGGGCCATTCCTTGTTTCTTATCCAGCACCTATCCCAGGTCTCAATCTTCTGTAAGGAGTACAGTCTGGTTTCAGCACCACGAACAGGTACACCTGGTGGGTTTGCCTAACGGGCTGGGTGGGAGCCTAACATCTCTACTTCTGCTGGGTTCTGTGCAAGTGGTGACTGCCCCTGGGTTCCTTCGGGTGTGTGTAATATTTGTGTGAGAGTGTATGGGAGTGTACCAGAGCCTGCGTGAACGCCTAGTCTGTCTGTGTCTCTCTGGGGCACAGCCTGTGGGCGTCTCTGGTTGCATCTGTGTGTTTGTATCTGTCTGTGCCGTGTCCCTGCCTGCTCCCTGTGTCCCTGGCTGAGAAAGGGGACAGGATGGGGACGCTCCGTTCTGGAGGTGGGGGAGGCAGCGGGTGGCTTAGTGTCCCAGCCGGGCCTGGGGGCGTCATCCTTGCCCAGACGCACCAGGCACCATGTGGCATGTGTGCCAGCCGGCACAGGCTGAGGGCATTCTGCCCGGCATGGGAGGAGGTGGGGGGATGCAGGGAGCTGGAGACAGGCAAGGAGAGGTGGGGAGCTGAGCTCAGAATTCAACTCTGGGGCCAGGCCCTTTCCATCCCGCGAGAGCTCCCCTTACAGGCACATGCATGAAGAAATGTACAAGCCACTTGCCTCTGTGAGGCCCAGACACCAAATAACCATCACCTCGTACACACATATCCTGAGGGGATGCACGGAGGCAGGCCTGTTTTGGCTTGCACACGGGTACAAATCACCCTTTGCACACCAATCCCTGCACAAATGCACACACATACACGCAAACACCGAAGGCATTCTCAGAGGATGGGGAGGCAAGAATCACCCCATTGTGTCACAGAACAGGACCCTCACTCATTCCGTGGGTGGGCACTTCCCTCCTGTGACACCAGGCAACCAGTCTGAGGGACTGGGAGCTTCTATGACAACTGTTCCCTCCCCAGCAAGTGGGCAGGTTACCCCAGCACAGTGCAGGCCCTGCGCTTGTCATCAGGAGTCTGCCCTCCGCACCCAGGGAAGGCTGGGAAGAGGATGCAGCCTCTGTGCTTCATCTGGGAAGGACCCGGGGAGGAGGAGGGAAAGGCATCTGCATAGCCCCTCCCTCCAACACCCAGGCAGGCCTCTTTCCCCGGAGAGGCTGCTGTACTGGAGAAATCCTAAATTTCTCACCCCCCTCTCAATGCCAACTGGCTCTGTGACCACGGGCAGGTTATTCCTCAGTGAGACTTAAACATGACAACTTATGTAAAGGGGCTGGCTGCAGAGAGTGGTCACCATTCGTATTACTAAATTCATACTACGGTGAGAGCGATGGTCAGGATCAGATGAAATAATGTCGACAAAGTGTCTAGCACAGTGTCTGACCCACAGCGGGTGCTCCGTGAATGGGAGCACAGTATGAATGCACTGGTAGAATTTCAGGATTTAGACAGAATTATCTCTCCAAATTCAAGAGGTACACACTCCTACGTGAAAAAGCTCAAGGACAAACTGGGAAGCAAGAGTGGGGTGGTGAGAGGGCACCCTCTTGTGGCGGGACATCCAGATCGCCATCCTTCAGGGCCAGGGAAGCCCCCTAGAGCAGTGGTTCTCAACCTTCCTAAGGCCGCGACCCTTTAATACAGTTCCTCGTGTTGTGGTGACCCCCAACGATAAAATTATTTTCGTTGCTACTTCATAACTGTAATTTTGCTACTGTTATGAATTGTAATGTAAATATCTGTGTTTTCCGATGGTCTTAGGCTCTACAGCAGCGGTTCTTAACCTGTGGGTCGTGACCCACGGGTTGAGAACCGCTAGCAGGTCGCCAAAATGCATGTGCACCTCTCATCCCTTTTGAGGACCAGCAAGCAGGACAGTGCCACAGCCCTTAGGGGAGTCTAGGGCCAGCTGGTCGAAGGTGAGGATCTGGGCCCCGCCTTGAGGATGCGGCTAGGAGTGGCTCCTGGACACACACATCATCTGTTACAGTCCCTACAACCACAGCAGTTTTGTCCTCCCGGCCACGAAGCTTCGTTTCTGGGTCATCCGGGAAAGGGACGGGGGCGGCCAGTTGGTGCCACTCATGGGCAACCTCTCAGCACCACTTGGCTGAAGGTGGGGTTGGCGCCTTGGGCCAGACACCTGCACAGCTTGACCAACAGCCTTGGGTCGTCACCCGGCTCTTGGGCTCCTTGCGCTGAACCTTTTGGTCTTTCTTGTGTAGGACGTGGACTCCCATGATGGTGCCTCCTGGTCCACAGTCCAGAAAGGGCCCAGTCTGGACGCCTTCTCCACCCATCCCTTCCCTTGGCTTCCCCCTTTCAACAGATAGCAACACCAGCTTAGCTCCTCAAGCCCAAGACCTGGGCATTGGCCTTCAGTTCTCCCTCTCTCTCCGTAACGACTTGACTCTCTCACCAAGAACCACGGGTTCTCTCTCCAGTATGTACCCCAAGTCCAGGCCCCTCTTCCTTTCTCAGTGTCTCCCCGCTACGCCAGGTCACATCACTCTCTTCCGAGTCTCTGCTCTAACCTCCTCTGATTCCTTCTCCCACAGCATCCAGGTAAGTCTTTCAACGTAGAAGCCAGGCCTCTCACCACCTGGTTTACACTCCGTACTGGCTTCCTTAGCACATAGAATAAAACCCAGACTCCTTACCAGCTGGATCTGGCCCCTGCCTCCCTCCCAGTGTCCTTTTCTGCCTCTGCCTCTCCTTCTCCGTGCCCCAGCCTCACTTGCCCTTCTTCCCGCCCTGCAAGCACTGAGACCACCTCCCGACCCCAGGGACTGGGCTCTTTTCTCGGCCCAGCTGAGGCCCACACCTCCCTCCCATTCTTTTCTTGGCTGGCTCCTTTTCACCCCTCTGTTCTGCCTGTCCCCACACCCTCATCTGAAACCTTTTCTGATGCCTTTACCCAGGGGTCCTCAAACTTTTTAAACAGGGGGCCAGTTCACTGTCCCTCAGACCGTTGGAGGGCCGGACTACAGTTTAAAAAAACAAACAAACTATGAACAAATTCCTATGCGCACTGCGGGCCCGGGACGAGTCGGCTGCTAAGCAGGACAGGCAGCGGCACCCGGCGGGCCGGATAAATGTCATCGGCGGGCCGCATGTGGCCCGCGGGCCGTAGTTTGAGGACCCCTGCTTAGCCAAAGAGGGCTTCCGGGGGTTCTTAGCTCAGCTTCTGTTGTTTCCTTTGTAGCACTTCACTTATCTGTTGACTTGTTATTTGTCGGCCTCTCCTGCTGGTCTGTAAGCTCTCTGAGGACGGGAGCGCAGTATGTGTTCTGTTCCCATAGGAAAGGCTGGGCCCAGTATGGAGCAGCTACTTGGTCCATGTGTTTGAATGGCTGAATTGATGAGTGCTTTGACATCTTCCAAGGTGGGTGGGGTAAGCTGGTCCCGTAGCCTAGGCTCCAACCTGCCCCATTAGGGGTCTGTCTCATCTCTCTTTCTTCCTCTCAGGAGGCCTGTCTGCTGGCAGCCTCCTAATTATATTTTACTTGACTATAAATCTTTCCGTTAAATGTAATTGAAAAACATACCTTTCGAATCATCGCATTAACCTAGCATCCACTCTGAGGCAGTAATTAAAGACTTCCTAGAATCTCCCACTGGTTTGGGGAGAGCTGGCTCGGAGATCATCCTCTGCCAACCCCAAATGTGGAGGCATCGGTCCTCCTGCCCCCAGAGAAGGCAGAGGCACAAACCCAGGCTGCCCACCGGTCAGGCTCAGGAGCTCAGCATGTCCCCGTCCTCTCTCCCCACTGCAGGACTCAGACAGCTGGCAGCAAAGCCCAGCCCCAGCCCAGCTCTCCTGCTGCAATAGTCCTCTCTCCTGGGCTCCTGGCTCAGAGCAGCCTCAGGTGGAAGGTCAGGAAGGAAGAGGAAAGGGAAGGATCAAATGCTTTCCCAGCACCTTAAGTGGGTCAGGTCTGTTTCAATCAGTCTTCGCACGCAGCTCCCTGGAGACAGGCTGAGGTCTGCAACACGGGAGGGTTAGAATCCGAGTCAAAAGGCCAATGTGTTGGAACCTACAGAATAACAGCCCTCCTTCCCGAGTCCCAGTGGGGCCTGTGGTGACAGGCGCCCTCAGGCCCGCGCCCAAAACTCGGGGTCACCCTTGGCAATGCTCTTTTACACCCCACGCCGGATTCAAAAGCAAAGCTACCTGCTCTGCCTTCAAAATGAATCCATCCTGGGGTCCAGCTCATGGGTGCCTGGATTTCTTTCTCTCTCTTCTCTCTCTTTTCCCTCTTGGTCTTCTTTTCTTTCCTGCCCTAGACACATGGTCCACTCATCTCTACCTCTTGGGCAACCCTCCTCACCAACTCCCTAATCTGTACACTTATCCCTCCTCCTTCTCTCCTTCTGCTTTGCCCTGACCAGCCCCCGACTCTTCCCCACTCTTTTTTTTAAAGATTTTATTATTTTTTTTATTAAGGTATTATATGTGTACATATCTTACCATTGCCCCCCCCACCCCACTCCCATACATGCCCTCACCCCCCAATGTTTTGCATCCGTTGGTTACTCTTATATGCATGCATATAAGTCCTTCGGTTGATCTCTTATTTGCACCCCCTCTCCCTAACCTTCCCGCTGTAATTTGACAGTCTGTTTGATGCTTTACTGCCTCTGTATCTATCTTTTTGTTCATCAGTTTATAATGTTTTTTATTATCCACAAATGAGTGAGATCATGTGGTATTTTTCTTTCATTGACTGGCTTATTTCACTTAGCATAATGTTCTCCAATTCCATCCAGGTTGCTACAAATGGTAAGACTTCCTTCTTTTTCATGGCAGCATAGTATTCCATTGTTCTTCCCCACTCTTAGTTTTCACACTCAACCCTGGAGAACATCAAATGGCTGGTCTTTGCAGGTCGTGAGACGGAAGAATAATCCGTCTCACGACCTGTCTTCCAAGAATGATGGTGTTCACTTACTGTACGACTTGGGCCAGGCTCTGAGTTGAGTGCTTTAGACCAGCGGTTGCCAACTGGTGGTCCATGGACCACTGGTGGTCCGTGAGGTCCAGAAGGTTGGCGACCGCTGCTTTAGGCCAGCACTGTCAGAACTTTCTGCAACAACAGAAATGTTCTAGTTCTGTCCTCATCCATATGGAGTCACTAGCCAATATGAGGTTATTTTTTTTATTATTCTTTATTGTTTAAAGTATTACATATGTCTCCTTTTCCTCCCATTGACCTCTCCCCGGCCGTTTCTACCCCCAGCACATGCCCTCCCCGCCCCCCACCCCCATGTAGGTGTCCATGGGTTATGCTTATATGCACGCCTGCAAGTTCTTTGGTTGCTCTCTTACCACCACCGCCGCCCCTGCGCCCCCACCGCCTTCCCTCTGAGGTAGGACTGTCTGTGTGGTGCTTCTCTGTCTCTGGATCTATTTTTGTTCATCAGTTTATGTTGTTCATTATATTCCACGTATGAGTGAGATCATGCGATATTTATCTTTCTCCGACTGGCTTATTTCACTTAGCATAATGCTCTCCAGGTCCCTCCATGCTGTTGCAAATGGCATGAGTGCCTTCTTTTTTACAGTGGCGTAGTATTCCATTGTGTCGATGTACCCAGTGTGAGGTTATTAAACATTTAAAAGGTGGCTAATGTGACTGAGGAGATGGATTTTAAATTCAAATTAATTTAAATGTGGCTAGTAGCTTCCACGTTGTTGGCGGGGCGGGGGGGAGGTGAAAGTTTTGACACATTATTTACTCTTTATAATTATCTTGGGGAGTAGGTATGATTATCCCCATTTTACAGGTGAAGAAGAGTAGCTAACCAGAATGATCCTTGAAGGCAAGGGTCTTTGACTATCCCAGTGCCTGGCACATAGTAGGATATCAATGAAAATAAAGGAACAAACCTGCCCCAGATACTTCTGCCTTTGCAACGGGAGGGCTCAGAGTCTAATTTGGGTCTGTTTGCTTCCAGAGCCCAAGTTCATTCCCTCCAAGTTATTTTCTCTTAAATATTCTCTCCAGTCTCTTCCCCAAGTTCTCTCCCTTAGGGTGACCCTGGGCTAACCCAGGAGTTCCCTGTCCCTGAAATGTTTAGCCCAGGCTGGATAGGGGTTCCTTCATCTACCCTCAGCTCTGATGCCAAAGACTTTGACTAAAACTCACAGATCCTCCTCCCTTCCCTGCAGGAGCCCTGTGGCCCAGTGAGGTCTCCTCCCTCCCCCTCCCTGCTCAGGGCTAGTCCTCTTCCTCTCTGCTGAGGAGGGGCTGAGCTAAGGAGCCTGGTCATTTCTTCCTTTCAGTGGAATAGCCTGGGAACCGCCCGCCCCCCCCACCCTGCGTACTTCTGGGTGTGCAGTGACTTAAAGGCAAGTAGGTGGGATACACCCCCCATACGCACACCTCACCCCCTGAGGAAGGAGACGGAGACATATCCTGTTGGTGGGATGCAAGGGCAGGGGCTCTTCCTTGAAAATGGCAGCTGGATTGTTCATGACTCCACTAGGAGGGATGGGAGTTAGCTAGCAGGAAGGACTTCCCAAAAGTCAGGAAATAAAATAAAGGTATGAGGCCTCTTCCCCACTTAAGGGCTAAGAGAGTTAAATTCACTCACCTTCCTGAATGCCTTGTCCTGGACACCTTCTTCTTCTTCTTTTTTTAAAAAATATATTTCATTGATTTTTTACAGAGAGGAAGGGAGAGGGAGAGAGAGTTAGAAACATCGATGAGAGAAAAACATCAACTAGGTGCCTCCTGCACACCCCCTACTGGGGATGTGCCCGCAACCAAGGTACATGCCCTTGACCGGAATCGAACCTGGGACCCTTGAATCTGCAGGCGGATGCTCTATCCACTGAGTCAAACCAGTCAGGGCCCTGGACACCTTCTTGAATGGTCTAAGTAACATGTAAAAATGACTGCTGGCTCAGAGCTCCAGAGCTCATCCCTCTCCAACTTCTCCTCTCTTCCGCCTCACCCCCTTTTCCACCTCCTTCAGTTCAATGCCACTTGCTGGGGTCCAAACAGAAACCAGCTCCATAATATGTAGGCCAGGCCATATAAGCCATGTGAAGAGGGAAGAGCTGACCTCTGATGTGTGGTCCAACTGCCTTCTGGCAATGAGGTGAGAGAAAAGGCTAGAGCTTCAGGCCAGTCCCAGCTCTGCTGGATCACAGCTGTGTAGTCCAGAGAAGTTGGTCAACCTTTCTGAACCTCAGCTTTCCCATCTGTAAAATGGGGCTAACAGCATCTGCCCTACAGCTTTGCACAATTTGGAGATGGCTCAGGGCAAGTACCTGACACAGGGTAGGCATTTAATAGTTTGTACTATTGCCCTAGCCAGTTTGGCTCAGTGGATAGAGCATCAACCTGTGGGCTGAAGGGTCCTGGTTCAATTCCGGTCAAGGGCACATACTGGGTTGCAGGCTCAATCCCCAGTATGGGGCGTGCGGGAGGCAGCCAATCAATGAGTCTCTCTCATCATTGATGTTTCTCTTTCTCTCTATCTTCCCCTCTGAAATCAATATATATATAAAATATATTAAAAATATATAAGTAGTTTGTATTATTATGATGATTATTAACTATTATTATTATTTTGCTAATCCTCACCTGAGGATATTTTTTCCTTTGAATTTTTTTTTTTTTAGAGAGAGAGAGAGTGGGAGGGAGGTAAAGAGAGAGAGAGAAACACTGATGTGAGAGAGACACATTGATTGGTTGCCTTCCACACACACCTGCAACCCAGATGCAGGTCCTAGACCAGGAATCGAACCCACGACCCCTTGGTGTGCTGGCCGATGATGTAACCACTGAGCACACGGGCCAGGACTTACGACTATTATTGCTTAGGCTCCTGGAGGCCCCTTCTTTCATCCCATGGATAAGAGGGGGCCTTTCCCCTGTTACTTTCCATCTGGAACTTTCATCTGGACCAGAGCAGTGGTTTCCTTACTGGCTTCCCTGCCTCCAGCCTCGCTCTGCTCTGACCTCTACACCCTGTCAAAATTCTTTTCCTAAAACTCAATCCAAACCCACCACCCCCTGCTGAAAATGCCTCCAAAATTCTCCCACTTCATACACAGCAAGCATAGCGATAAGAGTTTGGGCTCTGCCCGGCCAGAGTGGCTCAGTGGTCGACCTGTGAATGGTTCGATTCCCGGTCAGGGCACATGCCCAGGTTGCGGGCTCCATCTCCAGTGTTGGGTGTGCAGGAGGCAGCCAATCAATGATTCTCTCTCATCATTGATGTTTCTCTCTCTCCCCTTCTCCCTTCTTCTCTGAAATCAATAAAAATATATTTTTAAAAAAGAGTTTGGGCTCTGGGGTCAGACACGGGTTTGATGCTCAGCTCTATCACTTTCTAGCTGAGTCTTTTAGGTAAGTTCCTTAATATCCCTGAGCCTCCGTTACTCGTCTGAAAAATAGGATAACAGTACCTTCTTTGTGTGGTTATTGTAATGAAGGAAGAAGGCAAGAGCTCTACCTATGAGCACGGCAAGCAAGGCTGTCTGTAGGAGTTAGACGTTACAATTTTTAGAGCAGGACTGTTCGAATGAAGCACCTGGCCTGCCCATCCAACCTTGTTTTCTGCCATCCTCCACATGAACCCTATGTTTTTTGTTTGTTTGTTTTTTATATTTTATTGTTTTTTTACAGAGAAGAGGGAGAGGGAGAGAGAGCTAGAAACATCGATGAGAGAAAAACATCAATCAGCTGCCTCCTGCACCCTGCCCCCCGCAACTGGGGATATGCCCGCAACCAAAGTACATGCCCTTGACCAGAATTGAACCTGGGACCCTTGAGTCCACAGGCCGATGCTCTATTCACTGAGCCAAACCGGTTGGGGCTGAACCCCATGTTTTGACTGTAACAGTGTATCACTCACTATCCCCTATGCTGAGACATTTTTAAAAAATACGTTTTTATTGATTTTTAGAGAGAGAGGAAGGGAGAGGGAGAGAGGAACATTGATGATGGGTCAGCTACTTCCTGCACGCCACCTACTGGGGCTGGAGCCCACAACCTGGGCATGTGCCCTGACAGGATCAAACTGGTAACCTTCTTGGTGTATGGGATCACACCCAATCCATTGAGCCACACGGGCCAGGGCCTGAGATTTGGTGCCTTGGCACAGGCTGTCCTCATGGCCTAGAACAGCGGTCGCCAACCTTTCGGACCTCATGGACCACCGGTTTGCGGCCACTGCTCCAAAGGTTTCCCAGAATGCTCTTTCTCTCCTTGCCCAGTGAAATGGTAAACTCCTCATTCAAGCCTGTCCTGTCCTTGGCGAAACCTTCCCAGACCCCAGAGTGGGGTGGATCACATCCCGGTGTTCCACCATCCCAGCCTTTACCTCTGCTCAGCCTCGGGTTAAAAGCCACAGGCTGAGGCTGCCTGGGTTGGAATTTTAACTCTGCCACTCCCTGTCCAGCTGGGTGACCTCAGGCAACGTACTTCATCTGCTTGTGCCTCAGTTTCCCGATGTGGAAAGTGGGGGTGAAAATAACAGTATCTGTCTGAAAAAGGTGTGAGGAGCACATGAGTCACAGTATGTAAGGGATCGGTTCCCATACCTGGCGCAGGGTAAGTGCCCAGGAAGGGGAAGCGGCCATGACTATTATTCCAGCTTCTCTTCCTTCCAGGGCAGGGCTTAGTTTACCTGTGTGTCTCCCACAGGCTGTGAGCTCGGAGGGTAGAGGCTGGTGCAGAGTGGACATTTGGCACCTCTGCCTGGACGGACAGTCATGGAGATTCTCCTTTACCAAGAGCTTTCTCATTTGTACCTGGTACTAATGCTCTCCCCATTTTATGGATGAAAGCACTGAGACCTGGAGGTAAATGCCTTAGGGCCCTAGTAAGCAAGTAGCAGGGCCAAGGACCCAGCTGACTCCAGTCAACCCCCCTGGGCCTCAATTTCCTCATCTATAAAATGGACTGGTAGCTGTTCTTCCTCTCTCTCAGGTTTGCTGTGTGAATATATGTAAATGTAAGAGAAAGCAGGGGGTGTAGTCCCCCTTATGAATTAGGTAATGCTTTGTCTAAGAACAAGAACTACTCTGGGGGTGATACTGATGAGTAGCTGAGACTCAAACAGCCCCAAAGCCCCAATCAATTCACCCCTCTCCCTAGGGTTTGTCTGGAGCCTGGGGCCAATTCAGCAACCTCCCCCATTTCCTGGGCCCGCTGCCAGCCCCTCCGCCCCTTTCCCCCACCCATTGCCACTGGAAGACAATGGTGGGCAGGCCCAGCCTTTGTGAGAGGGGTCAAGCCAGTTAATCTTGGGCTGGGTTGAGGAGGAGCATGTAGGGGGACCAGGGAAGGGAGAGGGGGCTGCATGTAGGGGACGGAGAGCAGAGGGCCTGTGAGGGTCGGGAGGACATTGGAGGCCAGCGGCCTGAGGAGTAAAAGCTTGAAACATGCTTTGGGGAGCGTTTCCTCTGAATGTAGATTTGAGCTCCTATTAAACTTGCCAAAAATTTGTGTTAGCTAATGGATTCTTAATTCTGTCTAAAATGAGAGAGGGAAAATTATGCCATTCATCTTGTATTGGTTTGAAATTACATCTGACACCTAATCGATCATACTGTGGAACATTAACTCTTTGGAAGAGACCCAACTTTTCCTCTCTCCCTCGCTTTCCAGAGCTCTGGAGCCACCCCCACCCCCTGATTCCTTCTTTTGTATTTCATTAACTAAGCAAAGCTCTGGCTGTCTCTGGGGATGAGGGGTGGGAGTTGGGAAAGGGTTCATTTGAACTGAAGGAGATAGCCAGGACCCCCAATCTTTTGTGGAAGACCAGAGCCCCTGCTTCCAACCTTCAAGTGACCTCCTCTCCCTTCCTGCTTTTTCCTATGCTTCCTGTGACCTGGAAATGCAGAATTAAAGGCATAGGGGTGTGGCATGACCTCAGAGCCACCTTGGGGGCACCAGGGAGGGGCGGGGAGCCAGGCAAGCCGAGCTGGCACCTGGGGCTGGGGCAGGGGCCTTGGCAGGGGGCTCACCTGCGACTTGCCTGGCAGATGGGTGAGGAGGAGGAGGGCAGATGACAATAGATTTGCCTCTGGGGAGCCTGATGAGTTCTGACTGAAAACCCCAACTCCAGACCTGCTTTTCCAGGAGGAGGGCTTTCTGGCAGCAGAGAGAACCCACTGGAGGCAGACAGACCTGGGCTGGGATCCTGGCTTCACTCCTGACAAGCTGTGTGACCTTGGGCAAGTTACATAACACCCCTGAGTCTCAGTTTCCTTCTCTGTCAGAGCAGAATAGATAATAACACTGGCACAAGGCTGAGGTGAAAACTGGATGAGACAATCCAGGTAAAATTGGGACGGAGCCTATCGCAGTCTGCCTGGCACACAGTAGGTACCCAGTAAAGGTGACAGTCACTCCCCTCCCCACTTCTGCAGCTTCTCCCTCTCCTTGCTCCCCCCTTCACCTTCTCTCCCACCTCCAACGCACTGGCCTGTCTCCCAGGGACAGACCTAGGGCTGAGAAGCCACAAGGTCAAATCAGGCCATGAAGGCCAGTCCATGTCTTCTCCTAAAAGGACACCTGAAGGGTTGGGCCTCCAGGGTTTCTGCAGCGCAACCCCTCCCCCCCCCCCCCCCCCCGCCACCGCCCTTCCTGGAGCTCCTATATCTCCTCCAAAAATTGTGGGGTTGTTTCCTACATGGAAAGCTCTCTCAGCAAACTTCTCTCTGCCTGGAAGGTGGGATCTCTTGAGAAAGGGGGGATCTAGGAAGTGAGGTCAGGAGGGGCACTGCAGCTGGGAGGCAGCCACTTGCTTTCAGGGAAAGGTGGTTAGGCTGGCAGTGGGGGCTTGGTCCCTCAACAGCAAGGGAGAGCAAAGGGAACGAGGTGGGTGGGTGAAGGGAGGAGGCAGGGACCCCCACTTCTATTCCGCAGGAGGCACAATGGCTTCTCTCATAAGTTGGCTTTGGGTACTATGGGAAGACAAGGTTCCAGGGTCCTCCAGTTTCATGTGAAAGGGGTCGTCATGGAAGGAAGGTGGATGCAGCTGGCCTCTGGCACAGGACGGCATGGGGAGGGCTGAGGTGCCTCTTTCATGGAAAGCTGGGCAGTCTCTGGGCCCTCCCAGTGTAGATTTCACTCTCCATAAGCACCCACGAATACCTGAATGAATGGATGTGCAGGTGAGGGCTGAGGCTGCTTTAAGTGACCAGTCAAGGTCACACAAGGAATCATTAGCTCCTACCAGGAATCTGCTCCAAGTGCCAAAAATAACCTAAAGTGGCCCCACTGTATCCTTGGCCCTGTGGAGGAACCCCTATGTGCTAAGAGCAATGGGGAAATTTCCTCAGTAGCCTCGTTTTACAGAGCAGGAACCCGGGACTCAGAGAGGGGGTATACTGCCCAGCGACACAGGGTGAGGCAGGGCAGCCAGGGACATTGGCCTCTGGCTCTCCGTCCAGTGCTCTCCTCCACCTGCATCAATCTGAAGGGATCATGACCCAGTCCCAGCAGAGCCTATGCTGTTTCTGGGGAGGGGGCTGGAGTTTAGGGAGTGAGAAGAGCTGCTGAGAGGTTTTCCCTGAAGAGAGAAGAGCAGAGGGGGCTGGGGAGGTTTCTTAACTCCCTCTCCCGCCCCAACACACATACAAACACACAGTGGCAGGAATTTTATTTCCAAATGTCCCTTCTCCGGGGAGCTCACTGTTTCCCAGGAGACGTCTGGTGGAGATGCCCCTTCCTGCCAGCTTCCCTGGCAGCCACTAGGCGGCTGTGGCTCCCGCTTCTGCCTAGAGCAGCCACAGCGAGGGTCCCATGTGATTTGTATAAATAGGAAGTGAAGCCCAGGCCTGCAGGTGCTGATGGTGGAGCAGGTTAGCCAGGCGTGGGTGGGCAGCCAGGCCAGTAGGTAGGCTGAGGAAGCCACTCACAGGGCCACATTTGTCAAGGTCATGATGTGCCTCGATACATGTGCTGACCTCCCTTTGGTCACCAGAGAAAAAAATTCCTCCCTGACACCCGCCCCCCCCCGCCACTCAACTGGTAATGTTTTTTTTTTTTTTTAAATATATTTTATTGATTTTTTACAGAGAGGAAGGGATAGGGAGAGAAAGATAGAAATATTGATGAGAGAGAAACATCAATCAGCTGCCTCCTGCACACCTCCCACTGGGGATGTGCCCGCAACCAAGGTACATGCCCTTGACTGGAATCGAACATGGGACCTTTGAGTCCGCAGGCCGATGCTCTATCCACTGAGCAAAACCGGCTAGGGCAACTGGTAATGTTTTTAAAAAATATATTTTTATTGATTTCAGAGAGGGAGGGAGAGGGAGAGAAAGATAGAAATATCAACGATGCCTCCTACACACCCCCTACTGGGGATCAAGCCCACAACCCGGAATCAAACCCGGGACCTTTCAGTCCACAGGCTGACGCTCTATCCACTTAGCCAAACCGGCCAGGACAACTGGTAATGTTTTTTTATTGTGTTTTTACGTTGAATATAAAAGTAACACATAATTGTATTAAAAATAAATAATTCTAACAAAATGAAATGAAGAGAAGCTCCAGACTAAAATTTATAATCTTTTCCCCCAGGAAAGCAATTAGCCTCTGGCTGAAGAGTCCAGGGCAAGAGTCTGCTATGTTTAAGAAAAAGGGGGAAAGCATTATAACACTGGAATGTTCTAGAATCTGGAAGGTCCTCCAGCAGCAAATACCCTTGTATTGAAGAGGCTGACATGTGTGTCTATTTCCCCCCCCCCCCCCACGCCCTCCGCAGAGGATCTGTGGTTTCAGAGTGCAGTTCTTCCCACCCACTCTGGCTCCTGCACTCCCACCTGCTGGGCGCACTGTGCTGCCCCAGTGCTGTCACCCAGGAATACTAGTTGGAAGAATAAATCAATTAACTCAGATGAGGAAACAGACCTAGAAATAGACACTTAGTTGCCTGAGTGACCCAGATCATGTTCACAAACAAGATTGCCACAGGTCTGGAAAAACTGGCCTCAAATTCTCCACCGGCTCCCTCTTTCCCAGAACTGACAGGAGCGAAAGGTTGGAGTTAGCCAAAAGGGCCAAGTTTGTATAGGACATTTCCCAGATCCGACCCTTGAACAGGACAGAGGCATTAGAGGGAGACGGTCAGGGCTTACAGCAAGGAAGGCCTCACAGAGAGCCAGAGAGACAGGAGTGGTGGAGAGCCTGATGTGAACTGAGAAATTAAATCCATGCCATGCCAATGAGGTGGGCATCAGTTTTGCCCCTCTACGCTGACAAGGAAGCAGCTGTGGCTGGAAGGTTCCATGTCATCTTCTACTCAAAGGGATTTAGGCATATGGAGGAAAGTTACCTCCTTCAAGGAGAGAGGAGGGTACCCAACACAGCAGCAGAGATAGAAGCCTGCTTCTCACCCCCCTTTCTCCTTTTTGCCAGATAACTTAGGTAGGGCCCTGCCATCTTTATCCCATTTAGCCATTGACAACTGTCAGAGGTCATAACCCCATTTTGCAAGTGAGTAAACCAAGGCTAAGAATAGTAAAGGGACTTGTCCAGGTCAGAAATCAAGTGGCAGAACTAGGAAGAGGATCCCAGGTTCCCAGATGCTCTTTCCACTGAGGCCTCACATCAGTGTTTGGTTTCCTGGGGGCGGGGGGGTGGGGGGGACACGATTTTGTGGCCAGACCACACCCCCTGCTAGATTTGGGACCAGGTTCTTTAACCACAGAGGCCTCTGGTCTTCCTTTAAGTTCAGCTCCTTGCTGTGTCCTGTTGTTTTGGCAGACCCTGTCCCTGCTTCCCCTGAGAACTGTACTTAAGGCAACCTGGGAGGCATGTGATAAGACATGTGCCATAGGGCCTTGGCCCACGTGATCAATGTTCCTCTAAGATGTCACCTTTCCCGTTTGGCAAAGGCTTATTCTCCCGAAGTTCTAAGTTCTCAGTCTATTACTGTGCTCTATTCACAAGCCTCCCATATCCTCCTGGGAAAGGCCCAAAGCATTTGCAGAGGGCAGGCCCCGAGACAGAAACCACGCCGCATTTGTGGCCCAGGGCTGGCACCTTGGTCCCCAACACTAAGCCCCAGACAGTTCCGCTCCTTCTTGGCGCTCTCCCTGCCCATTGGGTTTGGGGCGGGGGGTGGGGGTGGGGGGAACAAAGTCCGGCCTGGCCCTCCCACCTTGCCTGGCCCAGACGCCAGCAGCAGAACACCCAGGGCAGGCAGCCCAAAGAGCGAAAAGCGGCTGGGAGCGAGGGCCCAGAAAGGGGCCCGCAGATGCCGCCTCTTCCCCCCTTCCTTGGCCGGGGCCCCCACGGTGTCCGGGAGCAGGAGGAATCAATCAGGATAATGAAGCCGCAGCCTGCCACGCACCGCGGGGGCACTGAGGAGTCGGGGCCGGTGCCAAGTCCGCCAGACGGTTCGGAAGAGCGGAGCCCGGCGCGGCCCGACGGCGGCGGTGGCGGGCGGCAGCGGCGGAAGCGAGGAGCCGGTACGCCGAAGCCCGACGCAGCTCCGAGCAGGCCCCTGACAACCGCGCCTTGGCAACCGGGACGCCCAAGAGGAATCTTAAAGCTGCAGAACATCCTTTCCTCGCCGCCAACTCCTGGAGCCCAGGGGAAAGGGGTCCTGCCCAAAAGGGTGGGTGGGTGGGAAGGAGTCAGGCTCTGTGCCTCCTGTAACTTGCGGGTCCGACTGATGCCCTCACTTGTTTATTTGTCAAGTGTAGATCGAGCCTACAATCCTACGTGCCCAAGTGCGGGTTAGACAATGGGGAGGAGAAGGAGCGGTGATTAAAAAATGAACAAGGTCCTGCCAAGAGGAGTTCACAGTCTAGCGCGCAAGGCGGACCAGACTGGCTGAGGTGAGCAAAGCCCTGTGTTACCCGGTATAAAGGGGCTTCGGCTGGAGGGCTGAGGGGCTGTTACAAAATATCCCCGCAGCACCTCCCTTGCTCCAGGTGAGTTAGACCAGTGGTCGGCAAACTGCGGCTCTTGAGCCACATGCGGCTCTTTGGCCCCTTGAGTGTGGCTCTTGCACAAAATACCACGTGCGGGCACGCACATACAGTGCGATTGAAACTTCATGGCCCATGCGCAGAAGTCGGTTTTTGGCTCTCAAAAGAAATTTCAATCATTGTACTGTTGATATTTGGCTCTGTTGACTAATGAGTTTGCCGACCACTGAGTTAGACGCTTCTTTCCTGGACTGTTATTATCCCAACAGCCCTGTGAGATGGGTATTATAATTATCATCGTTATTGATCCCATTTTAAAGATGAAGAATTAGAAGCCCAGAGAGGTGAAGGTACTTAGCCAAAATCTCGTTTTATGGTTTGGACAGTCTTGGACAATCTGATTCTGGCCAGCCTTCATTACAGCATGATGTCTGGAAGGTCCGACTTCAGTGAGGACTTCCCAACACAAACTGTGTAAGAAGCGAGGAGAAAGGGTAGCTAAGGGAAGAGATGGCTAATTTTCCCTTCTGCTGCCCACTACCCTGCCCCTGTCCGCCCTGCCCTGTGGGTCTCTATATGGACGGAGGGGTAACAGAGGTGACCCCAGAGACCCCTCTGGTTCTGTGATGTATCTTTTGCCTGAAGTCCAGGCACTGTGCCACCCTCCGGGCAGCAGTAGTTGCATGGAGCTACAAACTGGGGGCGATTCCAGGCTCCTTAAACAAGGGGTCGGAGGTGGTGGGGGAGGTTTAGGGGTGGTGGTAAGAGGGCTTTGGCAAAAGAAAGCTTGAGTCAATACCAGCAGGAGGCTGGGCCTCATCTTTCCTTCCCTTGTCCACCTCTCTTTCTGTTTCTGCACATTCACTCAGGTCAGAAATTTGAGCCAGAGCCTGGGGTAGGCTTGCAGGCTTTTGGTGAGGCAACAATCATGCTGGCTTTGGAGTCAAGCCCATCTGGTTTCAAATCCTGGCTCTGTCACTTACCAGCTAAGTGAGCTTGAACAGGTGACTCAGTCTCCCTGAGCCTCATTCAGTTTCCTCATCTGTAAAGTGGAGGCATTATTATCTACCTTTCAGGGTTATTGGGAGACTTAAATGCAGTGAGAAAAATGTAAAATGTATGTATGGTGTCTGGCACATGGTAGATGCTTATCAAGTGGAAGATGCTTAACAAACTTAAAGGTGCCTTTGCTTATTTTGGTAGTCTAATGATGGCTCCCAAAGATATGTCTACATCCTAATCCCCAGAACCTGTGAATGTTACCTTATCTTGGAAAAGGGTTTTTGCAGATGTGATTAAGCTAAGAATCTTGGGATGAGAGGTTACTTTGCCTGGATCATCTGGCTGGGCTCTAAATGCCACCACAAGTGTTCTTGTAAGAGAGATGCAGAGGGACATTATACACACACAGAAGAGTAGCAGGAGGAGTGAAGACAGAGGCAGAAATTGAGGTGATGCAACTGCAAGCAAAGGATGCCAGCAGCCCCTACAAGCTGAAAGAACGGATTCTCCCTTAGAACCTCCAGAGAGAGCATGCAGAGTCTTGATTTTGGTGCAGTGAAACTGATGTTGGACTACCTTCCTCCAGAAATGTGAGAATAGATTTGTTGTTTTAAGACACCAAGGTTGTGGTGATTTATTACAGCAGCCTTAGGAAATGAATACACTTACATTGGAGATTTTGTCTTTTTATTATTGTTATTATTGATCTGAGAGAGAGGGAAGGAGCGGGGCGGGGGGAGAGAAAGAGGGAGAGATTTGTTGTTCCACTCATTTATGCATTCATTGGTTGACTCTTGTATGTGCCCTGACTGGGGATCAAACCCGCAACCTTGGTGTATCAGGATGATGCTCTAACCAACAGAACTACCAGGCCAGGGTGGAGATTCCATCTTGAACAAAACCTAGTACCTGCTCTTTAGGAATTCACACTCTAGTGGGAAATAATACAAGGAAACAATACATAGGAATGTCCAAAAGGTGGAAGGGTACATAGGTAAGGCTGCTGGAGTTAGAGAAGAAGTTAGCCAGGTAAGGGACTAAAGCAGGAAGGATATTCCAAGCAGTGGAAATAGTGTGGGTAAAGGCATTCAGTAGGAGAGCACATGGCCTTCAGAAAACTGTTCACATGTTTGCAATGGCAGGTGCATTGGGATGTGGGGGGTATCATGACAGAACTGCCGAGATGGACAGCAGGGGCAAGAGAGCTAAGTAGTTTCCAGCCCAGAATGGAATTAATTCCTCTGGCTGGGACCCTGATCAGAGAACCCTAGACTGTCAGTACTGGATAGAAGCCTTGGAGTCCATCCACTCCATCTCACACGTAGGGAAATTGAGGCCTATAGAAAGTGAGTCCATCCAGCAAAGAAGCTACAACCCGATGGCTGCACCATGGCCTCTATGTTGAGCCTGAGTATCCCATGTCTGAGGGTCTCAGAGAAACTGCTTGGTGGTCCCTCTGTAGCCTACTTCCAAAAAGCACAGACCCTGTGGTCTCTAAACAAAGAGGGGGGTTATTTGCATATTATTTACATGTTGCTAATTAGATGAGAGGCAGATTCACTCAGCCCCTTCACTTCATGTCTCCATCCCCACCTGCCATCCTATCTCACTGCCATTGAGTTCTTCCTCATCCATCTCTTGACCTCAGGAACTTCTCCCATAATTCTAGCCCGTCTTACTCCTCAAGGCCCCTTACCTAGTCCCAGCTCAACCCTACTGTATTAACTGTTTGGTCCTGCCTGGAAAAGTAACTGTGTGGAGGATCTTGGAACAGGTTACAGTAGAAAGGAAGATGATGGGCTTTCTAGCTTGAGGTTTACTCTGGAAATGGGGAGCAGGGAGCTCTCCCTGCAGCCCAGGGGCCATCTGAATGGGGTTATGGAGTGGGGGAGGAAGGTGCTCCTTGGGGATCTGGTGGGCAGCTGCCAGCTGCATGCCCCAGGCCTGCCCTAAGCCTCTTGGCTGGCAGCCACACCAGCCCATAAAGGAGCTGGCTCCTTCTTTGAGGGAGGAGGAATCCTGGGGAAGGTCAGGGAGCATCCTTTGGCAGCCTTACATTGGTGAGGTTGAGGTTGCCATGCAAGTTATTGTGGATCCTCCAATGCGATGGCTGAGGGTCCATCCAGATTCTTGGGGCTGTCATCAACCCAGCCCAGAAAATTGTGAGGCACTGTGCTAAACTAAGCATTGTCTCCTGAGGGTAGGCACTCAATATGTTTTCTTCTTTTTTTTTAATCCTTACCTGAGGATATTTTTTTCCATTGATTTTTAGAGAGAGTGGAACGGACAGAGGGGAGGAGAGAGAGGAAGGGAGAAAGGGAGAAAAGGAAAGAGAAACAGACAGACATCGATTGCTTGCCTCCTGCATGTGCCCCGACAGGGCCAAGGATCGAAACTGCAACCGAAGTACGTGCCCTTGACAAGGAATCAAACCCTCCACCCTTCGGTCCACGGGATGACGCTCTAACCACTGAGCAACCAGCCAGGGCACAATATATGTGTGTTTTGTATAATAAGGGGCCATCTGTTTCCTGGAGACAGGTAAAGAGGAAAGGGGGTCACAGACAGGTACAGCTTCTGCCTCTCTCACCTCCCATTAGCCCATTCTTCCCTCTGAAAGCAAGGCGACCTCTCCCAGATGAGAGGTCGGAGCCTGTCATCTGATGGCCACCAGAGAAGGCACCATATTGTAGCCACAACAATGCACAAAGTGCGTTTCAGTGCCCCAGAGTTGCTGTGGGGTTCTGTCACCACCATGGCGGACTCAAGGTAGGTGCCAGGAGCTTGGAATGTTAGTGCATTAGGATTTATGGGAAAATCTGGAACACAGCTCAGGCTAGCAACTTACAGAAACCAGCTTGCTCCGGTTAGGACAGGGGCCTGGATATGGGAAGAAAGACTGCCCTGCATATATGAATAATTTCTCTGCATACATAGGTGATGTGTGGGCTGTGTGTAGATGTGCTACAGGATGCCTCAGCAAACATCCTGACCTGCATGAATAGCTGTGTGCACATATCCCAGTCCACACAACTGCATGTTGCACATGAGTGTCTTCATGGAATTCCACCTTCCCTCTTCTCTGCTCTGGGCCTTCTCTTCTTGTTTCCTGGTAAAATGGGAAGTGGGGTAGGCACATCAGGTTCACCATCCCCAGCTCTACTCCCTTGTGTAGAGAGTCCCTGCCTCCATTTTCCCATGATAGCAAGCAGTGGATCCCTCCTTGGTCCTGAGTCAGGGAATCTCAGCCCATTACTGGCCTAGAGGACTCCATCTTGTACCAACTCTTTCTTGCCCTAGTGTGTCCCATGCCACTCCCTCATCTAATGTCCAAGTCAAGGGGAGCAGAGGGGAGAAAGTAGGATGATTCTATGGGAGTGGGAATAGGAAGGGTGGATCAGATACTGTTCAATTTTGCCTGGGTCCCTCAGGAGCACTGCTGCTCATTTAAAATTCCGATTTAAAACTGAGCGTCTCTTTAAATTTCCACATTAGCATGCCGCCCTGATGCCAGGCCAAGATGTTGGGATGGATTTGGCAGGAACGCCTCTAACAGCAGCAAGCAGCAGCATTTGCCAGCAATAAAACAACGCATGAATAAAAGAAGGCTGGCTTGGCAGCAGCAGCAGCAGCACAGGTAGCTGGGTGAGCCCAGGAGGGGCCCACATATTTGGGGGCTCAAAGGCATGAAGGCCTGTGCAGGAGCATGTATGAGTATAGGCCTCTGTGGCTGTCTTGGCCCTCACCCTCAATCTGTGCCTGCAGTGGAATCTGGGGTGAGGGCCCGGGCAGGATGGAGGTTTCTCTCCTATGCCTGTCTCATCTCCTTCCCTGAAGAATTATCATCTTTGAGGAGACAGATGTTGTCTTTGATGAGGACACAAGGACTTGGCCCACAGCCTGAGTTGACCTACTTCATTAGGGGCCCAGAGAACAGGTAGGGTCAGAGAGAGAAACACTGTCTGGAGTGGATTCTAGATCTATGACCCCAGATACCTGAGTGCTGAGAGGCACTGTCAGGATAAGGGCACTGGATGAGAGGCAGCTGTGAGAACTAGATATTAGTGCTCAACTGGGTGGAAGAGATGTTCTGGGCTGGGCATTGGCTAGAACAGGGAGTGGCCAGGGAGAGCAAGGGGCTGGCCTCACTTTAATTTTGAGGTCAGACAGCAAGGACAGCAGAAAGGTGCAGATGAAGGCCTGGGCTGAAGGCTGGCCACTTCCCAGACAAATCCACTCCCTGCTTCCGAGGGTCTAGAGAGTGTAGCCCCAAAGGACTTGAGGCTGCTGGGTCCTGTGTTCCTCTGCTCCAGTCCCTTGCAGAGGCTTGTCACCAGCCCTGTCAACGAACAAGCAGCTTGGCCGGCTTTACCATCTATCCCTCCCACTTGTTCAAACCAACCCCTTCCCTGAAGTCCAGGGGAAGAGGACAGAAGCAAACAGAGGGGTGGCAGAGGGGTCTCTGCCATCTCAGCTAAGGTAGAAAAGAGGGACAACTTTCTCCGATAGAACTCCTCCCTTCCAGCTCACGAGGGATTTCAGGCCCCAATATGGGGAGAAGTTGATGGGATTTTGAATTCTCTCAATCCCTGGAGAAGTCAGAGAACAGGCGGGCAGGGCCAGGTATTAGGAGGGCAGAGGCCCCATACCATACCTTGGAACTGGGACTAGTCCTGTCCTGATGGCTTTTTACCAGAATGAGATGACCTGCAGGCACCCTGTTCCCTGGTGCACACATTGGGGGTGAGTTAGCTCTGGAGTGAGAGAGTGGCTAAGAAGTTGAGTTTAGGACAGAGAGATAGATATCATTTTGTCATTTATTCATTCATTCAACAAATATTTACCAAACAGCTGCTTTATGCCAGGCACTGTACTGGGCAATGGGAGCACACCGGTGAACACAGACAGACGTGGTCATTGTCCTCGTGGAACTATCCATCTGGTGGGGGAAATAGGATCATTATTCAAATGGCTGCACAAATAAGTGTGAAATAACTGTGCTAAGTGCTCTGAAAGGATATATAGTACCATGAAAGTATACAGTCGGGGACTTGGCTGAGTCTAAGGAGTTAAGGATGAGCTTGCAAAGGAGACAGAGAAAGAGCAGCCAGAGTGGTAGGAGTATTAGCAGTGACATCATAGAATCAGCGGAGGAGGTGGTCAACTCTGCCAAGAGATGCTGAGAGCTCATGAGACACCTATTCATCCTGACTCCTCACTTGCTAGTTGTGACTACAGGTATGGAAAGACTCTGGCATCATGCCCGGCTCACAGTTGGTGCTCTGTAATGTTATTTCTCTTTCTCCCCCTCCCCAAGCTAAGCCTCCCTTCAGGGACCCCAGATTTTTGGAACAAAGGAGTTGCTGAGGCTCGGCCTTCTCTGTCAACTCAGGCCCCAAACCCCAGCCATCAGTCCTCAGTGAGAGACTCTGGGCCTTTCCCTGCCTCTTCACATTAGTCCCTTCACATGGAGCCCTACCATTCCCAAACCTAATTCCTCCTTTGCATTGGTCTTCCACGAAGAGGGGCTGGGGTCTAGGTCTTAGAAAGATTTCATTCTGGCCTTACTTCTGGGGCTGAGTCTGAGAAGTAAGCGAGTTGGAATCCTCAGGAGCTCCCAAAGTTGCCTGGGGTGAATCTGAGTGTCTTAGGTAGGGAAAGGGGGAGTAGTGGGAGATGGGGAGGCGGGCTGCCCACCCAAGGCGGCGTAGAGCCCAGAGCCTTTTCCATCGCAGACACCCCATCTGTCTCACACAGAAGGCTGGGTTGGAGGAGGTGCTGAGAAGGGGGGTATGAAGGGTGAAACTGTACAGTCTGTGAGCTAGCATGAATGCAGTGAAGGTGCTGACCCAGAAGGATGGAGGGTTCAGGGTGGGGTATCGGCAGGGCTACTGAAGACTAGTGGTCAGAGTTTGGGACTGGAGGTGGGGAAGATGATGGGGACACTGTGTGCTACTCTCCCTAGACAGCTTTGTGTTTGATTTTGATATATAGCTCCCCACCCCACCAACTGGAGGGCAAATAATCATACCCTTCTGGCCAAAAAACTAATGGCATTCCTAAACCTAGGGCAAGGCTGGATTCATGATGCCTTCCTCTTCCCAGCAGTCAAACCTTTTTCAGACCTTAAAATAATATTTTAGTTAAATATGACAGTTTTCAGAGTGTTTCCTTTTACATATTACTTTAAACTTATCTCACTAAAATCCACTATTATAATTTATTATTTTTGTTGTTGTTAATCCTCACCTGAGGATATTTTTTCCATTGATTTTTTTTAAAAAATATATTTTTTTGATTTCAGAGAGAGGAAGGGAAAAGGAGAGATAAAAACATCGATGAGAAACATCACATCAATCAGCTGCTTTTGCACGCCCCCTACCGAGGATCTAGCTGGCAACCCAGGTATGTGCCCTGACTGGGAATCAAACCAGCAACCTCCTGGTGCCTGGGACAATGCTCAACCAAATGAGCCACACCAGCTGGGCTCCAATGATTTTTAGAGAGAGTGAAAGGGAGGGAGGGAGGAGGGAGGGGGGGAGAGAAACATCAATGTGAGAGAGTCATGTCGATTGGTTGCCTCCTACATGCGCCTGACCAGGGCTGGGGATCAAACCTGCAACCGAGGTGCATGCCCTTGACCAGGAATCGAACCCAAGGCCCTTCTGTCCATGGGCCGACACTTTAATGACTGAACATACTGGCCAGGGCTATTATTATTATTGATCTGCTGATGAATCAACAAAGGATAGAATAATAACCAGGATCACAGGAGAATAAGAAGAGGGGGCTCAGATTCAGGTTTCCTGACTGACTGGAAAACTTTGGGAGATACCCAGGCCTTGTTGGACATACACTGACACAGCCCCCTTCCTGGATACCAACATACAAACACTAGGAAACTAGACATTCTCAGAGGGACAGGCCTCCCACATACAGAAATATGAGAGGAAGTTTAGGAAGGAGGGGCAGGCCAGGGTGTGGGGAGTGGAAAAGGCCAACTAGGAAGCAGCTGTTAGGGTCTACTCCAGGTCCTGAACAGACCCTTGGGAATCCCTGTGGACATCCCCTCCCCACATTCCAAGTTCTAAATACGCCCCCCCCTCACCTACACTTAAAAAAAAAAAAAGATTCCACTGCTTCCCTATCTACTCCTGTGTTTTCTCCCAGTCTTCCTGTTTGGAAGTTCTTCCTCAGGTATAACTTCAGGATGCAGCTTACTCCCTCTAAAACAGGTGCCAAGGGAACCCAAGACAGGGCTTTGGTTATTAAATATAAATAGACAGGGAAGGGAAACTGAATATAGAGACATATTATATCTCTCAGTCCCTGCAAGTTATTAGGAAGAAGGCACTAGTGGTTGCTAAGCAACAGGTCTCCATAGAGGACAAGGCACTGAGGAAAAGCCTCCTTTGACTGAATTTTGGGGTGAGAGGGCAGGGAAGGTGAAAGTCAAAGGGCTGTGGTCTGGCAGGCAGGCTGCTGGGAATGGTTGGTTTGTCCTCCAAGATTCCCCAGGCCTTAGCAAACCCCGCCTTTACAGCCTTCAGGATTGGTGGAAGGAGGAAGGCCTCAGGCAGCCCTCCCTTCCTGCCAGGAGGAGGGAACCTGGTTTCCATAGCAACCCAGAAACAATCCTGGCCTTGTTTTGCTTATGACTTCTCTGTAGCCCTCTCATGGAGCACTATCAAGGACCTCTTTCTCTGACCTCCAACTTGATTTGAGGGGGAGGGCCCACAGAAAGGTTAGAGGAGGGGATGCCACCAGGCTGGTCTTACTTCGCCCTAATGTAACCTGTTAAGACTAAAGGGGCAGTGGCTTTTCAGGTTAAAGGGCTTCCAGCTGCCCTCTGACCTCTCATCTTCCCAGGGGCTGCAAAAAGCAGGGCCAAATGGTGGCATGGGATGCAAATTCTGGTCCAGGCTTGCTTTCTAAAGGGCTAGTACAGACTGGGGCTGGAGGTCAGGAGAGAATGAGGGAGTAGAATCGTTTGTGCCCCTTGGCCACCCAGACCCCCATCCTCCTTGACCTGAAGTCCATTGTTGTCAAGACCAGAGAATGGAGATATAGAACATTAACGTATGTCAAGTATAAGTGAGTGGCACCGAGGGGCATAATCTGTTTTTCTAATATGACCACAAGCAGAGTGTTAGAAGAATTAGGCCGACAGCTGCTGGTCTCCCCACAACCACCACCACCCCGCCCTTTCTACACCACCCCTCCTTGCTCTCCCTCTCCCTTCCTCCTCGGCATTTGCACACACCAATGGCAGCGGAGCCCTGCTCGAGATTTCTCTTAATCTTCCTCCGCCATCCTGCGCTCTTTCCGCAGGCGGTGCTGCGAAGCCGGCAGAGCCCCGCGTCACACCTTACTGCTCTCTGAGATTGCTCCACAGAGAGCTCAAGGAGATGGCAATTCGGTGCTGATGCCGGCTGGCAGCAGTTGCAAGAAGGGAAGGAGGAGAGAAAGGGAGGAGGGGAGGGGAGAAAAAGTTGGCACA
>NC_137774.1:11815787-12138892 GCF_963455305.1 Plecotus auritus
CCCCCGAAGGGTCCCGGATTGGGTGCAGGCCGGGCTGAGCCCGCCCCCCCGCCGCCCCGCGTACAAATTTTGTGCACTGGGCCTCCAGTAAGACAATAAAACCAGTGTGCATTACTCATCACACAGTTGCTGAAGCTACCTTAGCTTTCACCAGTGACCCCCTAGGGCCAGACAAGAAATCAAATACTAAGGAGGCTACAATTCAGAACCTGATGATCACAATGTATATTTAAACTCTTTCCATTGTTCAATTCCATTCACAAACACCATCGACAGGAGAATATAATTTCACCAAAGGGTTTTTTTTTATTTTTACTTTTTAAAAATATGTTTTTATTGATTTGAGAGAGAGAGGAAGGCAGAGGGAGAAACATCAGTTGTCTGCCTCCTGCACTCCCCTTACTGGGATTGAACCCACAACCCGGGCATGTGCCGTGACAGGAATCAAACCACAGACCTCTAGTGCATGCGCTCAACCAACTAAGCCACACAGGCCAAGGCAACAAAGGAGTTATTTTTAAAAGAAGGGTAAGAGTTTGATATTACTGTTAGCTTTTCCATTAAAATCTGACCAAGCCCTGGCTACATGAATGCGCAAATAAAATCCAGTGCCCTAACAACAACCAGGAGAACATGCCCACAGTATACATAATCTTGGAAGGTCTCAGTTTAGCCTGACCAAATGTTGTTTTATGGAACGCAATTATTTCAATGCACTAGTCCATTTTCAAAATGCTATCAAGGTGAGTATCTTGATAATTATTAATTGAAATCCTGCCTCTTAGCTTTATTAAGAAAGATAAGAGACTTAAAAGGCCTTGTGAATGAATCTTCCTTTTCTTAAACCCCTACAAGTAACACCTTACACAGAACGGAGATATATTTAGCAGGATGTTCACACTATGGCTACCTATCATGTAAGCCACTATGGGAGGCCTATGTACGTGTCAATTTGACTAGGTCGTTGTGAACTTGAATTAAAAACTCATTAAGAAAATGAAAATAAGTGAAATGCTCTTATTACATTCCTATATTTTACAAAAACTAAAATCACAAATATTTTAGATGCATGAACATCATCAGAAAATTATGGAATTTAATGTATACACTTGACCTACCAAAAGGAATGTTATTGTTTTTTCATTAACAAAAATTTTTTGACACTTCAAAAATTAACACTTGGAAAAGAAGCTTAAATGAACTAATCTTAAACCAAGGGGTATATACAAATGGTCTAAGACAAAAATATTTGAAACCAGATGGGAAGGTTTAACCCAAACCATGACATACCCAAAACACGGCCAATGGGAAAAGACAAACTGCTAATATATCACCTGCTTTTTCCTTCCCGTAAGTCTCTATGTTCCTCTCCTTAGCAGCACTCTTAAACTTTGGAGAATCTTTAGAAAAATACAAATCTTCTCTTCCATAAAAATGAACATACAAAATTTTGCATGTAATATCAAGGAGTTTGCCCATTTCTAGAACCCCATCCATGGATCTCCTAGGGGTCCAAACCGCCAATCTAAGAACTCCTGTTAAAGAGCAGATTTAACTTTTTCATATTTGAAATGTACATTTAGATTATGTTTGTAAATTAAATTCTTCTTTACCTCCTTTGCTCTTCTCCCTACCCCTTTTTCTTCTAATCTCTCCAGCATAACTAAGTCATTAATGAATTAAATGAAAAGAATCTTTAAATTTAGAAATAAGAGATCTTAGTATGAACCCCAATATGCCACTTCACCAGATATATCACCTTGGACAAGCCAATTAATCTTACTCAATCTCAATGTGTTCCTTGTAAAGCTAGAATAACAATACCCACACCTATTTAATCTGATGACACAGGCAGAGTTCCCAGTACATGTGGATTTCAGTACTGGCTCCTTTCTCATTTCTATTTGAGAAGATCTTTCTTTCTTTTTAAAAATATATTTTTATTGATTTCAGAGAGAGGAAGGGAGAGGGAGAAACATCAATGATGAGAATCATTGATCAGCTGCCTCCTGCACACCCCCTCCTGGAGATCGAGCCCACAACCTGGGCATGTAGCCTCCTCTGGGTTCATGGGTTGATGCTCAACCTCTGAGCTACACGGGTTGGGCGAGAAGATCTTCCTTAAAGAAGATGTAGCTTATAGATGGCAGAGCAGAGATTTATGTAATTTTAGAATTGGGTACGTGCATTTTTCCATAGTGAACATGAGGTAGTGAAGATGAGAGAAAGGAAAAGGTTGTGAAGAGAAATTAAGTTTAAAAAATGAAACAGACTACAAGCAAAGAAAGAATAAAACTGAAGTTTATAAAATTAAAAACTTTTGTGCATCAAAGGACACGACCAAGAAAGTAAAGAGATGGCCGGCCAGTGTGTTCAGTGATTAGAGCACCGGTCTGCGCAATGAAGGGTCCTGGGTTCAGGTCCTGGTCAAGGGCACAGACCTGGGTTGTGGGTTTGCTTGTGGGAGGCAATCTATTGATGTGTCTCTCTCACATCAGTGTTTCTCTCTCTCCTCCTCCTCCTTCTCCTCCCCCCCACCTTCCTACCATTCCTTCTGAAAAGCAATGGAAAAAATATCCTCATGTGAGGATTAATAACAACAACAACAAAATAGTAACGAGACAACCCAGAGAATGGGAAAAATATTTGTAAAACTAGATCTGATAAGGGTCTAGCATCCAGAATATAGGAAAAAACTCCTACAATTCAACAATAAGAAGACAAAAGCCCAGTTTAAAAATGGGCAAAGCATTTGAATAGACTTAAAAAGATATACAAATGGCCAATATGTACAGGAAAATAATGCTCATAATCTTTTGTCATTAGAAAAATGCAAATCAAAACCACAATAAGATACTGCTTTATATCTAGTAGGATGGTTATAAGAAAAAGCTGGGAAAGAGCAGTGCTGGCTGGGCTGTGGGGAAACGGAAGCCTCACACATTACTGATGGGATGTAAACAGGTACAGCCACTTTTGAAAACAGTTTGGCAGTTCCTCAAAACGTTTAACACAGAGTTACTATATGACCAAGCAATTCCACTCCTAGGTATATACTCAAGAGAACTGAAAATATACATTCAAACAAAAATTTGTGTATAAATGTTCACAGCAGCATTATTCATAACAACTAAAAAGTGGAAACAATCCAAATATATACCAATTGATGAATCCATAAATAAAATATATATCCACATAGTGGAATATTACTAGTCATAAAAAGGAATGAAGCACTGGTAGATGAATCCTGAAAACGTTGTGCTAAGTGAAAGAAGCCACACACAAAAGGCTATATATTGTATGATTCCATTGATATGAAACTAGTAGCCCTGCACACAAATCCGTGCGGCAGTAGGTTGCTGCCACCCTCCTGTAGCTCCCCCTGCCCCCCCTCATAGCTTGCTGCCCTGCTGCCTCCTGTAGCTCCCCCTGCCCCCCCATAGCTTGCTGCCCTGCCCCCTCCTGTATCTCCCCCCGTCCCCCCTCATAGCTTGCTGCCCTGCCCCATCCTGTAGCTCTCCGCTGCCCGCTTGTAGTTTGCTGCCCACCCTCCTGCAGATCTGTGATCCGGTCATTATGTGGTCGGTCGTTACACCTCAGGGTGTAACGGATAATTAGCATATTCTTCTCTTATTATATAGGATAATCAGAATAAGCAAATCTATGGACACAGAAAGTAAATCAGTGATTGATAAGAGTTAGGGGTAGGAAGGTTCCAGGTTTCTTCTTGGGATGATGAAAATATTTTGGAAATAGATATTGGTAATGGTTGCACAGCCTTCTGAAAATACTAAAAACCACTGGATTGAACACATTAAAATGGTAAATTATACGGTAAATGAATTATACCTCAATTAAAAATAATAAATAAAATGAAAAAGGCTATCTGGATGCTAACAGCCTAAAGACAATAAGATTATCTGAAAATAATGATATTTTATCTAAAATGCTGTTACTGACTTACTGGATAGACCAGTGGTCGGCAAACTGCGGCTCGCGAGCCGCAGTTTGCCGCTCTGTTGACTAATGAGTTTGCCGACCACTGGGATAGGCCATACACTACAAACTGGGTTCTAACAGCTGTGATGCAATGAGACTGAGTGGGAAATCAGAACTTCCGCGGTGCTGAGTCAGAGGGTCTGGACGGCTCTATTTGGCTCGTCCATACTCCTGGGCAGGTGACTTCACCTTTGGAGCCCTCAGTTTTCTCCACTGTACACTTAAGGGATTCCCTCCCACCACTGACGTTTACTGTTTGTGCTGATGATTTGTTTCCATTTTCCTGCCTAATTCACCTGGTTGCCTACAGCCACACAGTGATTCCCACCCTTTTCAACATTAAGGGCTACCATGTACTCCCTTATCCACCCTCCCACCCCACTGCCATGTTCCCAGGGAACATTGTTTTAAAAAATGGTAAGACTCTGCATGCAGGTCACACTTATTTATTTTTTACTAACCAAATACAAAAATTGCCTATCATAACTTTTGGCTAGACTATCTAGTTTTGCCATAGTTTCCATTTGACTTTCAAACACAAAAATGAGCTTATGAGGTTGGGATGCCTGGGTTAAGGGGCTATATTATCTACAGTCTTGAAATAGGTATGACACTAAATGGGATTGAACACCAACCTAAACATGGTATAAGTAAGTTTTCCCAAAGACAACACTGGTCCACCACACTTTTCAGGGTAGAAAGAGACATCACCACATTTAACACTGTTCCTTGGATGATTCTATTCAATCCCATGCCTTCATCAGAAAGCATTTAAGGCCCTGGCCAGTGTGACTAGGTTGGTTGGGTGTTGTCCCATACACAGAAAGGTTGCTGGTTTGATTCCCGGTCAGGGTACATGCATGGGTTGCAGGCTTGATCCCCAGTAGGGGGCGTGATTGATGTTTCTTGAGAGACAGAGATAGAGATAGCTAGATAGATAGAAACATCAATGTGAGAGAGACATCAATTGGTTGCCTCCTGCACTCATCTGGACCAGGGCTGGGGATCGAACCTGCAGCCCTTCAGTATGCAGGCCGACACTCTAACCACTTAGCAATACTGGCCCAGGCAAGAAATAGTATTTTTTTTAATGGTGCCATATAATTATTTAAAAGGACAAGGAAGATGTATAATGGATAGGCTGTGGAAGGTCCTGTGCAGAGCATGAGATTTGACCTAGGGGCTGAGGGATGGGAAGGGTCTGAAAAGGCAGAGAGGAAATTAAAAGACAGGTTGAGGAGAAGGCTACGTGAGTAAAGCTGTCCCCATGAATAAGTACAATATATTCAGGGGGTGATGACGATACAGCCTAGCCCCGTGGTCGGCAAACTGCGGCTCTTTGGCCCCTTGAGTGTGGCTCTTCCACAAAATACCATGGCCTGGGTGAGTCTATTTTGAAGAATTGGCGTTAGAAGAAGTTTAAGTTTAAAAAATTTGGCTCTCAAAAGAAATTTCAGTTGTTGTACTGTTGATATTTGGCTCTGTTGACTAATGAGTTTGCCGACCACTGGCTAGCCCAAGGCATCTTACAGGGGATTAAGTTATAATGTAAAGAGCAGGGACAGAAGACAGGGGGCTGAGGAATACAGGCATTACCGACGGTGGCAGAGAGCCAGAAAAGGGGGGAGGGCAACAACATTTGCTCGTTAGATGTAAAGGATAAAGAAAGAAAGCGATCAAAGATGATTTAGACAATTTAAATTCCCATTCCTGTTTGATAAAGCCACAAGCTTAAGCTCCACATTTCAGAACATATCAATCAAAAGATACATAACAAAAGATAGCAATAGTAAATGAAAAATGCCTAATTTTCTCTTCGTTATACTATGATGATGATTCTAATATAAAAACACAAACTCAAAGTACTAAACCACAGAAGCCCAGATACTTCAAAGGATAAGGAAATCTGTAATACAGTTACCTAAAACCATTTGGAATGCCTTCCTAAACACTGTCCGTCACCCACACGTTCTCAAACCTCAAGTACGGTTTCCCTTTGGTCTTACTGAAGAAATAGGTTTTGTCTGGGAGATAAAGCTTTCTATAAACTTGTGTATAACCACCACATAAGAAAATATTAAAATATGTTCATGTTCACTTCAGGAAATTCTAAAATTTAAAACCACTCCAAAATATGACCACTTCAAAGAAAAGGGGATAATTTCAAAGTCAAGACCAAAACGGCTTCTGATACAAACGGGCATGTTTCAGAAACCCAGTTTCATTTTGAGTATTGTGTTTGTTGCCCTCAAGGGATCTGCAACTTTCGAGCAAGATTTTTTCATTAAATGCCAGATGACAGGTAAAGCAAAGGGGAAAAATCAATACATCTTCATGCTACAACACACCTCAACTCTTCAGTTTAATGAAAGAAAAGTACAGTCCGTATGCGCGCGCGTGCGCGCGCACACACACACACACACACACACACACAAATACATGTATCATATGGGACAAACATCTGTTAGTTACTGTGACCTCACACTAAATTATTAGCTCAGAGCTAAACTAAAGGCATGCAGGAGGCAGCCAATCAATGTTTTTCTCTCATCGATGTTTCTATCGCTCTCCCTCTCTTTCTAAAATCAATAAAAACATTAAAAAAAAAAAGCAAAAACAAAATGCTGAAGAACATGTGGAAATTTAACACTCTGCTTGCGAGGAGAGAAAAAACCCTCAGTATCATATAAAATCATTCTGGCATAACAACTTGTCAGTAATAACCTGAGCAGGGGAAGCTGATGTTCAAATAGACCATTTTTTTCCACATAGAATTCTTAATTACCCTTTTCCAAATTATGGTTCTCTATACCGAACTGTGAAGGACAGTGCTTATTTCAGTTAAGACAAAAATACCAAACCACCATATTTCTGAATGAACAACCTGCTGCAAAACACTATCTCCTCCTGAACTCCAGAGAAGTTACTTTTAGGGCAACAATACACACTGTAGACATTTTCTACCTGCACTGGAATGTCTAAAAAATGAGCCTATGAACAGCCAAGGCATCGAGCCCAAGAGGAAGTGAACAGACTCCTGGTTTGCAGACAAATGAGTAGGTGGAGAAAACACTTGGGGAGATAAATTTTATATAATGCCTTTTTTTTTTTTTTTTTTTTTTTTTTTTTTAGTGCTGGGAAAGGGATGGGAAAGAGGGAGAGGGGTGGTGGCTGGGAGGGGGAGGCCAGGAAGGTGGGACATAGGGGGGATGCGGGGGAGAAGGGAGCCGAGGCGGAAGTCCCATATAATTCTTTTTTAAAATTTTATTGAATTTATTGGGGTGACACTGGTTAATAAAATTATATAGATTTTAGATGTACAATTCTATAACACATCACCTGTATGGGCATCTGGGCTGCCTTAGAATCTTGGCTATTATAAATAATGTTGCAATGAACATAGGGGTACATATATTCCTTCGAATCAGTGTCTTGGGTTTCTTCAGAGATATTTCCAGAAGTGGAATTGCTGGGTCATAAGGCAGTTCCATTTTTAATTTTTTGAGACACTCCATACTGTTTTCCAAAGTGGCTGCACCAATCTGTAGTCCCACTAACAGTGCACGAGGGTTCCCTTTTCTACGCATCCTTGACCACACTTATTTGCTGACTTATTGCTGATAGCCATTCTGACAGGTGTGAGGTGGTATCTCCTCGTGGCTGAATTTGTATTTCTCTGATGAGTGAAGTAGAGCATCTTTTCATGTATGTACTGGCCATCTGTATGTCCTCTATGGAAAAGTGTCTTTTCAGGCCCTTTACCCATTTTTTAACTGGATTGTTTTTTAGGTGTTGAGTTGTGTAAGTTCCTTATGAATTTTAGATATTAACTCCTTTTCAGATGTATCATTGGCGAATATGTTCTCCCACTCAGTGGGTTTTCATTTTGGTGGGGTTTTTTTGTTGTGCAAAAACTTCTTAGTTTGATGTAGTCCCATTTGTGTTTCCCTTGCCTGAGAAGACGTATCAGAAAAAAGATTGCTATAAGAAATGTCTGAGATTTTACTGCCTATGTGTTTTTTTTTATAATTTTTATAGTTTTGAGTCTTACATTTAAGTCTGTAATCCATTTTGAGTTTATTCTTGTGCGTGGTGTAAGAAAGTGGTCTGATTTCATTTTTTTTTGCATATATCTGTCCCATTTTCCCAATACCACTTATTGAATAGATTATGTTTACTCCACTGCATGTTCTTGCCTCCTTTGTGAAATATTAACTGACCATAAAAGTGTGTTTATTTCTGGCCGAAACCGGTTTGGCTCAGTGGATGGAGCGTCGGCCTGCGGACTGAAGGGTCTCGGGTTCGATTCCGGTCAAGGGCATGTGCCTTGGTTGCGGGCACATCCCCAGTGGGGGGTGTGCAGGAGGCGGCTGATCGATGTTTCTCTCTCATCGATGTTTCTAGCTCTCTGTCCCTCTCCCTTCCTCTCTGATAAAATATCAATAAAATATATTAAAAAAAAAAAAAGTGTGTTTATTTCTGGCCTCTGTTCTGGTTCCACTGATCTGTATGTCTGTTCTTATTCCAGCACCGTGCTGTTTTGATTCCTATGGCCTTGTGGTATAGTTTGGTATCAGGTAGCCCGATTCCTCCAACTTTGTTCTTCTTTTTCAAGACTGCTGTGGCTAATTCAGTGTCTTTGTGGTTCCATATACATTTTGGGACATTTGTTCTAGTTCTGTAAAATACGCCTTTGGTATCTTGATAGAAATCGCGTTCAATCTATATATTGCTTTGGGTAGTATGAACATTTTAATTATGTCAATTCTCCCTATCCATGAATACAGTACATGCTTCCATTTATTTGTATCTTCTTCAATGTCTTATAATTTTCTGAGTACAGGTCTTTTACACATCCTTGGTTAAATTTATTCAAAGCTATTTTTTAATGCAATTTTAAATAGGATTATTTTCTTAGTTTCCCTTTCTGATAGTTCATTATTGGTGTATAAAAATGTAGCTGATTTCTAGAAATTTATTTTGCATCTTGCTACTTCACTGAATTCATTTATCAGTTCTAGCGTTTTGGGGAATCTTTAGGGTACTCTATATACAGTATCATGTCATCTGCAAATAATGACCGTTTTACTTTTCAATGTGGGTGCCTTTTACAATGCTTTTCTTAATCTAAAAAAACAACAACACAGCTCTTTACAACATATATGCTATATTTAGATGTAAACACTAAAAAACCCAAATAAATATTAGTTTGGTTGCTTGTTATTTTGTTTTGTAAATAATTTCTGTCATAAACCAAATCCAATGAGTGGTCAAGGTAACCAAGCCAACATGACCAAACAGATTTCCCAGTCCAGTCAGTAGCCTGGGAATGTATGACTAAGTCTAATTTCCCTTCATCTATTTATGTTGAAGAAAATATTTTAATTATGAATGTGGGTTTTTATTGTAATACCTTTAAATATACTTCCCTTACCAAAGTCAAAGAATTTTCACGTTTTTTCTTTTCTTTAAAAAAAAATATACTAGGTATACTTTTTATTGATTTCAGAGAGAAAGGGAGAGGGAGAGAGAGACAGAAACATCAAGGATGAGAGAGAATCATTGATTCGCTGCCTCTTGCACATCCCACATTGGGGTTCCAGCCCGCAACCTAGGCATGTGCCCTGATTGGGAATCAAACCGTGACCTCCTGGTTCATAGGTTGACAATCAACCACTGAGCCACGCTGGCCAGGCTACACTTCTTCTATCAGCACTTGGGCGATGTCTTTAAGAAACGTGGATACCGCCTGACTGGTTTGGCTCGGTGGATAGAGCGTCGGCCTGCGGACTGAGGGGTCCCAGGTTCGATTCTGGTCAGGGGCACGTACCTTGGTTGCGGGCGCATCCCCGGCGGGGGATGTGCAGGAGGCAGCTAATCGATGTTTCTCTCTCATCGATGTTTCTAACTCTCTATCCCTCTCCCTTCCTCTCTGTAAAAATCAATAAAATATATTAAAAAAAGAAAAAAAAAAAGAAACGTGGATAGAGAAAACACAGGTAGTTTTGACCATGGAAACATTGTTCAAGCAATCACTCCACCCCCCCCAGCTCCTCCCTGACAGAAAAGACCAACAGAAACAAAATACTGCGTTTATCTAAGAATCACAAAGTTCCTACCAAGTAAGAATTAACCTCTTTCAGAGAGGGAGGAAATTAAGGCCCTCTGACTAAAGAGTGAGTCACAGGGACTCTTGAGAGAGCAAAAGCTAGATGAGTATATAATCACAATTATCTTTTCTTCCTTAAAATAAAATCCAACCAGAGAATAGATGACTTCGAGGGGTGGGGATAAGGAGGGTTATCTAGATTTTCTAATGTGCTTATTACAATGAACATCTATTATTTCTGTAATAAACAAAACAACTAGTCCTAAACTTGAAAAAATAAAGAAACTCATCAAACCCATTCAAATTCACGTTTAAGATCATTTAGATGCAAGTGTGGATGAAAGACAATTTTTAAAAAGTACAAACGTAATGTAACCAAGCATGAAACACTTAAAATGTACACTAAACCTCAAAATATCATTAGACTTTTAGTAAATGTCGACACATTTATTTATTTATTTTGAGAGAGAGGTATTGAGAGAGAGAGAGGGGGACACCGACTGATCGCACCCTGACCAGGGCTGGGGATCAAACCTGCAAGCCAGGTTCATGCCCTTGACCGGGATTCGAACCCGCGATCCTTTGGTTTGCGGCTGAGGGCGGATGCTCTAACCAATGAGCTCACCGGCCAGGGCTCAACACATTTATTGAGCATCTATTATGTGTGAGATCTTCTAAACCAGCGGTCGCCAACCTTTCGGACCTCACGGACCACCAGTGGTCCCCAGGCCACCGGCTGGCGACCGCTGTTAAACTATATTTTCCTAAAGAATTTGGATCGTGTAACTCCCTGGCTACAAACTCTTTATTGGCTTCTACAGCCTTGGAATAAAGTACAAACTGCTTAGCAAAGCATTACAAACGCTGCACCATCTGAGCCCAACTGGCTTTTCAGTCCTTTCTCCCAAAGTCCTCCTCTCCCACCAACATCCTCATGCCATTTCTCAAATGCACCTTGACTTTCTCCACCACTGACCCTTTGATTATGCCATTCTTTCCTTCTACCTAGAACACCCCACCACCCATGATAAAATCCTAGCCATCTTTCAAGATCTAGCTCAAATGCATCTCCTTGAAGCTTTTTTGACCACCATTTTTCTTTTCCTAGAATGCTTAAGAGAACTTTTTTCTTTAAAAGAAAAATGTGGTATGCTAATGGAAGGAACACTCAAGAGTTCCATTTAAGCTGGGAGAAAAGTGATTTTTAAAAATTCATATCTACTGGTGTTACCAATTTCTTCCTCCTCTTCCTAAACTGTTTCAAGGAATGGTTCAAATTAATATAGTGAGTTTGGACACCAAGGTTTCAGAAGGAATTCTTTGCATTAGCAAATGTAGAGTAAAAGACACCCAAGTACTACCCTACCTATAACGGTATTTTGCTTCAAGGCCAGCACCTTTTTCTTCTTCAAGAATCACTTAATACTTACACTCTTTCAGAGCAAGACATTACAGACAGAGAAACCATCTGGCAAAGTATACTCCTGACTATTACTTTCAATTAACAGACAAGTTAATTTCCTAGTAAATGAAAGGTGGCTATTTCCTACGTGCTCCTGGCGACAGGGACTTGTAACTGCACGGAAAAGGGCACTACAGTGCCAGAGCTGCACTCATCCATGTTATAAATCATGTTTCTGCAAGTTTTCCACGCTGCCCTAAAATGGCCTTGGGCAGAACTGTCTGTAAACGTCAAAAGATAACTTTCAAAGTTATTAATGTCTAAGGTAACTCTGTTTAAATAAATACAGAGACCCAGACACATTATATATGGTACATACCTATGACTAAAAATAATCTATGAGCAGATAGTCAAGCTTATTTAAGTAGAGTTTAAGTAGAGTTTACTGTAAACTATAATCCTAGAAAGCTAAGATATAGTCAGACTATAGATTGTTAACTACAGTATTACCTATGTAATTTTAACTTATAGATATGATACAGACCATCACCGTATTATTATGTTTAGTTCCAAAGGACAAACGGTAGCTATAAATCAAGTTATTTCATATGGATTTGATATATAATTATGAAACAGTTCTAGAATTGGAACTGTCCAAGCCTGCAACGTGGTGTTTGTGGACATGTCTTTTGGCGCGCAGTGTACCACCTGGCCCAAAAGACATAAATCATCTCTAAAGAAAAGAAAAAACCTAACTTTCAATCTGAGGTGACGAAAGGTTGAGGAGAGACTGGAAGGCAGAACAGACTATCTTTTGGATTTTGTGATAATACCGGACAAGTTAGAATAGATGCAGAAGTGTACGTATATTCTTTATCACAACGAAACAGGAAGAAATTGCCACTTGAAATTAGATCTTTTTCTACTATGTATTTTCCAAATTTAAGTTAAACATTTTCTCACTTAGCAATATTAAGTGTTTTTAAGGCTACCATATTATGTGAACTTTAACAATATTTTATGTCAAACAGCTATAAAAGTAAAAATGTATCTGCTTTTGAAAAAAATTATATCCCTAAAAGTTTTTGCTGTGTAGTACTAGTATAAAGATTTTTCTTTTTTCTCTTTGTGAATAACCTTTTAGATAACAGCTATATTCCAAGATAATCTGGCTTTACCCAGTAAGAGACTATAAATAGCCTATTAAGAAAAAGATGACTCGTCCACTAAAACTTATACTAAAATCAGTGTTCATATTTAAAACTCTATTATTATTTAGAAAATTATCTGGCTTATTTTCTTCTCTAGACTAGATAAGCTAAATATGAGTTTCATATGCTAAGTCTAACGAAGTGCCAACATCCTACCTGCCTAATAGCATCGGTTTAATTAGCTGCTTCACAGAAGGGTTTCTCAACCTCAGCACAGCTGACATTTCAGACCAGAGAATTCTTTGCTGTGGGGGGCTGTCCTGTGCACTATAGAATATTTAATGACACACCTGGCCTCTGCCCACCAGATGCCAATAGCACACGCCTGGCCCCACTCGTGACAATCAAAGATGTGTCCAAACATTGCCAAACCTCCCCTGGAGGCAAAACTGCCCTTGGATGAGAACCCCTGCTGCACATGTTTATACTTTAACCATTATTCCCATGTTTGGGCAAAAAGAAGGGGAAATGGCATTACTGCAATTAAAGCAAAAAAATTGATCAAATGCAGTCTTTAATAGAAATGATGATGTACTCTGCAGTTATTAAAGTGCAGGGTACATATAATTATATGCCACCAACCGACTCATTGATAGGTCTACCTAACTTCTAAATATTCAAAACAAGGTTACCCATAATTAAGTTTTTCATGTTGTCATTTGTTTAAAACCCTGGGTTTCCAAAGAGTTTAAATATTTGGCGTTATAAAAATTACTTTAAGTAAAATAGATTAAGTAAAAATATTTTTAATAATTAGCAATTCACAAAGGATTGTGACTTTAATATTATGAAATGAGATAGTAAAATAAGTATTTAGCAGTTACAAAAACAAATCCTGCAAGAGCTGTAATTATTTTTAAGACATTTTTCCATCATACTTAACTCCTCTTTATTTAAGGATAAAAGAATACAGAGTTTTCTCTTAGGTAGGCTTGGGAACTCTCAATATTGTGGAAATACAAGCCAGGTCTTTGAGAACGTAAAAAGAAATGGCTTGAAATTATTTTGCCCCACTAAGTATCTTAATATTTAATTTTAAATAGGACATTACAATTTTCCTATGGATCAATTAGGGGACACTTTTATTTTTTAAAAATCTTCATCTGAGGACATGTTAACTAATGTTTAGAGAGTGGGAGGGAGGGAGAGAGAGAAAAACATAGATGTGAGAGAGAAACATTGATTGGCTGCCTCCCACATGTGCCTGGACAGGGACTAAACCACAACCTAGTTATGTGTCCTGACCAGGAATTGAACAGGCAACCTTTTGGTGTAGGGGATGATGCTCCAACCAACTGAGCTACCTGGCTAGGCAGGGGACACCTAAAAAAAAAAATTGCCCTAGCTGGTTTGGCTCAGTGGATAGAGCATTGGCCTGCGGGCTGAAGGGTCCTGGGTTTGATTCCAGTCAAGGGCACGTACGGGGGGCATGTAGGAGGCAACCAATCGATGTATCTCTTTCACATCGATGTTTCTCTCTGTCTCTCCCCGTCTCTTCCACTCTCTCAAAAAATCAGTGGAAAAAATATCCTTGGGTGAGGATTAAAAATATATACATATATATTTAATAGGTATACATTCACATGAATCGAAAGTCTTAAGAACAGAAGAACATGTAGTAAATTGAGCATCATTACTCATGCTAGCCAAAACCAGAAACAATCCGAATGTTCATCAGCGATAGTATGAACAAATAAATTATAATATACTAGAGGCCTGATACACAAATTCGTGCAAGGGGCTCAGCTCCCACCACTGTGGCTTCGTCCGGAAGGTCATCCCGAAGGACGTCTGGTCTAATTAGCATACTACACTTTTATTATTATAGATAGCATATAATGGAGTATTACATGAGAATAAACTATTGCTATATACAATATGGGTAGATTTTATAAACATAATTTTGAGCTAAGGAAGGCTATTCTCATTTCTTTCCTTCAGTACACAGTACAAATGAGTACATATTGTATTCCATTTATAAGAAGCTTAAAAACAACAAAAACAAGCAAAACTAATCTATGATGACAGAACTCAGAATAGGGGCAACCTTTGAGAGAGCAGTCACTTGGAGGGACAGGAGAGGCAGCTTCTGGGATGCTAACCTATGTCTGGTTCTAGAAATAATCTATGCAAGCTGCTGATTATACAGAAGATTCTGGGATTCTTCTGTGTATACCTATGAATTCCCTACTTTCCTATGTTACTGTCTACTTTAATTAAAATTTTACTTAAAAAGAAAATACAGCGAAGCATCTCCCTCCAACCCAGTTGCCTCGTCCTCCAGTTCACTCCCCCAACTGATAACCCATACAAGTTTCTGATAAAACAGATTATTCGTTTCTTGGAGTTATTTTGTAATATGGAGGAAAATCCCCACCCAACTTTTTGACAAACAGTAACACATTCTATGCACTGTTATATCCTTATTTTCATTAACAATACAGTTTAGAGATGTCCACAGCAATATATATAGTTTCTTCATTCTTTTTGCAGCTATATAAAACCTGTTCTATTTCATGAATATACCGTAATTTATTTAACCAATTCTACACTGATGGGCATTTAGTTTTTTCTAAACTTTTGCTGAGTTAATTTAACTGACTTTATATGCAAAGGAAGGAAGGAACAAAGGAAGGAAGAAAAGAAAAAAAGGAAGAAAGAAAGGAAGGAGAAAAGGAAGGAAAGAAGGAAGGAAGAGAAAACTGTAAGGCTTTCTAATAGTACATTAACACAGGAAAGTCCCTGGGCATCTGGGTTACGGTCTTAAGAGGAACTGAAAAGAATAAAGATTTATCCATATAATTGAGGTCACCAACACTCTACTTGCCACCTCCTCAAACAAACAAACGCACTTTACAATGTGTTTCAATGTTCACAGGCCACTGATATTACTCTAGATATATGAAAATGACACATTCAAAAGGGTGAAAACAATTCATAAGGGTCTAGTTATAAATCTCATTTTGTAAGTCACCGAGTGTAATTCAGAAGTTATGTCCCACTGAATCCCCCAAATAGAATAAAAAATTTAAAGCTGAAAAGCATAAATATAATAAAGAATATAAATATATTCTTCCCTAGCATCAAAGACAAACAGAGCTATCCGATGCTGGTACCTCTGTGAAATCCAGGTAAGAGTCATAACCCTCTGATGCCACATCCATAGTAAAGACCAAAAAATTCAGCTACAGTGTCATTCTTTGCATCATTCCTATTTGTTTTCTTCCAACAATCCCTTCTCACCACACACTGACTGGTTTACCTAAGAAGCATCTAGTTATCTACTAGGCCAGTGGTCGGCAAACTCATTAGTCAACAGAGCCAAATATCAACAGTACAACGATTGAAATTTCTTTTGAGAGCCAAATTTTTTAAACTTAAACTAATTCTAATGCCACTTCTTCAAAACAGACTCACCCAGGCCGTGGTATTTTGTGGAAGAGCCACACTCAAGGGGCCAAAGAGCCGCATGTGGCTCGTGAGCCGCAGTTTGCCGACCACTGTACTAGGCCATTTTACTCTAGGCAAACCAGAAAAAATAATAGTTAAAAAAATAGCACCCCTCCTTCCCAAGAAAATATACTTAAAAAACATAGTATAGCCCTAGCTGGTTTGGCTCAGTGGATAGAGCCTCCGCCCACAGACTGAAAGGTTTGGGGTTCGATTCCAGTCAAGGGCATGTACCTCTGTTGCAGGCTCGATCCCAGGCCCTGGTCAGGGGCGTGAGGAAGACACCAATTGATGGGTCTCTTTCACATCGATAGTTCTTTGTGTCTCTCCCCCTCACTTCTATTCTCTCTAAAAATCAATGGAAAAATATCTTCAGGTAAGGATTAACCAAAAAAAAAAAGTATTATAATTGAGAAAAAAATACATAACTCAATCATCCAAATTGTATTTGTTTAGTCAGTCTGGATTCACATAGCGTAAGTGCTATTATTAAACATTCTGGCCAAGATTAAGTTTTTTCAAGTGTTCTGCACAATCAAAGGTGAGAGAGGCTAAGATCATTGTTTGCCAATCTGTCTTTATCAGCCATCCAATACCAGTGACTGATTCCACTGATGGGCAAGCCCCTAGAGCTGGCTCAAAAATAAATGAAAATAAAGATTAGCAGATTCCCTTGAGGTAATCCTGATGTGTCTATCTTATGTGAAAAGTCTCCAGGTAACTCGTGGGCTCACAGACTTATCACAATAATATCCTGCAAAAGTGACAGACTAAGAAATCCTATTTTAAAAGCTCTATGCACTGAATAAAACTCGAATCATGCCCTTGAATCTACTTTTCAAAGTAATCAATCTCTTATATCAACTGTTAAAAAAAAAGTCATAGTTTACCATAAAACTGCCTTTTTGGTTAAAAACAAGGCTGGGAACTACCCACAATCTGTAGGAGTAGGCCTGAAGTGGAGAGTTGGAAGAATCTTTAAGAGACAATGTTCATAAATGTTTGTAAAAATCAAAGATACCTGCTATGTAAATAAACAGATTAACTAAAATAAGCATCTGATGTCGTCACTGATTCTAGCAAGCACTCTGTGGCTTTCGTTAACCATGAACATTTACACAAGGCTTTGCACATGATTCAATGTGGACACAGAACTCACTGAGACATAGTAATGTCTTAAACACCCCTTTTACCATATAAGCTCTGAATAGGCTTAAAACAAGCACAGACTGTGGGGAACACTAGGACTGGGAGCCAATTTTATTGTCTCCACCAAGTTCAGCCAGCCATACAGCAACATATCCAAGTTCCAATAAGCACACTGCACCTGCAAGACTTAGGTATGCTCCAAGACAAATATTTGCAATTTTTTTCATCCCAAATCTGCACAAATGAAAGTATGCAGATTGCAGCACCAGACTTCTACATCTTGGAAGCCAAAACAATCTGTAGTTACACTCCACATCAATAGTGTCTTACCATTTATCAAGTCCTAATACTCCCTCAATGTAAGTGCTAGGAACTGTGCGAGAGGTTTGTATGTATTCCCTCTAATCCTCACAGCAAATTCCATTCTGCTGATGAGGAAACTGAGACCGAGAGGTCAGGGTGATTTGCCCAAGGCCACGAAACCAGCAAGTGGTGGAGCTGCGACTCAAACCCAGTACTGCCTGGCTCCAAAGAAGCGCCTCCCTGCTCCTCCTCCAGCTAGAGGCACTAATTGCAAAACCAGTGCTCCTCTATCCAAGTAAATTCACGTGCTAACTGTGGGGAACGAGGACAAACAGCGGAGAAAAACATCACACCTAACACCGAAGCACAAGACCCAAGAGTTCCCAGCGAGGAAATGCAGCCACCTCCTTGAGGATCACCAGTTCCAAAGGCTACGGTTCAAAATGCAAGAGAATCCACAGGCCTTTTAAATGGTGCTGTTGGCTGTCTCTCAACTGACTTTTTAGAACAAGGGAAATGAAACTCGAGAGTATTTTTAGTCAAATCATCTAAAACCCTTTAGAAAAGGGCTTTTTTTTTTAAACAGTTCACTTTTACAGTTTACTTCAATAGGCTTCAGACATGCAAGGACAAAATCACATCAGGAGCATTACGAATCAACTTTTTCTCTGCAGACTTGAAAAGTATTTTCTTACCACACTACAAGGGTACTTCCCATACTTAGAGCAGAAATGAAAACAGCTCTGGGTGTCACGATTCAGATCTTGAGGCCACAGTTGCAGAAAGTAGGTGCTGTCTCCCTTGAGTAGGAGCTGCTGATCTGAAACCTCCTACGGGAAGGGTGTCTGAAGAAGAGTGTTGAAGAAACTAAAGCGAGCCGTTTGTATTAATGAGGGAGCTGCTGGCACCACTGCTCCTGGTGTTTCACTGCTATGCAATTGTTTTCCAGCTTCCAAGCTCTGAATCTGGCAGAGAGCATGCTGTTCTCACAGCCATATGTGTTATATGATCAGCTGCTCTGTGGCATGTGGGTGTTTAACTAGGTAAGTGACTGGCTAGAAGAGGTTCTGCAATATTAAAAACCAAGGAAGCACCCTGTCCCAAGATTTTAATCATCTGTCACTATACTATGCTGACAAAGAAAAGTGACAGATTTGCAACTTTGAAATGGTTTGGGTTCAGAATAGGCAAATAATTTCCGACAGTAAAATTTCAGGCATGACACGAACAAAAAATATAACCTGTAATATAAACCACTTCAAGCATGTTTATTAGACAATAAAAAATGTGATATTTGCAATCTCAGCATTCTTCCAAACTTCTTAGGGTACACTGCATAATTTATTAGAATAAATTACTTCTTCAGGTATGTGGAACAGGTTCTATGCAAGATTCCAAGGCTCCCTGGCCTTCCCCAAAGCTGTTAATACAATGAATTCCTTAGCCTCTCAAACCCCCAACATGCAAAAAATTTTAAGGTCTCAAAGGATTCTTTAAGTGAAAAATATTGTCAGAATTGTAAGCTCCTGGAGAGCTGGAGACTGTGCCTCTTTAATGTCACTGCCCATCACGACACTTTCACAAAGCTGGAATGAATGTTTTTTTATTAAAATATGATCGAAATGCAGAGTGATTTAAACAAGACTAGCTGACAGCTGTCCCCTGCTTATTGACAGACTGGTGCAATGTTCATCCCTACTTCTAGATTTTAGAACATGAAGATTAAACTCCCTAACTACAATTAAAATCCTTCCATTATAACAAAATTTAAAAATGGATGCTTCTGATGGCAATGTGTCACCAAGAATAAAGATATGCAATCATATTTAATAAAGTTGAAAAAACCTTCCTCATGGAGCAGGTGTTCTACTATGGGAACGATAAAGTCTTATAAGAGATCAGGTCAACCTCAGCCAACATACAAAGGTTCTGGATAGGCATCATAAAACAGACCACTGACTTTGCTGCTGAAATTAGAATACAGCGCAAGGAACGTACATTACCAATTGGTCAAATTTAGACAAATTATTTTGACTCCAGTTTTAACTTTGTGAAACTCTCACATACATCCTTTTTACAGGAAGGCAGGGAAATGATACCTTACAAATATCTAACTCACGGTAATAAAATAACAAAACACAAGGAAGAATACATATACAATCTGCTTTGTTGCTTATTGCTCAGGAGCAAAGTAATGTCAATCCTTAAGAAAAACAAATCCATTCCCCCCCTGTACCCCCTCCCAAGTGCCTTTCACTTTTTCATCATATAGATCTTATCCTGAGGTCCCAGGACCAGCTTCAAGATGACTGTAATTACACGCAAAATCATGTGTCTATTTCACTAAGAGGACCCAAAAGGCTTCAGTGACCTCAAAGAAAGGCTAAGAAGCTCTGAAGTGGGCATTTCCAGATACACTGAAACTCAGCAGTGAACATTTTAAACAAAATTATACCAACGGTAGCATCTATCTAAAGACATGTGCACAGTCCTGATACCAACAAGCAAGCTTTGCCTGCCCGCTCCAAGGATCACAGTGCAGCTCACCGCTCTCGGCTCAGCTTTCCATGGGAACATCACCTGCATTCTGTGCACACACGCACACACGCCAGGCGCAGCAGCTCTTCATTCCCTAAGCATACACATGTTGTCAACAAAGCATGTGTGTGCTTGTGGCCATTTCCAGAACAATACCGGCCTGACCATCTCGGGGGGGGGGGGGGGGGGGGGGAGGAGGGCGGGGGGGGAGAGAAGACACAATCTTCCCTTAAATAAATAAATGCTGCCTTATTTATTTACTATGCCTTGAGGACAGATGGTAAACATAGCAACAAAATAAGAAGCAATTTCCCCTACACCATAGGTGTCTAAATAACTGGGCAAAAGCATCACTCAGGTATTGCTGAGGGTCCGCTGGAGATGCAGAGAAGGGAAACACTGTAATAACGGTGCTTGGGCATGGGGACAATCAAAGACAGACTCACGGAGGAACATCCTGAGAACATGCTTGTGGAAAGCACCCTTCTCCAAAGGCAAAAGCACATTCCTTTGATTGGTACAAGCCATTCCTGACAATAGATCGCGATGACAGTGGCTGCTCAGCAATCAGGAAGTGTGTGTGTGTGTGTGTGTGTGTGTTGTGGGGGAGGGATGAACTCAATGTGATCAAAGATTGGCCCTCTTCAAAGAAGAGCATATGGGATCTTAAATTGTGAAGGAAGACTTGGAGGGTGAGGCAGGGGCATTTATCTTTTCTACAGGAGACATCCTTCGACAATGAACATGTTATGTGCCCATGTAACAGGGGTGTCACTACCTCCAGAGTCTCCCATCTAAGAATCTTTAGTAAAGCTTGACTGGAGGGGAGGAAGAGGGGAGGTGGAGAAAGGTCGGCATTACCCCCTGGGGTGAATGTTGGGAGGCTGTACACTAGATGCATTAGATCTCAGGCGGCACAATACTCCGGGGGTTGGAGGTTTGGGCGCAACCGCTGGGCGGGGGAGGCAGTGGGTGCAAGCCACCAGCTGCAGGGCAGGAGAACGTTTGTAGGAGGACTGATGCAAACCTCCCCTCGGCCCGCGAACCCGTGCAGACCCAGCCCCCCGCAGCCTCGGGGCCAGCAGACTCTGCAAAACTGAAGCCCAGCCCGGATCCGGGAGCTGAAGCGGGCGCCCCCGGCCCAAGCGCGGGGCCAGAAAAGCACAGCGCCCAGGGCCTCCCAGCCGGATGGGGGCTGCTCCGGCCTAGTGCACGCAGCTGCCTCGGTGAAGGGTTAACCCGGCGCCCAGAGTCCCGGCCGGCCAGGCGGACGGCTGCAAGGGGCGCAGCCGCATCTGTGGCGTGTGCGTGGGGGGCTGGGGCCCCTACTCACCCGGGCCGGCCGGCTCCGCCTCCGCCGCCCCGACCGCCGCCTCGGCGGTCCATCCTGCGGCGGGGGCCCTGTAGCCGCGGTGCTCGAGTAACAACCGCCGGCCGGGCCGGCCCCTCCCCCCTGCCCAACGTCCGTCCTCAGGGCCGCTCCGCAAACCCGGCCTCGGCCGCCGCCGCCGCCGTCGCCGCAGCGCTACGTGGCCGCCGCTCCGACGTCTCGCGACTCCCTTCCGAGCGCGCGAGGGCGAGCGGGGCCGGCGGGGCGGGCGGCGCGCGGGGAGGGAGGCAGGGGAGGGGGTGTGCGCGTGTGGATGTGTGTGCGGAGAGGGGGGCGGGGAGGGAGGGAGGGAGGGGGAGCGGCGGCGAGAGCGCGCGCGCGCCCGCGGCCCCTTCCCTCGCCGGCCCCCCCCACCCCCCCGCCCAACAGGGATCCCGACACCTCCCTCCGCCCGTCCCCTGGCATCCCGGCCGCTGGGCGCGGCGGCGCGCATGCGCAGCCCTGGGGCTGGCCCGAGTGCACCTTTTCTCCCTCCTGCCACATTGTGAGCGCTCCGCCGCCAGATAACCGCCGACTCCCGCTCCACCCCCGCCCTCCCCCATCCCGCCCACTCCCGAGCGCCCAGGTAAAGGCGTGGACTGCGCGTGCGCACCGCCCTCCCTGGGTCTGGGGGCGTGGTTGCTGAAAGGAAGCCCAGACGTCGAGTGGGAGGGAGCTTTGGGCTGGGGGTGTGGGACTGCACGAGACAGGGGGGCGCGGGTTAGGATTCGGCAAAGGCAAAGTGAAGAAAGCGGGGGCCAAAGTTGAAAAGTGGGCCCAAATGCGATTTAGAAGTAAAAGAGCCTTTGGCTTATGAAATAAAGTGAAAAAAGAAAAAAATCTTGCCTGTGGCCTCCTCGTTACAGGAAGGGGGCAATGTGAGTGACAGAGGACAGAAATAAAGGAGGCAAGCTAATAAGCAGTGTGATCACTGGCCAGATGAATGAGAAAAACTAATAAAAACTGGAGGAATTTAGAGATTTCCAGAATGGTGTGAAAAACAGTTTGAGAACTGCGCTTGTTCCGTGGCCAGGAATAGGGAAGGAGATGTGTGTGGGCTTGAGACATAGAGCTGCTGCAAGAAAGGAAGCCTCCATTGTAAGCATTACAGCATTATGACTAATTAGCTATTAATCATTAATATAATTAATGCTACTGTTAGCTAACAAGTTAGCATTTATCCAAGCTCAGAGCCAAGAGAGGGTATCCATAATTGAAGGTGCTTGGAGTACAGAGAGGGGAAATGAAGGAGGCAAGGGTAGAGAAGACCTAAGACAACAACTTGAAAGATCTTGACCTTTTCTCACCATAATCCAAACTTCCTTGATGTTTTTCTTTTTAAAATACTTTTTATTTATTTTTATTGATTTCAGAGAAGGAAGAGGGACAGAGAGAGAGAAACATCAATGATGAGAGAGAATCATTGATCGGCTGCCTCCTGCACGCCCCCTACTGGGGATCCAGCCTGCAACCCGGGCATGTGCCCTTGACTGGAATTGAACCTGGGATCCTTCAGTCCTCAGGCCAACCCTCTATCCACTGAGCCAAACGGGCTGGGGCTTGATGTTTTTCAAATCTTATCCTAATTACATTATACTCCTATTATTTTAAAAATATGTATATTTTTATTTTGGAGGGAGAAGGGTGAGGGAGAGAGAAACATTGATTAGTTGCCTTCCATACATGCCCCAACCAGGGATAGAACCTGCAACCCAGGCATGTGCCCTGACCAGGAATTGAACCGGCAACCTTTTGGTGCACAGGACAATGCTCAACCAACTAAGCCGCTCTGGCGAGGCCTCCTATTATTAAAAGCACACTTAATAAATTTTCTTGCACTAAGGCTGACCTCTCCACACAGTTTTAATACAGATGCAGCCACTTCTCCCCAAAATAGCATTTCCTACACCCCCCCACCCCTGCCAAAAATTATTGTAGGATGTAAAATACCTGAGTATAGGATATGGTTAGGGAAGACATTGAAATTTTATAAATAAAGGGGTTCCTCAAGGGCCCTTCCAAAAGCAGATGCTTGGTTTTTACTACACTTTGACTCCAGACCCCAGGCATGGTAGTTTGGCAACTTTGGGTCATGTTCTTCAATCGTGGATAAACACTGAAAATGATGTCATGTTTCAGCAGGTAGAGAAATCTGTAGGTAGAACAGGAAGAAATAAGCATGAACAGTAAAAGGAAAGACGTCGATCCAAGAAAGAACTTGGCATCTGTGGGGGCTGGTGAGCCCAGAACATCTGACTGAGGTGTCTAGCTTTGCCTTCTGGGACACTTGATCCCTTCCCACCCTCTCCCTGTCAGGGCTATCCTGCTTGCAAGAGATGGGGTGCAGAGTGACGGCTAAAGAAACAAGGTGACCTTCCATTCTCTCTAACTCTCCACCCACAGGCCAACGCTCTGAAGGGCTCCTAGTAATTAGAACAGTAATATTCTTACCTTCTGTTTGAGGAGTGCTTTATGGCTTTTTGTTGGGTTTTTTTAAGGGAGGTTGGGTTCATTATCTCATCAGATCTTTCAGAAACCCTGTGAGGCAGGCAGGACAGGTATTGTTCCCAATGAAGGAAATTCAAGCCAAGGAATGTTTAATAGCTCAGCCAAAGCCACCCAGCCCGGTAAACAATGGAGCCAGAACAAGACCCAGGTTCATCACTTTCAGGGGGTTGTTCTTTCAGAGGGCTTGACAGGCCCGTTCCGAAAAACGGCTGCGTATTCCTGTGGAGCAAAGACAGGCAGCCTTGGCATCTGATAGAGAGCAATTCTAATATTCCGTTCTACATCCACATCTCCCTTATTCAATGCCCTCCCTGCTCCCCGTGCCTCCCCCCGCCCTTCTTTCTCTCTCTAGGACCCTGGGACTTGCCTCCGTGTATCTGAAACCTTGGTGATTGGTGCTTTGGAAGGCCTTGGGCCTCAGGGCTAGCAAGGAGATTCTATTTCCTCTGCTCTCTTTGAACTCCTCTCCTTCACACACCTACCAAAAGAAGGGGGCTGCCAACCAGTGTCATCACTTGACATGTCACAAGAAGAGGGCATTTGCTCTTAGTCAGATTACTAATTTCAGTGTCTCCCTTCTTCAGCTGCTGGCACTGCAGCTTAGCAGTCATGGCAGACATTTAGCACCCACACCTGGCATTGTGGGAAGATCAAACTTCTGTCACCTGGTTTCCTGGCCATGGATAGAATTCTTCACTGACATTCTCATTAAGGTCAGAAACCAGCAGAACCCATTTTTTTTTTTTTAAGTTAAAAAGTTTTTAGAAAAAAGTTCTGTACACTTTGACAGTTCTGAAAACCTTCAAAGATTTCATTTAAAGCACAACAGAGCTGCCTGGCCAGTGTGGCTCAGTGGTTGAGCGTCCACCTATGAACCAGGAGGTCACAGTTCGATTCCCAGTCAGGGCACATGCCCGGGTTTCGGGCTCGATCCATAGTGTGGGGCATTCAGGAGACAGCCGATCAATGATTCTGTCTCATCATTGATGTTTCTATCTCTCACTCTCCCTCTCTGAAATCAATAAAAATATATTTAAAAATAAAATAAAGAGCGACAGAGCTATCTGGTTTCTGTCACATGAACTGGATGGCTTGGTACAAGCCCCCTGTTCACTGTATTTCTTTGCTCCCCAAGTTTCCAGGGATGTTCCCCCAGTCAGTTACAGTTCTTACCACTTGTGCTTATAGAGGGGCCGAGTGGATCCTGCCCACACATTAACTGACATAGCCCCATCCCCGCACCAGGTTTGGAGCCAGACCAGAGCCCTGGCCATAGTCTCCTAGGCTCTCATACTTGAGTGTTGGGACCTTTGCTCAATCACTTTACTTTTAAGCTTTGTGAAAAGAGGGGATTGTGTGGTTCTTAAAGTCTTCCAGATTGGATACCTAGGGTTCTACCCTAGAAAGCTGACCTTGTTCATTAATACCTTGTTATTCCATTCCTTCCCTAAGAATTACTACTCAGTTCTCATCGCTAACCTTTCTTACAGGGAACTGCTCCTTTTACACAATGGATAAAGCTGTCCTGGACGCCCCCTTTTTATTCACCTTTTCTCATAGCTCTAAGGGACAGCGTTTAGAGACAGCTCAGCAAGCGGGGCTTTGGGCTTTTCTATCATGGGTTTTGGATGCACACGTGCACGCATGCACACATATGCATGTAAATTAGAGGGCTATGGGCCACGGGCCTCTGTGTTGTTCCCACTATTTGTTTTGAACAGATGACGTCTGGATTTGAAGGGTCACATGACCAGAACTATAAAACCTGGGTCTTCAGGTTGTAGGTTCCCCACCTGGGGTCAGGGTTAGGGTTAGGGTTAGGGCTACCATTCGATGTGTCCCTCTCACCTCATCTCACTCTGTGCCCCTCACCTCCCACCACCCCCATTTGAATTCTAGTGAAAAGTTAAAATAAATGCCGGAATGCCCTAGAACAGTGGTCGGCAAACTGCGGCTCGCGATGCACTGAAAGGCCGCTGTGCGACGCAGCTGCTCCACCTTGGGGATAGACACGAGCGAGGCTATGGGGACAGCCGTGCCACTTGGGCCTCAAGCTTGTTCTAGCTGCAGCGTGCCTGGCCAGGGCTGCCAAGTGGTCACAGCTACGGTTTCTTTCTATCAGCTTCTCGTTGGAAGCATCTCCGAGTCTGGGTTTTGATTACTCTGGGGTACTTATCATCAAAATGCTTCTTTTAAAATAAATCTTTATTGTTCAGATTATTACAATTGTTCCTCTTTTCCCCCCATAGCTCCCCTCCACCCGGTTCCCACCCCACCCTCTGCCCTTAACCCCCCGCTACTGTCCTCATCTATAGGTGTATGATTTTTGTCCCATCTCTTCCCACACCCCCCCACACCCCTTTCCCCCCGAGAATTGTCAGTCCTCTCCCTTTCTATGCCCCTGATTCTATTATATTCACCAGTTTATTCTGTTCATCAGATTTTTTATTCAGTTGATTTTTAGATTCACTTGTTGATAAATAAGTATTTGTTGTTCATAATTTTTATCTTTACCTTTTTCTTCTTCTTCCTCTTCTTAAAGAATACCTTTCAGCATTTCATGTAATACTGGTTTGGTGGTGATGAACTCCTTTAGCTTTTTCTTGTCTGTGAAGCTCTTTATCTGCCCTTCAATTCTGAATGATAGCTTTGCTGAGTAGAGTAATCTTGGTTGTAGGTTCTTGCTATTAATCACTTTGAATATTTCTTGCCACTCCCGTCTGGCCTGCATAGTTTCTGTTGAGAAATCAGCTGACAATCCTATGGGTGCTCCCTTGTAGGTAATTAACTGTTTTTCTCTTGCTGCTTTTAATATTCTCTCTTTGTCTTTTGCTCTTGGCATTTTAATTATGATGTGTCTTGGTGTGGTCCTCTTTGGATTCCTTTTGTTTGGGGTTCTGTGTGCTTCCTGGACTTGTAAGTCTATTTCTTTCACCAGGTGGGAGAAGTTTTCAGTCATTATTTCTTCGAATAGGTTTTCAGTATCTTGCTCTCTCTCTTCTTCTGGCACCCCCATAATTCGGATGTTGGTACGCTTGAAGTTGTCCCAGAGGCTCCTTACACTATCTTCATATTTTTGGATTCTTTTTTCTTTTTGCTTTTCTGGTTGGATGTTTTTTGCTTTTTTGTATTTCAAATCTTTGACTTGATTCTTGCAATCCTCTAGTCCAGTGGTTGGCAAACTGTGGCTCGTGAGCCACATGCGGCTCACAAGCCGCGGTTTGCCACTTTGTTGACTAATGAGTTTGCCAACCACTGCTCTAGTCTGCTGTTGGATCTCTGTATATTATTTTTTATTTCAGTCAGTGTATGCTTAATTTCTAGTTGGTCCTTTTTCATATCCTCTAGGGTCTCGCTAAATTTATTGGCCTTTTCTAGAAAATTCTTGAAAAACCTTATAACCGTGGTTTTGAACTCTATGTCCAGTTGTTTGCTTTCCTCCATTTCTTTCATTTGTGACCTGTTTCTTTGTCTCCGCATTTTGGCTACTTCCCTGAGTTGACAGAGTGGCTTTGTGTGCTAGGTGTCCTATAGGGCCCAGTGGCTCAGCCTCCCCAGTTACCTGAGGTGGACACTCTTGGTGCACCCCTTTGTGGGCTGTATGTGCAGTCTTGTTGTAGTTAAGCCTTGATTGTTGTTGGTATCACTGGGAGGAATTGATCTCCAGGCCAATTGGCTGTGAGGATCAGCTGTGTCTATGCTGGGAGGACTTCTGTGCTGGAGACACCTTTATGAGACAACACTTGCGAAAGCCTCTGTGCTCAGCTTCGATGCGGGGGAGTCTCAGGGCAGAGCAGACAGCAATGGCTTCCCGTCAGCCCTGCCCTAAGAGGCCCCTGGGTCTCAGTGTCCCGCGGTAATCACTGCAAGCACCTCTGAGAGAAAGCCACCCTTGAGTTTCGCCCACTGCCAGACCGTCCAGTTTCTCCCTGAATGAGTCTGGGTCCCCAGAGTCTCGCCCGGAACTGGAGTTCAATGCAGTCGGGAGCTTTTGTCTCCCTCCCGCTTGAGAAAGCCAGCCGCGTACTCAGTTGCCAGCCCTCTCCGCACGCGCACACCCCGGTACCTCTGCCTTCTGCAGTTCCTCTGAGTCTCAGTATGCTTTTCTCTTTCCTGACAGTCCAGTTTCTCCCTGTATGAGTCTGGGTCCCCAGAGTCTCGCGCGGAACTGGAGTTCAGGGCAGTCAGGAGCTTTTGTCTCCCTCCTGATCAAGAAAGTCAGCTGCGTACTCAGTTGCCAGTCCTCTCCGCATGCGCCTCCATACCTCTGCCTTCTGCAGCTCCTCTGAGTCTCAGTGTGCTTTTCTCTTTCCTTCTAGTTGTAGAATTTCCACTTAGCCAGCCTTCCTGTGGTTCTGGATGATGTCTGTTTTGTCTTTTAGTTGTAGTTTTGAAATTGTTGTGTGAGGCAACAGTTTAGGTGTTTACCTATACCACCATCTTGGTTTCTCCTGCTTTTTTTTTTTTTTAAGATAAATTTTTTATGAGCCAAACTGACAACATGTGCTGGGGAACGAGATCTCAAATGTTCCTCAAAATGCATTTTATAATTTTTTAAAAACCATATTTATATGACAACTAGAGGCCCGGTGCACGAAATTCGTGCACGGTGTGTGTGTGTGTGTGTGTGTGTGTGTGTGTCCCTCAGCCCAGCCTGCACTCTCTCCAATCTGGGACCCCTCAAGGGATGTCCGACTGCCCTATCACAATCCAGGACTGCTGGCTCCCAACTGCTCGCCTGCCTGCCTGCCTGATTGCCCCTAACCGCTTCTGCCTGCCAGCCTGATCACCCTCTAACCACTCCCCTGCCAGCCTGATCGATGCCTAACTGCTCCCCTGCCGGCCCGATTGCCCCTAACTGCCCTCCCCTGCCAACCTGGTCACCCCTAACTGCCTTCCCCTGCTGGCCCCGTCACCCCCAACTTCCCTCCCTTGCCAGCCTGGTCACCCCTAACTGCCCTCCCCTGCTGGCCTGATCACTTACAACTGCCCTCCCCTGACAGCCATCTTGTGGTGGCCATCTTTGACCACATGGGGGTGGCCATCTTGTGTGTTGGAGTGATGGTCAATTTGCATATTACCTCTTTATTATATAGGATTTCTACAAATCTTTCTTTTGCATTACCCCCATTTAATCCTTCCCTCAACAGGAAGTAGGAAGGGCAGAAAAATGTTGTTTCCACTATTTTTTTTTTCAACAGATGAGGTCTGGATTTGAAGGGTCACGTGACCAGAACTAAAACCTAGGTCTCCAGGTTGCAGGTTCCCCACCCCAGGTCAGGGTTAGGGTTAGGGATAGGGCTAGGGCTCCCAGTTGATGTGTCTCTCTCACATTGATGTTTTTCTCCCTCCCCACTCCTCTCTCTCTTCCATCTCTCTCTCCCCCTCCTCCCTCCCTTCTACTCTCTCCAGAAATCAATGGAAAAAATATCCTTGGGTGAGGATTAAAAAACAAAGAAACATCTTCAACCATTTGCCTAATTCAAACCACTGTGAAACCATTTGTAGTTAACCCTGCATATACCCTCTTTACTGATGGAAAGGAAGATCAGCTCAGTCCCTGTCTTATTGTTACAGGGCCTGGATTCATCTTTATCCATACAAGATGGCCAGTTAGGACAGTGGGGAGGTGGGCTTTGGAATCTGAGGGACTTTGGTACCAGTGAAGTGAGGCCACCACCCCACCTGCAACAGCTTAGCTTTCTGGGTATCTAAGCCAGGTGTCCTCAAACTATGGCCCGCGGGCCACATGCGACCCGCCGAGGACATTTATCCGGCCTGCCCGGTGCTGCTGCCTGTCCTGCTTAGCAGCCGACTCGTCCCGGGCCCCCAGCGCGCATAGGAATTTGTTCATAGTTGTTGTTTTTTTAAACTATAGTCCGGCCCTCCAACGGTCTGAGGGACAGTGAACTGGCCACCTGTTTAAAAAGTTTGAGGACCCCTGAAAGCAAAGACACAGAGAAACCCTGGGTTAGGGTGTGGGCGGCTGAGGGCAGGGACCTAGCAGAACATCCTCTCTAAGTGTACCTGCAGCCCAATTCCTGGGGGGCGGGGGGTGTGAGGGGGTAGATCCCGCGTCAGGCTCTGTCTATAGCAGACTGCTCTAAGGTAGTCAGGCCTGAATTGTGTTTGAGTCTTTCAAGAGGCTCACCGATTCTTTAAAGCAGCACGCTTAATTGTTGTCTGTAATTGAGGTGACATATGCCCCAGAGGCATGTACTGAGGTCCAATGGAAGAGATGGTTTTGTGAAAATTGGTGTTAATTAATTAAAGAAGGCAGTTGCACGGGGCTGTGAGTTAGTGCCAGACTTTGTAACCCTAAACCAGCCAACCCACCCAACCGGCCTCACCACCTGAGGAACAATCCCCAAGTTCACGAAGGTGGAGTGGGAGACCTGGGATGCAGAGCAGGAAGTGGGCACCGAAAGGGAGAAAGGTGGGGCTCAGGGAACCCTCTCTTAGTTTTCATGACCCCCAAAAGGCTTGGCTCTTGAGAACTGTTTGGGCACCACCATAAGATGTGTTGCGGGGAGAGGGGGGTGGCTAGGAGACTGCAGAAAAGGGAAGGCAAAAATCCAAGGAGGGAGGTGAGATTGTGGGCGAGGGGCAGCAAGGGGGTAGAAAGGTGCAGAGCTGGGGTCTGGAATGGGAGGGGGAGCTGTTAGCAGGAGTAAAGAATGATGGAGCCACTTGGGTAGAAACTGGGAAGATTCCAGGGTGGAAAGGACCCTGTGGGCGGAGCTCAGGGGAGCTAGGACGTGGATGTGGGGGCGGCAACATGGTGCCTGGGGCCTCTGGCATTCAGTGCAGGTATTAATTAAACCCCGACCTGAGGTCTTTAGCGGGGCTGTGGCAGCCTTTCATAGGAGCTGGGTTAAGAACAATCACAACAACAATAATAACAATTAACCATAATGAGACCTTATCTGCAGTAAGTTGTTTCTAGGGCTTTGTAGGCATTAAGTCATTAATTCCCCAGGCCCCTGAGGGCCACCTTTTTTCTAGAAGTCATGGAGGTGTAAGAGGATACAGGCAGTCCTTGTGCAGTTCGGCTGCTGCCAGTTGGCTGGGTGGGTGAGTTCACTTACAGAGCCATACAACCCAGGGTTTCTTTAGGGCTTCATAAACGGTTATAATCTTGTGCATTTAGAAAATAGTGCTTAAAAGGGATACGTTCAGAAATGTGGAAATCGGCCACCACAAGTATCGACACAACTTCGATGGGAAAACTCAAGTCCTACCTCAGAGCAACACGCGGGGCAACGTGTTGCATCAGAGAGTGGCCTGGGATGACCATGAAGCGACCATGTTCGTAAAGCTCTAGCTGGAAGGACTGAGCCCTGGCCTGAGAACAGGGTACACGGAGGGACCTCAGGTATCCATCCCCCCCTCCTACCCCCCCTCCCCCACACACACCAAGGAGGGAAATTTAGAAGGAGGGGTTCAGGGGAGTAAAAAGAGGAGGGTCATTCTAGAATGGGAGTCACATGGGATGGAGCCTGGGTGCCAGTCTTGAGCGAACCCCAGTGCCAACAGTGACTAGCCTTGCAGATTTCAACTGTTCTTTCCTTTGTGTTTGGTGTAACAGTGGTTACTACAAATTTTACACATTCAATTCAAAACCACACTGTCATTTGCATCTCAAAGATGATGAAAGTCTTCATCATTGTCCTAGTCAAGATCAAAGACAACATTGTATAGCACCTTTAAAAAAAAGATTTCAAAAAAAGATTTTAAACAGAGGGGTACCCTGGTGGTCCTTAGGTCACAGAGTAGCAGGAATGCTGCTCCCCATTAATGAAGGGGATGGTGAGGGGCGGGGGGGGGGGGGGCAGGTGAGATCCAGAGCAGGAACTGAGCTTGTCCGAATCTTAGAGTTGGGCAGCAGTAAGATCTCTGTCACGGCTGACGAGCCATCACCATTCATGACAGTGAAATAAGAGGGACCAGTCCTCATTGTTCCGACCCCCGCCATCTCTCTAGAGAGCCAGAGCCTGCCTTCCTTCCCTGTGTTACTACTGTACAAAGAGAGTTACCTGTAAGCAAGGACTGGAATTTTCAGGGCTTGAATACCAGTCCGCCTTGTAGATTGCATCAAAGAGTAATCTGGTTAACAAAGTAGTACTAAAAATATCGTAACATTTGAGACATACTCAAGTTATTCATGGTTTATCTGAAATGCTAATTTAACTGGATGTCCTGTATTTTATCTGGCAACACTGCTTGCAGGTCAAACCACCAGGAGATTCATACTAACTCCTTTGGAGTTTCTTAGATAACAATGCAATAGGAAGGAGAGAAATACTTGGATCGCTTCACATTCATTGGTACTGGGCATTGGAGACAGAGAAGATGGCCAAAGATGTATTAGGGACGCAAGAGACCCAGACCCAGGTGCCCACCGACTCTGGTAGGCAGACTCATCCCCACCCTGGGTGCGTGGGTCACCAAGCCTTTAACTGGCTCCCTGTCAGACTGAAGAGTTGCTTCAGAGCCTCCAGAGAGAAGACAACCTGCCCACACCTTGATTTGGCCTACATTTGAAACGTCTGACCTCCAGGACTGTTAGAGAAGAAATCTGTGTTGTTTTAAGCCACTAAATTAGTGGTAACTTGTTACAGCAGCATCAGGAAACTAAATCCCTATCGCCTAAAGGGAAATCTGTACTGCTTTGCAAGGCATTCAAGGGCCTGCTGTTATCTGCCTCACTGCCTCCCCTCCCCCATGCGTCACCCACGGAACTTCTCCAGGATCCTCAACAGGTCATGCCCTCTCTTATTCCCATGCCTTTGCATGTGCTATTTCTTCCACCTGAACACCAACTGCTCACTCGTTTGTCTGGCAAACTCCTCATCCTTTCTACGGCTCAGCTCAAATACTACCTCCTCTGTGAAGTCTTTCTTGCTTTCCCCTCGAGGGACTTAGGGCTCCTTTCCCGCTCCTCTGCTGCACTTCATCTGCACTCCTGTTAAAGCAGTCCCATTTATAAGGGCCCTCCCTGGACGGTACGCCATTTGAGAGCATGGAGCCTCTCTTTAGACCTTGGGTCTCCCTCAGCACTAGCATGGTCCCTGGCACATCAAATAACGGTCCCCAGAGACCACAGCTCTTTTTTTTTTTTTTTAAATATATTTTATTGATTTTTTACAGAGAGGAAGGGAGAGGGATAGAGAGTTAGAAACATCGATGAGAGAGAAACATCAATTAGCTGCCTCCTGCACACCCCCCACTGGGGACATGCCCGCAACCAAGGTACATGCCCTTGACCGGAATCGAACTCAGGACCCCTCAGTCCGCAGGCTGACGCTCTATCCACTGAGCCAAACCGGTTTCGGCGAGACCACAGCTCTTATCCCGACTGCCAGTGGGCCCTGGACCAGTGACACAGCCCCTCCAGCCCAATTCTCCACCCATAACAAGCATTGGGGAAGCCATCCCTTCCCTTCCCCAGTGAGCGATGATGACAAAGGAAATCCGACATGGAAGTGTTTCAAGGCCGAAAAAGAAAAGGGCGCCAGTCAGAGTTGGTAATATTCCGATTGTACCCACGGTACTTCATGCTTCCTCTCCAAGTCCCAGTTCTTCACCTGGGAATGCATTTCATGGGCTTCACAAAGGCAGGCGCCATGTCCGCCTCGCACCCTATTTAAACCCCCCGCCCCCCGGCCCCCCCCGCGCCTCCCCCCCCCACCCCCCCACCCCCCGGTCTACACTGCTCTTCAGGATGAATTCGCTGGTGGTGTTGGTGAAGATCTTGGGGGAGGCTTTCCCACATTCTTCAGACTTGTGGGTTCTCTCTCCTGTGCGCACCGAGGCGGAGATCATCTGGACGAGAGGTTCCCCCCCAGTCACAGCACTCACGTAATCGAGTTCCATGATACTGAGTCAGGTGTACCGTCCCAGCTCCCAACTCACCCCGAGGGCTCTCCCATGGACACTCAGGTACAGGCACAGGGTTCTTTCCAGCAGGAATTATCTGATGTTGTATAAGGTGGTGACTCCACCCAAATGAAGGCTTATTCACGCTTATTACACTTATGAATATTTTTTTCCGTGTGAATTCTCTGATGTTTAATGAGAAGTGAAAGGCAATGAAGGTCTCCATAAAGGCCTCTGATGTTCCCAGCTCTGTGTCCAGTGTGCGGAGGGACTCCGGCCTCTGGCCTCTGACAGTTTACAACCTGGTTGGGGAGACAACATGCATGCACATGAAACCGCTGGGGAACACGAGACATTGTGTAATCGGACCAAGCCCCGGAGTTTAATGGGATTCAGAGACTGACTAGACGGGGAGGGCCGCCCGAAAGGCGTTAGACGTTAGCTCAGCCTGGAAAAGATGGTAGAACTGAGGCTGGAAAAGAGAAGAGAACGGTGTTCAGGAGGTGGCTTTAGAGCAGGGATAAAGACATCCTTCTGCAGGGACTCCCTGTTTTAGATTCTGGAGAGGGAGACTGGGGTGGGGGGTGGTGTGGAGAAGGAGGAAAGAAGGGAAGGAAGAAAGGAGGTTGGAGGGAGGAAGAGAGAGAGACAGAGAGAAAGAAAAAGAGAGAGAGATTCTTTCTGTCTGACGTAATGATTTGTCCCTTGACTTAGGAAACTCCCGCAAACGTAGGGCAGCAGCTTTTGAAAATGTTTTCTCTCTAATGCTGCTCTCATTTTATAGCTCAAGCCAGTTTCACTGTTACCTGAAAAGGCACCTACAAAGGAACATTTCCCCCCTGCACTTCGGGAGCACAGGCCCCCATTCCAGGCCCAGGACTATGAATGCCACCCCCCCCCCCCCCACAGGTGACAGAGGCCCCAGTGGGGAGAGAAGCCCGCCCAGGAGAGGGCCCAGGAGGCTGCGTTCCAGCACGCCGGAGCGCTCTCTTCCCCTCCCTTGTCACATTCTCTAAAATCTTTCCATCCGGGATGTCGACATTTAGAGAGAATGAGGCGGCATCCGAGCCAAAGGCCTTTTCCTTGCCGTTTTATGGAAGTCTTTCGGGAGCATTCGGAGCAGGGAATGCTCGGTAACTTCCCGCAGAGGGTGGCGGCCGAGCAGGAGGGTGGGATGTGCAGAACCCATCTCGTCTGGTTAGACAGTTGGGAGACGTTTCTACCAATTACAGTGGTTGAACGCTGACTCAACATCCAGCAGCGGCCTGAGGTGTCAGAGCCTTCATATACGGACAAGTTTCAAAGTGAGACACGGGAGGACACGGGCCCTGCCCTGGGCAATGTCGTCAGAGAACAGAGGAGTGGACTTCACGCCCAGCAGGCGAGGGTGCGAGCCCTGTCATTTCCAACGCGGTGAAACGGGACGTGCCTTTCTCCATGGCATTGCCCAAAGGGTTTGTTTGCATGTGGAATGCTGAGGCTCCTTTAAATACGCTTAAAAAAAATTTTTTTTTAATTTTAGAGAGAGAGGAATGGAGAAGGATAGAGAGAGAGAAACATTGATGAGAGAGAAGCATCCCTTGGCTGCCTCCTGCACGCCCCCTGCTGGGGATCGAGCCCACAACTGGAGCATGTGCCCTGACCCGAACCAAACCGTGACCTCCTGGTTCGTGGGTCCACGCTCCACCGCTGAGCCATGCTGGCCCGGCCCGGCTGGGTGGAATTCTGAGGCTCTCCATTCTGTGCCGCTTCCTGTGTCACTTCCCTGGGAGGCTGAGGGTGGGGAGGGAGGGGCCTCACCCCGGGAGAACAGATCGGGGGCCAGGGCCTTTTGGGTGGACATCCGGTTGGAACATTCTCTGTTCCTCCCGGCGAGGCACGCTTGGCTCTGTGAAGCACGCAGGCAGGAAGTGAGAGAGATCGCCGTGGCTTTCAGCAGCCCCGGTGGTCATCCAGTCTGACCGCGCACCCCATCCTATTTTCATTCTTAGCATCTGTCCTGCCTGCTGGCTCATGGGCTCCCCCAGGGCAGGCGGCATGTCTGTTCTCGTCACCATCGGAGCTGTCTTAGTACCTGTCACGGCGCCTGGGACACAGCAGCTGTTCATGAAATCCTGGTGGAATAAATCAACTATAAATGTGGAAGTGATCCCCTTCAAAGCGCTCGTACCCTTGCCCAGGTGTACGGTTACGTTATAAATGCCGGTATCCTAGGGATGGGAGGGACACTGTGGGGCAGTCATAACAATCAGAGCTAGAAACGTGGCGGGAGGGGCCTGGAGAATAGGCCAAGAGCTCAGATGGTATCTGCGAAGCAACAGGGAGCCACAGCAGGCTCTCGGGGTCACCAATAAGAGAAGGCAAACGGGAGGAGTCACCGAGGACCAGTGCGCCTTGGCATGGCCTAATCACAGCGGTCAGCTCGAGAGATGACCTTTGGGGCTGAACGTCAAGAAAGCAGCAGGAATTCTAGTGAGTGTTGCTTCTGGGTGAATGCAGAGAGTGGGCGGCGGGAGCAGAAGCAGCGGCCAGTACAGTCATGGCCGGACATGTCCAGGGAGGAAGAGATGCCTCAGATTCTGGTGGTATGCTGTGTGGCGCCAGGGTGAAACCAAAAGGAAAGTTTGTTTTTCTCCAGAGAGTGCCTCCTGAGGGCAGAGACCGTGTCTTATGCGTCTACCCAGACGTCCTCAAACTACGGCCCGCGGGCCACATGCGGCCCACCGAGGACATTTATCCGGCCCGCCGGGTGCCGCTGCCTGTCCTGCTTAGCAGCCGACTCGTCCCGGGCCCGCAGTGCGCATAGGAATTTGTTCGCAGTTTTTTTTTTTTAAACTATAGTCCGGCCCTCCAACGGTCTGAGGGACAGTGTTTAAAAAGTTTGAGGACCTCTGGCACCCAAAATTCCAAGCAGACTGCCTTGCATGTAGTAGCTGCTTCATAAAAGCTTCATCAACGAATGCTTGGCTGGCCGGCCGGCTCTGGGAGGCGCTGAGGATGTGAGAGCTTACGGAGGCCTCTAGAGTCTGTTTACTGTCCGGTCTGCTCCAGCTTCCTCAGCCTCCTCTTCCGTGTTGTGCCACCTGTTTCCTGCCAGAAGCTGTTCCTGAAGATTGCTGCTCTCTAGGTGGACAGCAATCATGGGGAAGGGGGCTCGAGCCATCACAGGCTGGGTCTCAGCCTGCAGCCTGTCGGGCCACCCCTGCCTTCTCCTTGGGCTTCCCACTGCCAGACAGGAGCTACGTTTTGCAGGGTTGCACGGAGCCCCCCACCCAGCCACCAGGTTGTTCTTCACCTTTCCTCCTGGTCTTTCTTTGATCTCATCGCGGCAGGCAGGGACACGTCACCGCTGGAAGCCTGGTGTTAGCAATCGTGCGCACACAGACACACGCACACGCCTTTCCCCGTCTCTGAGCCACTGCCCGGCCCTCTGTCTCTGGGCCTGGCCCACCTTTCCAAGCCCCGGGCTCTCCCTCTCCCGGGGACGCCCCGCGTGGCCTCTGACGCAAGCGAGCCAGGCACTTGGCACGTCTGCAGCGCTGGCTCCCTCGGGGGCTGGAGGAAACCCACCCAGAAGGCGTGACCTTCAGAGAGACGCGAAACCAGGAGCCTGACCTCATGATGCCCACAGCGGCTGGCAAGGGGGGGGGGGTACCAGCTCTGCTGTCCTGGCTCCAGCCCAGTTCTCTCTTCTAGATTCTACCCCTTCCCTGGCTCCCCTCAAGGCTGACAAGATCTGCCCCAACTGGGGAAGGATAAGCATGGCATGGCGAATAGAGGATGGCAGGGGAGGGAGGGTGGTCTCTCTCCCAGGACCTGGCTCAGATCATTCCCTGGCTCGGTGCCTCGGTTTCCCCCTTGAGAAATGATGCCCATGCTTCCAGGGTTAGGAATTTGCTCAGCTTTTGGAAGATTCCTGAGCAAATTGGGGAGGAAACCCAGTCACGTTGAGTTCCCTTGCGGCCAGGAGCTGTCGGCCCCGCCCCACCCTAGGAGGCCTTGCTAGTAGGTGAAGCCGGGCCAGCAAGGCAGGGTCCTGCAGGATGAAAGCTCAGAGAAGCCAGAGCAGGAATAATAATGATAATCATCAGCCTGGCGTCCTAACCGTCCAGGAATGCGAGGCCCCACGCCCTGCGCGCCTCACACCCCAGGACACTCCACCGGCTCCTCTCCCTTCCTTTTATTGCTTCGATCCCACACTCTGCCATTCCCAGCCCAACCCATCTGGTTCCCAAGGACTGCAGCCCATCCAGCACCCAGTCCCATGGGAAGATTCGGCCCAACCAGGCCCAAGCCAGCAGCAGGGCAGGCTCCAGGCTTTCCCAGAGAAGCAGGGTGCCTGCCCCTGGCCTGGGGTGCTTTCCCACAGACCCATCTCTGTCTGGCCAGTGTGAGGTCCAGGAGCTTTGCCCGTGCCAGTACAAATCTGAATTCAGGTCCTGGCTGGGCCACAGACGAACTCATCATCGGGCCCGGAGTAAGTTTTGCTTTGAATTGCTCTGGGTTCACTGCCTCACCTGCCTCACACTTTCCAGGCTCCGCATCACTCACTGAAGATAAACTCTGGACCGCGTAGTTTCTTTTCTTAAAAAAAAAGTATGTGTTTTTATTGATTTCAGAGAGGAAGAGAAAGAGAGAGAGAGAGAGAGAGAGAGAGAGAGAGAGAGAGAGAGAGAGAAACATCAACAATAAGAATCATTGATTGGCCACCCTGGGCATGTGCCCCAACCGAGAATCGAACCGTGACCTCCTGGTCCATAGGTTGACGCTCAACCACTGAGCCATGCCGGCCGGGAAGTCTGTTTCTAGCCCACCTTTCCGACCCCACTCTTCTTCTTCACCTCCTGCATGCCGGCCGGAAGTGTTTTCTCACTGATGGTCACACGTCTCCCAGGCTTTTCCATTCTGGGGCTTCAGTCCTTCCTTGGGCGGTCACTGCCTCCATCTCCACCTGGCCAGGCTCTCCCGCCTTCAAGGCCCCGGCCAGAGGTCAGCACCTCCGTGACTGTGCCTGACCCTCGTCCTTGGAAGGTTGGCGTCTCTTGGTCTGGCTCTCTCAAGCCCACATACGGTGCTTATGAGCATAGTTCAACTTGCCCGCTGCACCTCCAGCGTGCCGCCAGGCTGTGTCTCCATGGTGCCTAGTTTAGCATCTGTACACAGGGCACGTGCTCAATAAATTCGTCTTGGACACACATTGTGGCATCCTATTAACTTCTCCACTTACATGTGCTTTGAAAAAGTAAAAATAAAAACAATTATGTTTTAATTTGTCCAATTCTTTTCTATTTTGTTGTAAATCTTCACCCAAGGATTTTTTTTTTTTTTTTTTTTAGAGAGATTGGAAGAGAGAGGGAAAGACAGAGAGAAACATCGATGTGAGAGAAACACATCGATTGGTTGCCTCCTGCACCCACCCAGGCCAGGGAGGAGCCTGCAACCTAGGTACTTGTCCTTGACCGGAATCAAACCTGGGGCCCTTTGGTCCACAGGCCCATGCTCTATCCACTGAGGGCAAAAAAAAAAAAATTATTTTAATGTAAAATGTTAGGTGTGTGTGTTCTCCCCAGCTTCCGCAGTAGCGGGTGAAGGTGGCAAAGTCTCTGGTGAAGGCGTGCCCCCTCGGTGTTGGCTCCTGGGCTGACACGTGGCATGCTCTCCTCACTAGTCACTGGTCCAGTCTGATCTTGGGCTCTGTCTAGCAGGAGGTGCGCTCTGTCCTCCTCAGAGCATGGCAGTCCCACCCTAGGGGGCTTCAGTTTGTTTAAGCTCCAGCAGCCTCCATGCCCCCTAGGACGCATCCCCCAGAAGGCCCCTGGGTTCCTGTGGGGGCAGAGACGAACGGTGGATGTGTTTAGAACCTCGCACCTGGCTCCTTGTGAGAACCCCGTGGAGCGGCCTTCTCCACTGCTGCCTAATAGTGTTTTTAATAATAGTAACAATAACTTTGACAACGCCTTGCATGTACTCAATACTTTTCTCCAGGGAGCCCAGCTCGCCATTCCCTCATTTCCAGAAGGAAGAGAAGGACCGAGGCGATGAAAGAGAGCCACTGCGGCCACACTCTAGAATACAGGCATCCTTTGTTCTGGGAGGGAACTGCAGTACATGGTATTTCAGATGCAGAGGCCTGATAAAGTGGGAAACCAGTTCCTTCCCTGGGACCCAAAGCCTGTGACTAAAGAATTTTTGCCCAAATCAAATCCCGCGTGAGATGAGAGCTCCCATCCTGAGCAGTTACATCTCATCAGGAATAAAAGTGGAGCGGGCCCCTTTAATATATTGTTTACAAATTGTGTGCATGGCCTACTGTCATTAGTATCTCAGGCACAGTGTACACTCTGGGTGAGGTTTGCTTTTTAAGAATGATGGAAGTGCAAGTTCACGTTTCAGATAGTCGCCTTGGTCATTACAGATGACCAAAAAAAAAAAGGTTGTGGTCGTCTTCATGGGAGACCTGAGCAGATGGCCACTGTTTAGACCTCAGGGTGGGGCTGATGAAGAGCTCGTGTGAGAAGCCAGAGCAGGAATTGACCTTTTCTCATGAACCAGTGCTTGCTGAATTTGGGTGACCCTTAGTCTGCAGTTTTCTATGCAGGAATCTTCATACACACATATATACATATACATATACATATACATATACATATACATATACATATACATATACATATTCATATACATATACACATATATCTACCTATATATATATAAAAGCCAAGCGACCGGAATGACAGAATGACCGGAACAACTGGTCGCTATGACGTGCACTGCAGCAGCCAACTGGCCCGATCGCCCCCCTCCACCTCCCACAGCATCTCTCCCAAGCTGGCCCGGCCCCCAATCGGCCCCCCACCCCAATTGGGAGCGGGGCTGGCCAGTCAACCTCCCACGGCCCCTCCCCTGGCCAGCCGGCCCCCAATAATCCCCCATCAGGGCAGGCCAGTAGGACCCCACCCATGCACAAATTTGTGCACCGGGCCTCTAGTATATAAATATATATTTTATTGATTTCAGAGAGGAAGGGAGAGGGAGAGAGAAATAGGAACATCAATGATGAGAGACAATCATTGGTCAGCTGCCTTCTGCACACCCCCTACCAGGGATCGAGCCCACAACCTGGAATGTATTCTTGACTGGAATCGAACCCAGAACCTTTCAGTCTGCAGGCTGATGCTTTATCTACTGAGCCAAACCAGGTAGGGCATGCAGGAATCTTCTTAACCCCATTATTTATTTCATGAATGTGAATTTAGGTCAAGTTAGATAATATCCTGTATAATAAAAGCATAGTATGCAAATTGTCACCTCAACAGGGAGTTGTCTGTGAGTTTGACCAGGGGCGGGGCTAGCCAGGAGAAGGGAGGGAGGCCCTGGCTGGCAGCTGCTAGGGACCCTACCAGTGAACAAATTTTGTGCACTGGGCATCTAGTCCTATATAATAGAAGGTTAATATGCAAATCGACTGAACGGCAGAACGACCGTTCGCTATGACATGCACTGACCACCAGGGGGCAGACACTCAACGCAGGAGCTGCCCCCAGTGATTAGTGCACTCCCATAGGGGAAGCGCCCCTCAGCCAGAAGCCAGGCTGGTGAGCACAGTGGAGGTGCTGGGAACCTCTCCTGCCTCCGCAGCAGGTGAACATCCCCCAAAGCAGTGGTCGGCAAACTGCGGCTCTGTTGACTAATGAGTTTGCCGACCACTGACCTAGACTCTCGATTCCAATAATTACAGGCTGTTGTTGTTCCTTGTGATTAAGCCCCTATCCCAGTGGTCGGCAAACTCATTAGTCAACACAGCTGCAGTTTGCCGACCACTGCCCCAAAGGGTCCCGGACTGCGAGAAGGTACAGGCTGGGCTGAGGGACCCCCTCCCAATGCATGAATGTCGTGCACCGGGCCTCTAGTCGTCCATAATGTCATTGTACCAGGCAATGTATATTGTGACACTTTGCAATGTTCTAGCCATAAACAGAAGAGTGAGGGAGCCCTGTCCACCCTCTGGGGCACGTCCAGGCGTCCCTCCAGGACATTCCACATGTCACACGTGGCCCATGTCTCAGTGTCCATCCACAGGTTAAAATAAGGGGAAGCTTTCTTGACTCATCCAAAGGGAGCCCTCATTTCTGTCACTGTCCCTACCATTTCTAACATCTGCAGGGCCCTCATAGCTCTCTCAGCCACCTCACCTCCCCTCCCCTCTAAAACCCTCTTTATAAAGTCCCCTTACCTCTCTCCATTCTCTGTTTCCATGAAAGACACCACTACATGCTCCATTACCCGGACTAGAAGCCACAGAGTCCGTCTCGCTCCTTCCTCCTTGTCATTTTCCCAAATGAGTCCGCTTTCTAAGGGTCCTCCCTGGTCCTGACCATTGCCGGGCCACTGGCTCCCTGCCACCAATCTCTTCCAGTCACATTTCCTCTCCACATTTTGCCAGAGAAATCTTCCAGGTACACAAGTCGGATTGGGTTTCCCCATTCCTAGTCTCTCCGTTGGCCTCACGCCTACGGGACAATGTGAGAACTCTTGGCAGTGCTTGCAGGCCAGGCCCGACCCACCTTTCCCAAGGGTCACCCTCCGCCAACCCCCCGGGAGCCACCCCCTCGAGTACCATGCTCCCTCCTACTTGGTTTCTCTTCTCGGCCTGCTGAGTCACGTGACAACCTCTAAGACCAGTTTCCCTGGCGCCTTCCAAAGTCTGAAGGCAGAGAAGGTTGCTCCATCCCCCTGCACCCCGGTGCTGGGTGTGGAACTCTCCTCTGTTCCGCTGACATGGGATGGTGGAGTTGTTGGGATCCTCCTAAGATACTGGTTCCTGAACACGTGAGCCGGTGTTTTATTTCTCTCTATACCCTCCTTCCTCCGCGCCCTCCTAGTCTGGGGGGAGGGGAGAAGGGGGGTACGCTCTTCTGTGAAGGATGGTTGGTTGACACTAGGCGTGAGGAACTTCTTTCCCACCCACCACCTGCCCTGCCCCCTACTCCACCCCCACTAGCTAACACTTAAAAAGCTACCAAGTAACAGCTACTGGATGCATTCACTCACTGAATCCTCACCACAGGCCATGAGCTCAGTGCTCCTGGCATCTCCACGTTACAGAAGAGGAAACTGAGGCACAGGGGAGTTATGTGATGGTCCAAGGTCGTGCAACTCGTCAGTGACAGAGTCAGGAGTCAAACTCGGCATCTTGGACCCAGAGCCTGGATCCTAACCTCTGTGACAGGGCCAGTGCTATCCCCCCTCCTTCAGCCTTCTCGCTGCTCTCCCTTCCACCCCAAGGTGGCTGCTGTTCCCAAGACCAGCTGAAACCCTTCCACTCTGCCCAGGGCGGAGGGTCTGCTGGCTTAGGAATCCCTCTCCCCCGCCTCGCTCAGAGAGAATGGCAGGCTCCCTTCGGTCACCCGCACCTCTCTGTCCTAGAGGGAGGCCCTCTGACGGCACACTTCATTCCTGGGCCAAGATGCATCGAGGGGATGGGAATCCTGGCCTCAGTGGGCCCGAGTCATTTCTCTGGGAGGACCCGCCAGAACCATGCCCAGGACCCCATTCCCTGCCCAGCAGCCCCTCGGGCACCTGGAGGCCGCTCCCTACCTGGTCTACCTGCTCAGCTTCCGGCCATCACGAACATCTTCGCCCTCTCAGAGGCTTTTTGTCTATTCTGCCTTGCCTCCCCACACTTCCTTCCTGTTCTTCCTCTTTACACCCCAACTGGGTATTTTTAACCCGAGGTTTCCACTCCTCTCACTGTCCAGTTGGTACTGGGTGGGGCTGCTGGTGCGCTGGAAGGGCTGGGAGCGTCTGGCCAGCCTCGAGGCTACAATTTGTGTCTCTCGCTGCTGGGCCCAGCCTGGCCCTCCCCCTTCCCCGTCTCTGTGAAGCTGTCCCTTCTCTGCTTCTGGAAGAAATGCCCTAAAGCAGCTGTGGGCTGACGCTTTGGAAACTGCCCGTAGGGAGCTGAAGCCCCCACCCCCGCCCCCACCCTCCCAGGTGATGCGGCAGAGATTGGACCTGGAACCAGGTGAAAATCAAGGAACAGCCCAGGGCCATCTCTCGGTCCGCCGTGCGGCCCGCATCACTGATGCCCTTTGGAGCATTGAGGTGGGGGGCAGGGCTCCCAGGGCCGCTGCTTCCTGGTCTGCCGTCTTCTCTCAGATTCGGAGCTGCGGCTCAGAGAGCTGGGCACTGCCTCCCGACCTCCTTACCTTCCCGGAGGTCTCTGCTACCAGGGCCTCCTCGCCCGAGCCTGGCCCACCGGTTCTCCACTCCACCCGCACCTGCTGCTCTCTCACCTCCACGAGGCTCAGCTTTTCTGCATCCCAGGTGCTTCACAGAGAAACCTATGTCTGAAGCTGCAGACGGGGCTTTTAGAGCTTCGGAGTTCTGATGGTTTGTGTTTGAGGTTTTTTTTTTTTTTTAAATATATTTTATTGATATTTTACAGAGAGGAAGGGAGAGGGATAGAGAGCTAGAAACATCGATGAGAGAGAAACATCGATCAGCTGCCTCCTGCACACCTCCCACTGGGGATGTGCCCGCAACCAAGGTACATGCCCTTGACCGGAATCGAACCCGGGACCCTTCAGTCCGCAGGCCGACACTCTTTCCACTGAGCCAAACCGGTTTCGGCGAGGTTTTTTTTGTTTTTTTTTTTAAAAATATATTTTATTGATTTTTTTACAGAGAGGAAGGGAGAGGGATAGAGAGCTAGAAACATCGATGAGAGAGAAACATCGATCAGCTGCCTCCTGCATACCCCCAACTGGGGATGTGCCTGCAACCAAGGTACATGCCCTTGACCGGAATCGAACCTGGGACCCTTCAGTCCCCAGGCTGATGTTCTAGCCACTGAGCCAAACCGGCCAGGGCTGTTTGTTTGTTTTTGTGCCCAGCTTTCTGAACAGTAGCAACTAAACAAGTTGATATCAGAGATTTTTCTTTTTCCAGCAACTGACGGTGACTCACTGCGGCTGCTGGGCCCAGGGCTAATAATGTTCCCCAAAGTCATTGATGACCCTAATGATTGCCCCAGGCAGGGAGGGAGGCGCCCGCCCTGAGTCACCGCAGAGGATTAAATACGCTCAGAGTTGTTTTTATGTTGACTGTGTTTTTAAAAAAATTCTAATTCCTTAAAAAACGGGCGCCCCTGTACAGTGTATTTAGTGACTAACCGATCGGAAAGCAGGGACCTGATTTTCCATGGGGCCTCGGGGACCTTCAGGACTTGTGGCCCGGACAGAATATGTGCAGCTCTCACCTCCAGCCTCCGCCCTAGCCACACCTCGGCTTCACACTTGTAACTGTCCCCACCCCTCCCTCCTGGTTCAGCCGCCATGGTCCCAAGTAGCACAGCTTCTGGCCCTACTGTGAGCCCTGACTGCAGCCCTGTCCGTCTCCCTTGCCCCCTGGCACTCCTTTTAGAGTTGGTCAGCCCTTCCGTCTACAAACATTTATTGGGTGTTCCCAGGAGCAGAGGGCAGCCTCCCACCTCAGACACCCACCACAGACACCCAGGGAGCGGCTACTACAGCTTCAGAGCTCCATCTAGAAGCGAAGGAGGAAGGGGCCCCACCCAGGATGGGGTTTATCAGAACAGGTTCCCCCCACGAGAGAGACCTGGCCTCCCTGTGCTTGTCAGGAAGGCTGTCCAGCTGGGCAAATAGGGGCAGAGAGCTGGGGAGTCTACCCAGGGTGGGGCCCCAGAATTCCCCCGCCACCTCTGCCAGGAAGCTGCCTTGTGAATCCTGGGCTAACTGGGCGCCAAGGAGGGGGGGACCAGCCCCAGCAAGGAGGAAGTGGACTGGCTTCCTGTTTGTTTGTAAATCTCAGAGCAGCATCGTGTGGCCATGAACACCAGCTACTCAGAGCAACCTTGGGCTGAGGCAAGAGCCTCAGAGAGCCCGTCCGTCCGCCAACGCGGTGAGCCCTCAACCAGCTGGGAGATACAGGGACCCATCCCAGGGCAGCCACGCTGGGGTGGCTAGCCTGGGTGAAGCCATGCCAGCTTGGCAGGGACAGGAGGTGGAGTAATGACTTCCCCAAAGATGTCAGAGTCACACATTCATAAGAGGAAGCCTCCGTGCAGCTCTGGGGGCTCAAGCATTACCATCTCCCCAACCCGAGGGCTATTTTCTAGACCCCTGGGTTCTGCTGTTTTGCCTTGGAGGGAAATCTCCTGCAGAGATCACTGGGCCCTTTAACATTCGGGCAGCGTGCATTGTGGTTTTGTTTGCAACAGCGAAGTACATGAAAACCACCAGCAGGTTTGCAGAAGCCTACTGGTGACAACAAAACATGATAGATCCATCCCAGGGGAAGGGTGTAGCCATTAAAAAGAATGGGGTGGCCCTGACCGGTTTGGCTCAGTGGATAGAGCGTCAGCCTATGGACTGAAGGGTCCCGGGTTCGATTCCAGTCAAGGGCATGTACCTTGGTTGCGGGCACATCCCCAGTGGGAGGTGTGCAGGAGGCAGCTAATTAATGTTTCTCTCTCATCAATGTTTCTAACTCTCTATCCCTCTCCCTTCCTCTCTGTAAAAAAAATCAATAAAATATATTTTAAAAAAAAAAGAAAAAAAAAGAATGGGGTGGGCCCGCCAGCGTGGCTCAGTGGTTGAACCAGGAGGTCACGGTTCGACTCCTGGTCAGGGCACATGCGTGGGTTTCAGGCTCGATCCCCAATGTGGGGCGTGAAGGAGGCAGCCAATCAATGATTCTCTCTCATCATTGATGTTTGTACCTCTTTCCCTCTTCCTTCCTCTCTGAAATCAATAAAAATATAGTCATATATATTAAAAAAAGGGATGGCACTGGCCAGTATGGCTCAGTTGGTTGAGCGTTGTCCCATGCACCAAGAGGTTGTCGGTTTGATTCCCAGTCATGGCACATGCATGGGTTGCAGGCTCCATCCCCAGTAGGGGGCACATCCATGTTTCTCTCTATATATCCTCCCTTCTTCTCTCACTAAAAATAAAATTACATATATATATATATATTTTAAGAATGGGATGGAGCCCTAGCCAGTTAGGCTCAGTGGATAGAGCGTCGGCCTGTGAACTGAAAGGTCCCAGGTTCAATTCCGGTCAAGGGCACATGGCTGGGGTGTGGGCTCGATTCCCGGTGGGGCGTGTTCAGGAGGCAGGTGATCCACGATTCTCTCTCATCATGGATGTTTCTATCTTTTTCTCCCTCTTCCTCCCTCTCTGAAATCAATTAAAAAAAAAAAAAAAAAAGAATGGGATGGATTTGTATGTGCTATTGTGGCGACATGTCCAAGATATTTTGATCAGTGAAAACAGCAAGGTGCAGAACAGTGCAATCCCTTTGGTGTCAATAATCAGAAGAGCGGGGGAATGTTCACAGAGGCGTAGAGATGAATGGACTGAGGAATGCCTCACTTTTTTCTGGAAGGAAATTTACGCAACCTAACAGCGGCTCCTCTGGGGGAGAGGAACCGTGGGAGAAAGTGGTGAGAAGGCTTTCACTTTTCATTGTTTATCTTTTTGTACTATTTGCATTTTTTAGTGATGTTTATATACTTAAAAAATATTACCTGTGGGCAATGGCATTATGATTCACTCTGTTCTGTTCTTTACATGTCCCTATTATTTACAAGAAAAAAGCATTAGATCCCTAAGTGTTATTTTTAAGGCTTAAAGAATCAGGCTGCCTGCATCTGCAGGATGAAACAGGGTGGAGAGAGGCTCACACCTTCTCCAGGAAAACTGATGGGAGGAGGCGGGGAGAATGCTTTGCTTTAAGGTCCGTACACATCGGTAACAGACAGAACAGCCAATTCTACGCTCCAGTTTGCGGACTCTTATGGCAAGCGTTTGAGCTGTCTCTGGCTTCCTTCCAACCACGCCTTTCTCTGTCTCTCTCCCCATTTCACAGCCTCGTCATTTATGTTTAGACTTGAACCAAACAATAAGGAACAGAAATCTGAAGGAAGAAGGAAAACATAATGCACTTGAATACACAGGACCTGATCACCTGGCATTGGGACTAAGTTGTTATAAGGACCTGCGTCTGATTCATCTTCTTTATTTATTTATGTATGTATGTATGTATGTATGTATTTATTTTTAATATTTTATTGATTTTTACATAGAGGAAGGGAGAGGGGTAGTTAGAAACATCAATGAGAGAGAAACATTGATCAGCTGCCTCCTGCACACCTCCTACTGGGGATGTGCCCGCAACCAAGGTACATGCCCTTGACCGGAATCGAACCTGGGACCCTTCAGTCCGCAGGCTGACGCTCTATCCACTGAGCCAAACCAGTTAGGGCTGATTCATCTTCTAATCCCCTGAAGCACACAGCCCAGGACTGCACACAGTAGGGACTCAGTAATCAATCACTGGATGAATGAATGGACCAACTTGTTTACACAACATTTGTCTTTTTAGGTCTGTTCATTCATCAGAACATCCACAAGATGCCCAGCCAGCATTGCTCGGTGGTTGAGCATCAACCTTTGAACCAGGAGGTTCAGTTCCCAGTCAGGACACATGCCCAGTGAGGGGCAGGAAGCAGCTGATCAATAATTCTTCTCATCATTGATGTTTCTATCTCTCTCTCTCTCCCTCTTTCTTCCTCCCTGAAATCAATTAAAAAAAAAAAAAAGAAGTTTCTATCTCTCTCTCCCTTCCTCTCTGAAATCAATATATATATATATATGTGTTTTAAAAAAAGCATTCATAAGATGCAAGGTCAAGTCTCCCCCAACTGCCTGGCAGCCTCTTAACATTTAATTTTGCTCCTCCTAAATGTTTTAAAGAAATTAGAAGAAAACTCACGGGGCTTTAGAAAGAGAATCTAAGGGTCTCCTCTGTGTCCTATTAATTCGTTAACAAGTGGGTGAGCTCCACAAACTGACCTCAGGTCTGCCAAAGCCGAGCACCCAGCGCCCTGGGGTAAGGAGGCATTGAAGCTACACTGGGTGGCAATTTCCCTGGCGAAGCGAGGGCTAGCCCCAGTTTGGCTGGTGCTTGGGACAGGACAGTGGTGTATGTACAGTCACCGATGCCCAAGGGGTTCTATATCAGGAAGTCACCCGGACCTGTTATCCTCACGCTGGCTGCTAACCTAGTCCCTTCTCTGGGATCTTTTTTTGAACATCCTGTGCTTGTTGACGCGGCCTGGCACCGGCAGCGGCAGGCGGGCTGCTGCCACCTGGTGGAGAAGTGAGGCACAGCCTTGCGGGGCTCAGTCTGAGACTCGAGAGAGAACAGGAACCTTTGAGCCCAGCTCCCAGCACCGCTCCCAGGACAGCCATGCAACCCTTCCTTCCAATGACAGCTGTGACCAAAGCCCGCAGGTGAGACGGATACACCCGCCGCTGCTCGGGCTGTAGCAGGGGAGGGAGGGACTCCCCGCTGGACCCGTTCCGCACGCCTCCGAGATCAACTGGCAAATAGCTGGTAGATCTACCCCCTCCACGTAAGGATGGGGAACTGGGGACCCAGAGAAGTAAAGAGACGCGTGTAAACAGTGACACAACAAAGGCTAACGCGCAAACCCCTTGTACAAAAAATCACTTTGGGGTTTGCGCGGCCAGTCCGTACCCTCGACCTCAAATAATGACTGAACACAGCTTACGGAATGCCAGGTCAAGCTACCTCCCTCGAGACTTCGGAGCTCCTGGGGAGGGGACCCGGGAGCACAAACCCTCCTGCATCTTCTCGTATGAATGAGACCAGGTTCAGACCCTTGACGGGCCTTACGTCCCTTCTCAATAGCTGGCACGTGTCAGGGACACACAGATGCCCACTGCCATCTCAGGATGCCCGAGAACTTTCCTGGTCCCTGACACTGGGGAGAGGCAGGCCGCTCCCTGGGACATAATAGGGAAGAGAGTGAGAATATTGAAGCATCTACATGCTAAGCCCTGTGCTAAGCATTTTCACATCTGTCGTCTCATGTACTCCTCAACAACACTGCGACGTGGGTATTCATGTCCTTAGTTTTTTGAGAAGAAGAAGAAAAAAAAGATGTTTGAAGTATTCAAGTAATTGACCCAAGATCTCCCAAGCTAGTAAGTAGCAGGGGGCAGGGTCAGAATCCAAACCGCAGTCTTTCTAACTCTAGAACCCATATCCTTTCCACTAAACGGAGGTGCTTTATGGAGCGAGCAATAGGGGACGTCCATCCCACCTTGGTGTTGAGCAATGTCAGCAAGGAGAGCTGTTGTCCTGGTTTATAGGTCGATGCTCGATCACTGAGCCATGCCGGCCGGGCTTATTCTGCTTTTGATATTTTCCCAACCATTTAAAAGGGTAAAGGCCATTGTCAGCTATATAAAAACGAGCGGAGGGATGTTCGGGGCCCACAGCTCACGTAGCTGGCCAAAGTGTTTGCAGCTCAACCAGCCAAACATAGACAGTCCACGCCTCTCCCCGATCCTGGCTTTTCTGGCTAATCCAGGTGGTTTGTCCTATCCTCCACGGAGGACTCGAGTGGAGGGTGCTGGGAAAACACTCTCCTCCCTAACCACCCCGTGTCGCAGGCGAAGGCGTTCTTCCAACTGTAAGCTGGTTTCCCCAGGCCCAGTACATTTCCGTCCTTTCTCTCTCCAGCTCCGTGCATCTGGGCCTTGCCAAAACTCCTAGCCTCCACCGTCTGGGGCAGGCCTCATCACTCCTTTTCTGTTCAGTCCTCAGACCCACTGTTGCCAGCGTTCCAGAGCCAATGTCCTTTTTACAAAGGGAGACTTACAGGCACGGAAAGCTAGGAGGAGGTCAGCCAGAGGTAAGTTCCTGGAGAAGAGGGATTCTAAGTTGGGCCTGGGACAGGGATTGGAAAAGGGAAGAGAGGTTGTAACAAGTATGTGTGGTGCCAGGTGGGTACTAGATTATGGGGGTGACCACTTGGTAAGGTAGACAGATGCCTAATCACTGTATACCTGAAACTAACACAATGTTGTATGTCAACTATAACTGAAAAAATTTTTTTAAAGAGGGGGAGGAGCCGAAACCAGTTTGGCTCAGTGGATGAAGCATCGGCCTGCCGACTGAAGGGTCCCGGGTTCGATTCCGGTCGAAGGCATGTACCTTGGTTGTGGGCACATCCCCAGTAGGAGGTGTGCAGGAGGCAGCTGATCGATGTTTCTCTCTCATCGATGTTTCTAGCTCTCTATCTCTCTCCTTTCCTCTCTGTAAAAAATCAATAAAATATATTTAAAAAAAAAAAAGAGGGGGAGGAGAGCCCTGGCCAGGGTGGCTCAGTTGGTTGGAGTGTTGTCCCGTGCACTGAAAGGTCTCTGGTTCGATTCCTGGTCGGGGAACATGCACAGGTTGCGGGTTTGATCCTTGGGAGAGGTGCATGCCAGGAGGCAAGCGATCGATGTTTCTCTCTCACATTGATGTCTCTCTCTCTCTCCCCGCCCCTTACTCTCTCTCTCTCAAATCAATAAAAATATATGTATTTTAAAAGTGTGTGTGTGTGTGTGTGTGTTGGGGGGGATGGGAGAGGGGGTGTTCCAGGCAAAAGCAGGAGAGACTGAGCTGTGGGCAGCTGACAATGAGGGGACAGTCCACACGCAGAGCCCATATGAAGGGAGAGAGTGATGAGACTGGGGTCAGGGTGGGACTTTAGTGGAGGGTTGGCCTGCTGGACCCTGAGAACCCAGATTCTGAGTAGGTTGAGGTAACTTCATGCAATGGCCTTAACTTCCAGCCCTCATTTGTAACCTCAGTCCTATACTCTCTAGTCCTTCATCTAGTCATTCGACAAACATTCAGCAATCCCCATCAAGAGCCAGGCGTGTTTGGCGTGTTAAGGGAAAGAAGAGAAAAGGGGAATGAATGTTGAATCACATACGTGTCCTGCACTCCGGAGATGTAGAGTAGGAGAGAACACACACATACCTACAACCCAAAGAAGGTGGCGCTGAATGCTTCATGGGACTGTGGTCAAGGAGTTCAGGCAAGGGAGAAGCAATGGACAGGGGAGCCGGGGACGCCAGAGGAAGTTCTGTGAACAGAAAGGATTTGAGCTAGGCCTTAAAGGGTAGGGGACATCTGAGTCTGTGCAACCTGGGGGAAGGGCTGTCCAGGATGACGTGACAATGAGCAAAGGGGGTGCAGACAAGGGTAAGGCACTCATTTTGGTGCTTGTTTTCAGTGGGGGTGTTATTGGCATTACTTGGGGGCGATTTTTCATTGTATGAGTCTGCCCTATACCAAGGAGGTCTTTTAGCATCCCCGCCACCTCCCGCCCCCCTCGCCTAATGCCGGTAGCCACAGCCCCTGTCCACTTGCATTTTCCAACAACACTCCCCGCTCTGCGGGAAACGCTAGATAGGTTTGCGAAGGCAAGCAGTGAAATGGAAAGTTGGACTGGAAAATTAGCAGCCCGGCCACGGAGGGCCTCAAGTGCCAGGACAAGACATTTGCGCTTTATTAAGCAAGGAGAGTCCACTGAGACCCTGCAGAGGGAGGGAACACGATCTGCTTTAGAAAACGAAGTTTGGAGCAGGATGAACGGGAGGCCTCCAGCAACCTCTCACCCAGGTCACTTTCCATCGGGGCGGGCTGCTTTACCCACAATTACTGGTGGAGGGCAAAGGTCAAGGGAGGTTCTATCTGCATATCCCTGCGGATTGCTGGAATGTCCTATTAGAATTGTATTTGCTACGTTGGGATTTGACTAATATCTCCTTGTCTCTCCCTGTCTTTCGGATCAAGCCACTTGGTAATGACCACGATACAACCCTCCCCCCCCCCGCCCCCCGCCATTGGTCCACACGGGGAGAATTTGTGTAAAACGAGAAGAAAAAGGGCAACCCTTTGAGGGTTTTCTCTTCCCTCCCTGTCCAGGGTCCACTGCCTGCTTAGTAAGCAGCCCCTTGGTGCCTGAACAAGGGAACTATTCAGCCTGACCAAAGGAGAGAGGAAGACCCTCCCTGCCTGCCCCTTCCCTGGCCAGGGCAGGACATGGATTTTGATCCTCGGCCCAGAGGATCCCAAGCTGATAAAGGCTCATTGTGGCAGCTTCTGGAGAAACCCAGAGGCCGTCAGGGGACTCTGGGGCTAAGCAGCCAGTTAACGGCCCTTGAACATTTGTGAAAAGAATTACTACTTGGCGGAAGTCAAAGCAGAATGAGGCCCCCGGGGCTGCCGCTGGCACCACCCATGGCAAGGAGACTAACAGCAAAACCAGCAGGAGCCGGGCCTGACTGCCAAGAGGCCGACCAGAGGCAGGAGGAACCCAGAAGCTGTGGACGACCCCCCCGCGGACACCTGCAGCGTGAAACCTCATCGCCCGTCAAATGCAAGAGATACAACTGCTCTCTTACAATGTCCCAGGGAAGAGAGGGGCCTCCTGCCCGCCCCCGCTCCGCCAAGAGTGTCCAGCGCCATAAACGGCAGGAAAGAAAGAAGGACGGCAGTAGAGTGGAAGTCGGCCTGGATCCGCTTTAGGAATGAGGCTCTTTCTGCTCCAGTCTTGAATGCGTTGAGTCCAGGCACCTCATCATTCGCGGGCCTCCCTGTTCTTACAGCAAAAACACAAAAGTAAGAAGGAAGATCCTGAGATAAATGAGGCCGGGAAGGTGGCAGGGAGATGGGCTAGATGGGAGGCTGGTGGGAGTATCAGCAGAATGCAGCTTTGGTGGGAGGTTTGCGGTTCAGCCGAGGGTCAGCAGCCCAGAGCACGCTTGTCATTGGGGGGTGGCTGGGAAGGGTTTCAATCGCTGCTGAGAGGCCCAGGGAGGGGAGCGGGGTGCAAGGATGGGAGAACTCGGTCCCTAGAACTACCTCTGTGCACTGTCTCCGCCTTGCTCCTCAGACAGCTGGCCCCATCCCTTGGGAGAGGAAATGCGGAATTGAGGTCAGAGACCCCTCGCCTTGGCCAGGTGCAGGACCTGGGGTTAACCTGAGAGCAGAGGTTAAAGCAGTCAGTGCACGTGCCCACCGCACGTCCTCGCTTCCGCTTTATTCCTAAAGGGATTGGCAGGGCTCATCTCTCAGTCGTAGCTCTGCTTTCCCTCCCCACCACCCCAAATGCAAAAACGAGGCCCTCTCAAATGTCATTTCTACATCAAAGCAAAGCAGAACAAGCAACCTCAACTCACAGCGGAGCGCCGAAGCCACCTCACGTACATAAAAACCAAACCAGAGCAGAGGGCTGTCACACTCACGCATTTTATGCCCATCAGGGGACTGACGCTGACAGCTGCCGGGCAGACCCACAACTTCCGGTTAACAGTGGCATCAAAGCCTCAGAGAGTCAATGACCCTGTACCCACTGGTACCTAAGAGCCCATCTCACGACACACCTCACCTAACCCCAGAGATTCACTTCCGGTTGGGGATGGATCTAGAACGCAGCGGAGTTTTCTGAAACTCAAGCATTTTTGCCTTGCTGGAGATTGTCCCAGCTGGCCACCCGAACGTGTGCACACAAAAACTGTGGGAACGCTCTGTTCAGATCGCATGGCTCCCACAAACAGAAAACAATCCCAGAAGACGGAGCTGTGAGGTCTGAATGTCATTTATTGACTGCAGTTCACACACATTGGCTTTCTCCCCAAGGCCGTTCCTTCAAAGCGAAGGCACCGAGCCCTCGAGGAGGGCAGTCTCGGAGCAGAGCCAGGAGCGCAGAACGCAGAGCAGAACGCAGGTCCCTGGCAGGCACGCCCAGCCCTGCCTGGCAGGATGCAATCCTTCCCAATGGAATTCCGCCAGGCATTTGAGACCCAAGGTGGGGGTGGAGAGGAAGTCTTCCACGGGACTCACAGCTCAGTCCAGGCCTCCTCTCCCACTAGCCGAGTCCGTCTCAGCTGCAGCAGCCCCAGGGGGCAGCACATCCAGCCCACCCACCTGCACAGGGCGGATCCTTCAATCCATGCCGTGTGCACACACCTGCTTCCGCTGGCCCAGAGTGAAAGAGAATCAGCCTTATGGTAAGAGACAGACCGCTTCCTCTCTGACCCGCCCGGCACCTCTTCAGCTGGGTCTGCGCAGGAACGGCTGGAAAACGGAGGCCTGTGCGCTCGGTTCAGCCGTGTGGCGTCTTCAAACCCTGGTAAACGTAGAGCTGCGGGCTACCGGTTTACTCAGGCTGACCACTGCGCTTCCCCAGCCCATCGCGCACACGACCCCGCCTTTCTTCTGCCAATTGCCACTGCCGAGGCTGCAGCTCCCGCAGCCCCCAAGACAGGAGTCAAGCCGGTCCGCACAGGCACTTGGCAATTGTGGGTCGGGAGGTGGACAGAGAAAGTGGGTGGGAATGAGAACAAGAGAGTTTTGTCTGATAAGAGTAATTAGAGATCTGAAGTGATTTTACTTTTATTTCCTTCACGTTAAGCCAATCATGAAATTTCACAGTGATTCTGGGGCAGGGGCAGAAGGAACTCGATGTTAAGAATCCTCGGGGCTGTGGCCCATGGGGCCTGAGCGGGTGCGGGCAGGGCAGGCCTCACTGGGGAAGCTGCAGGAGCACCGACTGCCCGGCCGGCAGGTAGGTGATGTTCCGAGAGCGGGAGAGCTGGTAGGCGATGTCCTCCGCGGCTTCCAGCTTGCGCAGCTCGATCAGGCCGTCGCCCGCAGTAGCCAGCGAGTTTGCGATCAGCTCGGCAGCTTTGGAATCGCCCTCAGCAGAGATGATGGCTGCCTTCTTCTGCTGCTCGGCCTAAGACAGGGAGGTGGGGAGAAACCAAGATCACACCTCAGGGAGCCGGAGGGCAGGCCATAGCTTTGAAGGCCCGGGCTGGGCACCCTCACTGATTCCCCAAGGAACTCTGGGTATTTGCCTCCTCCTCCTCCGGATGGGGTCAACAAAGCACTGTGAGCCACCCAATCCTCTCCTGTCCTGGACCACCTACTTCTCATTACTTTAGGGATACACTGTCGGCTGCATAAACAGCTGTCTTTTTCCAAAATCTTCATTATTATTAATAGCAATCTAGTCCGGCCATGCTACTCTGAGCCAGAGCATCCCAGGCCCAGGAAACAGGAGAGAAAGTTAGAATCAATGCTCAGGCTCCTCTTTCCCTCCGGTCCCAGGTCAAAGTGACTTTCACCAAGACCAGCGTCGCTGAGCTGGAGAAGCAGGCGTGTGTGGTGCTCCTTAGAGCTGCCGGGAACCCAGGCACCCAGGATGAGGTTTCCTAGGCTGCCACACTCCTGTCAATAGGACGTCTATCTGCAATGCATGGCCAATAAAATGAACACAAGTTGGAAACTGCTGGGCTCTGTGACTATTCACTCAACACATGTTTACTGAGCACCTCGTATCTCCAGGCACATGTCCAAGACTCTGGAGAGAGGCAGTTTATATAAGTTAAAAAAAAACTTCCTGCTCACGGAGTTTACCTTCTCTGGAATTAAATGCTTGCCACCCCTATGTCCCTCTTTTCCCTCATTTCAAGGCCTAAGGGGTGTTGGATTAGAACCATTTTCAACCTTTTTCATCTCATGACACACATAAACCACTCCAATTCTATGGCACACCTAAAAATGTATTTTTTGGTGATCTGACAAAAAAAAAGGTATAATTTTGATTCACTCACACCACACGGCTATTGTGTTGGCTGTCGTCATTTTCTTATTTGACAATCTAAGACAGTGGTCGGCAAACTGCGGCCGCCGTTTGCCGCTCTGTTGACTAATGAGTGTGCCGACCACTGACCTAGACTCTCGATTCCAATAATTACAGGCTGCTGTTGTTCCTTGTGATTAAGCCCCTATCCCAGTGGTCGGCACACTCATTAGTCAAGAGAGTGGCAAACTCATGAGCTGCAGTTTGCCGACCACTGATCTAAGGGAAAAGAGGTCAGGGTCCCGACTAAACAGCCAGGCATTGCGTGTTTTAGACTCTGCAGTATGCCGCTTGGTGATCGCTGGTTTAGATTGCCAACGCCAGAGAACGAGTGGTGGGAAGAAATAAATACACCTTTGCAGAGACCAGGAAGACCGGGCTGTTATGCAAATACTCTGTGTCCCACCACACTCTGACACATCTGGATGGACTTAGCGTTTAAACAAACCCGGTGATGATAGAGCATCTGGTGCAACATTTGATCCTTTTCGCTGTCAGCTTTCACTGTGTTAACTATGGTTAAAAATGACCTCTCAGCAAAGCTGAAAATATTCCAGGAGAAAAACATTTTTATTTGTAGAAAGTGTTTTTGATCTTAGGGAAGTGGAGAAAAAAATGGCCCTTCAGTGATTGGGGAGCATAACTTGACATATCCCTGACTAGCCCCCAAAGACTCTGGAACCAATTGCGGGAGTACGATCCCTTCAATCCCTTCCAATGATCCCGGAAGGAGAGATGACAGATGATGAATTTCCAGGCCACCCAGCAAACGGGGAGGCCGAGCACAGGAGAAAGGGGAGAGGCTCCCGCCATCTGGCCGAACGCTCACCTTTTCCACCACAAATCTGGCCCTTTCCGCTTCCTGCTGGGCCACCTGTTTGGCTTCTACTGCTTCTGTGAACTCCTTCCCGAAGGTCAGATGCGTCTAGAGGGAGAGAGGGAGCGCAAGATGAGGCGGTGTAATTGCTCAGACAGCGTGGCTGCGAGGCCCCGCGGCCGCTGGAGGGAAAGGCTGGGAATGGCTCTAGCAGCTGGAGGCTTCGCGAGGCCAGATCCCCCTTCCACCTCCGTAGCTGTGTCCAAACTACGTTACACCCCGAACCCTCGGCTGCCACTGTTCCCGTACATCATGCTGTCACCCTCAGTGCGACCATCTCAGTGGAAAACAGTCCACAGGCACTGAAGGGATCCACTCAACTGATCACCTCCCTAGAGAAGGAGACCTGTGGGCCCCAGGACCCCCACCATGATCAGTGCTCTTGGAAGGCTCTTTGAAGCCCCCGGGGAGGCCAGGTGGAGCCCCTGAGAGGGAGGATGCAGCTGGTTCTCAGGGATTCGAGAGCCTGCTGCTCCGCGCTTATGGGCTAACCAGCCCCCTTCCTTCTCACAGCACCTCCACCACCGAACAGGAAGAGGACGGGAGACCGTGGGACGCACATCAGGGTGTTCCCTGTGTGAGCGCTTCTGGGAAAGGGTTTAAAAGAGAGGGAAGGCAGCTAAAGCTATTGCTTAGGAAGAAGGTTTAAAATTAGGATTATCCAGATATTCCCTAAGAACATAAATAACTGCGACTTGGCTGAAGTGACTGTCTCTACTGATCGTGCAAACAGAGGGAACAGATCTCAGAATGCCTAATGACGACTCTAGAAATGACTTACTTATTTATCAACTTTTTTATGAAAAAGGAAGAAATCAAGGGAAAAGTAGCATTGGTTTTGCTATCAAATTCTACTGGTTTTAGTTCCTCCTCCACTCTCCCAACCTCTGCTTTTTTTTTTAAAGCATAAGTAACTCAACTCTCCTCCTGGAGCGTCCATCCTAGTCTCACTACCTTCCAGAACTGTTAGCACTCCTGACTCTTACGCTGCAGCTGTTCTACTCTGCCTGCTCCGTTTCTGGACTCTTGGTCAACGTTTGGGGAGGAAAACGCAATCCTGAGAGATGAGAAATGAAATGTGCAATTAAGGAATAAATTTTCTTTCTGAAAGGGCCAGCTGAGGGCAGCAAATTCCCCATGAAATCTAATTTTCTTCTCACACCTCTTAGATATGGTTTCTTGTGGTCAGCCCACACTTCCCCAGAATGGAGCATGTGGTTAAAGTTTAACAAAAGGCCAAGCTTCTCCTTGGGTTTTTACTGAGCATTTTCTCACAGCCAAGGTGCCCAGGTTAACAGTAAATGGGAGAGCCTGAGGAATTACTAGTCACAGGAGCCAAATGGCTGCAGCCTGGAATCTTGCCAGTAGAGGGAGCCCATGGGCCCTTCCACGGAGGGCAATGGATGCAAGGTGGGGCCGGGTGGAGCCAGGCCCTGCAGCGAGCACGAGCACGGGGTGTTGGAGTGTGATGTTTAAACAGCTGCACAGATGCTGAGGGGGAAATGATGCTTTTGCCTAGCGATGCACAGGAGAACCGAACAGGAAGCACTACCTCACTACCTGAACAAATCACTCCAAATGGTTTTTCCCACGAATCTAGAAACATGACCCTCCCCCTCGCCTCCTCCATCTGAAATGCTATCCTGCCTGTATTGCTTCCTGCCTGTATTGCTTTCCGTTTGACTTATGGCGTTTAGCGTATATAAATACACAGATATGCAGTCTCAGGTCTCGGAGACGTCCCTCACACCCATACCCGGCTTTGGGGAGCGGAACCCTTCATTTACACTCTATCACCTTTCACTGGGGGTTCCCAGAGCTCACGTCACTGAGCTTCAGACCCTAGGTGCTGGGAAATCCCCACGCGTCAGGCTGGGAGGTCTGCGCTAGGGAGAAAGACTGTGCGAGTGTTCTCTGGTCTCACCAGGCAGTTTCCTCCTGGGTCAATAAGGCACCACTTTCTGGGGAACTCTGAGGAGCTCGCACAGCCAGTCACAGTTTGGGATGGTGAACAAGCTTGTGGTTAGGTTACCCCCGTGGGCAGCGCCAGAAGTCAAAAGAAAAGTGTGTGGCCGAGGTGAGGGGAAGAACCCTTGCTGAAAACAAGCCCAAGGAGAGGGCCTCACACAGCAAGAAGTTCCCATGCTTTCAAGTCCTACGTCTAGGAATATGGAAGGCAGGACCTAACAACGTCTCCCCAGAAATGGAGCCAGGCACCCCAGCACGCACCGGGCCCCTCCCTGCAAGCTCTGCAAGGATCTTACCAAGGACACATCATCCAGGATGAGCCCGAAGGTCGCAGCTCGCTCCGTAAGGTCGTCGCTCACCTGCCTGGAGACCAGCTCTCTCTGGGTGATGAGTTCTCCAGCGTCAAAGCGAGCCTGGTTCCGGGCGGGGGGGGGGGCAGAGCAGCTGGTCAGGATAATGAGGGAGCAGAAAAGGAACCAGAAAACGACCAGCCACATCCCAACCCACCCACTGCCAACCTCTTCCTGCCCCGCAGTGATCTCTTGGGGGCCACCCTCTCAGCGCGGGGCTCGGGCCCTGTCCACTCACCACCACTGACTTGAGGATCTCTGTGGTGATGGATGGCAGCACGCGCTCGTCATAGTCCTCTCCGATGCTGGTGAAGATGCGGGGGAGCTGGCTAGCGACCGGGCGGAAGAGGATACGCAGGGTGATGTTGACGTTCTGTAAATCTTCGGGCAGGGAGGGGAAAAATGCTGGAGTTAAAAATAAAACTCACAGTGGCCTCCTAGAGGACTTCCTACCCCCAATTTCCTACAAATTATAAGCAGAGTTGCTAATCCTAGGGGCAGGGAGCAAAGGTGCCTGGGTTTCTTAGTAGAGAACCCAGCAGAGCACCGGTGAGGAACCTCTTAAAGGCGTCTGGTGACAACGGCTTTTCCGTGTGTCCTGAATGCCCCCAGATATAAGCAACAGGTGCTACAGGGTGTGTGGAACATGGAATGTTTTAGAAAACAGGGCAATGTTAAGAATTCTAGGGCGAGGCCTTTCCAAGGCCTGGTGCACGTGACCCAGGCCAGGAGCATGCTTTGGAGGGGTTACCGTGGGCTCAGCAGAAATAGAGCTTTGGACCGAACCAATAGTCCAAAGGCCTGGGCTGCAGTCCCGCTCTGCTGGTTACTAATTATCCGACTTCGCTAAGCTTTAGCCAACCTCAACTTAGTTCTCCAAGAACAGGGGTGATTTCATCTGACTTCCAGGCACGTTGAAGGAATCGGACAGAGAAGACATACAAACGCGCGGTCAAACGCAACAGATGTGAGAGGCCAGAATCATCCGCGGCCCACCTCTCATTACCCAGGCAAAGGACCAGGGAGGGAAACTCAACTGCCCCCGCCAAGCCAGGCCTGCTCAGAGCTGACGCACAGTCACAGCTGGCTTGCAGTCAACAAGACTATGGACCACGCACCCCTGAGACAGTCGAACCAGGCGAGAGAAGGGGGACATGCATAACACAAGCCCCTGGTCTCTGGAAGTCCCTTCCAACAGTTTCGAAGCTGGGTACACGAAGTATCCTTAGAACTACTGCCAGACAGCAGAGGAGGAAATCCCCAAGAGGTGGGAAGTTGAGACCTAGACTTTTAAGTCCAAGTTCTATGCTTCTCGATGAACCCCACCCACCTCCGATTTCCTCTGTGGTGGTAGGCAAGCCAGGCCCTGACAGGGGGCTCCTTCCTCTCCCTGGCCGGAAGCCAGGGACAGATGATGCCCTGCCCGTTTACCCTCCGTCCTCTGCCCGACACGCCGCTCACTCTGAAGTCCCAGTTCGGATAGAAGCTCCTCGCAGGAGCCTGGTCAACCACTGGTGGGGCCAGCCGCTCTCCCCTCTGCTCCCGACGCCCGTATAACCTTGGCTCCGGCACTCACTACACTATACCTGTCTGTTCACATCTCTATCTCCCTAACTGGACAGAACTCCTCAAGGCCCCTGCTTTAGTCATCTTTGAACTAGCCCCAGCCCCTACCCAGCCCAAAGCCAGGAACAGTCACAGCAAGCACACATCAGCTGAGGAAGGCATTGAGTGTGACCCCAACATCCACGTGACCCTCTCTCCCCTCCTGCTGTGTGGAAGTGCGGCTGCTGAGCGGGCACCTGCTACTCCACTGCCTGCCTGAGCACCTCTATGAACAGGATAGGGGAGAACGGGATAGCAATTCGTTTCAGGCTCCGTCTGCAGCCCGTGGCGTGTCGGACACCAGGGGACAGCTCCCAGGGAAGGGGGCCTCAGCCTGAGAGAGAACGACGGGAGGCCCGCACTGACGCACACAGAGGCCTCGGAACGTCAGGCAAAGGGTGAGTCAGCTGCGAGGGCAAACAGAGCCGCCAGGTGGGATTACAGAGTGATTCTGGGGAACAAGGGCCAACGGGAAGGGTCAACGGCATCCTCAGCTTTCTTTCAAATTGGATCACAGCCAAAACTGGTTTGGCTCAGTGGATAGAGCGTCAGCCTGCGGACTGAGGGGTCCTAGGTTCGATTCCGGTCAAGGGCATGTAGCTTGGTTGCGGGCACATCCCCAGTGGGAGGTGTGCAAGAGGCAGCTGATCGATGTTTCTCTCTCATCGATGTTTCTGACTATCTATCCCTCTTCCTTCCTCTCTGTAAAAAATATCAATAAAATATATTTAAAAAAAAAAAAAAAAAAAATTGGATCACAATGCCACTCTTGAAACAGACCTTTGTGTGTTTCTTTAAATGTGTGCAGTTGTCTGTGTGTGTACCCTAAGTATGTATTTCTTGCTGTGAATCCGTGTACACTCTCCAGGGAAAAGATGCTAGGAATTCTTATGTGAAGTCCAACCTCTTCTGGATCCCACAGCACCCCTTCCACCCTCTCCTGAACCCATAGGCGAGACTCACCTTTGCTACCCGTGATGACTGGCACGTTACGGGGTCGCGAGCGGCAGTCGAAGATAATCGGTTTCTGTACCCAGGGGATGAGGAAGTGAGTCCCCTCGCCCACCACGATGTCCTGCACACCACGGAACCGGTCGAAGATGACAGCTCTGTGCCCAGCATCCACTAGGAAGGAGGATAACGATGGGTCAAGAAATTCCTCTCACCCGTTCACCGAAAGAGTCACGCCCTGGAAAGGGTCTTGGTGCTTTCTGTTCATGTATTAAGTCTCCCCTCTCCTGCTCCATCCTCCCGCACTTCTGGTCTCCAGAGGCTTCTACTACCTACAAATCTAAGCAATCACTTCCTGTCCCACGTGTCTCCCCAAGCACCTTGCTAATGGGTCCTCAGCATCCTTTCTCCTTGAAACAATTGGCTGCTGATTTTCTGATTAACCACCCCATCCCCAAACTCCCATCAACCCATATCCAGAAACCACCTCCCAAACTTCTTTCTAAAACTCCCCAAAGTCTTCACTGTTATCACAGTTCAACCTGGTTCCAATTTTACCTCGTGTTCCCAGAAGCAGCACCCCCACTATGAGAATCCTAAAATCCAGAGAGTGTCGCTCTTTCTTTCCAAAAGCTTCTTTCTTTCTAAGGTTTTGAGGGGTTGTAGAGCTGTCTTGTTGAGAAACTGGTGATGGTGATTACTGTCTAATTATTCAGGGATGAATGGCCAAAAAGTTCAGAGTGGCCCTAGCTGGCCGCTCAGTGGTTAGAGCATCGGCCCACCGACTGAACGGTTGTGGGTTCAATTTGCAGGATCAACCCCCAGTGCCCCAGGGGCACGTGCAGGAGGCAACCAATCGATGTGTGTGTGTGTGTGTCTCTCTCCCTTCCACTCTCTCTAAAGATCAATGGAGAAAATGTCCTCAGGTGAGGATTAATACAACACGGACACTGACCAAACAACAAACCAAAAAGACCAGAGGGTAAAGCTGGGCCATGTGAGCCAAGCAGGCCTTCCTGATCTGCTGCTTTACGGTCATTACCGTTGGTCCAAATGTCTCCACTCCGAAATTAACCCTCCTCTTGTCGGACATCACCCATGTCACACACGAGGTGAGTCCATCTACTGCTGCTTGCCAACAGTGAAAGTTAGAGAAATCACAGTTGGAGGGGGGCTTGGAGATGACCTCGTTCAGTGGTCGGCAAACTCATTAGTCAACAGAGCCAAATATCAACAGGACAACGATGGACATTTCTTTGGAGAGCCAAATTTTTTAACTTAAACTTCTTCTAACGCCACTTCTTCAAAATAGACTCGCCCAGGCCGTGGTATTTTGTGGAAGAGCCACACTCAAGGGGCCAAAGAGCCGCAAGTGGCTCGCGAGCCGCAGTTTGCCGACCACGGACCTAGTTCAACCCCATTGCTGGACCAGCGAGGAAGCTGTACCGTGCCTCAGGTCTGCCAGCCAAGTGGAAGAACAGTCAGTTCAACCCCCTGCCCCCCTGTTCAAGGCTGGGCAGCGCAGCTCAAAGGCCTTTCCTCTGCAGTGACCCAGCTGCAGCAGAGCTCCAGCTCGGCACAAGGTCACCGCGGGCCGACAGCTCCTGCTGAGTCTTCCCACGGGCAGAAGAGAACAAATGAGATCTCCGTTTCAGCGAGACGGCGACATCCTGGCCGTCCGCTGCAGCATCTGGGGGCGCAGCATCACTTCACATGAACTAGCGCAGCTGGAAACATCCAACCAGCAACCAGACTGGGAGGCTCCCTGTGAAGAAAGGCTCCGAGAGAACCTCTGGCTAAAAGGACAGGGGCTCTGACGACAATGTAACCATATGGTGTGGGACGGCAGTGGGTGAGCCGTCTCGGTCACCAACACATTCACATTCGGCAGCGCTGCCACCTGGGGTGTCCCATGGGCTGTGCCGCCCAACAGAAACCCTCCAGCAAAGGAGCCTCACCATTATACAAGGCCGAGTTCACCACGCCTCCCGCAACGGCTAAGGCCAGGCCAAACTTGCCAATGGATTCAAACAGTTTGGCAGCCATGTCTCCTTCTGCTGGACCCACTCACACCTAAGAGGGTAAAAACAAAACAAGTAAAACAATTTGCTCCCCAAATCCTCAGAGAGAGCACTCTCTGCCTCACAATATTCACTTCTCAAGCTGGCGACTGACTCCCCATTCCTGGAAAACTGACACATCAACTCCTCTGCTGTTTTCTTTTTCCACCACTTAAGAAGAGGGGTCTGGAGCACTTGGTTAACACATGGGACTGAGGCATGTGCTCGATGCCCACAGGGAACTTAGCACCACACTAAACCACCCTCCCATCTTCCGGACAAACAGACCCCGTGAGAGGCTGCGTGGCTGGTTCTGTGCAATTTTGGTTTAGGAAAATAACTCAAAGTGAGACAGGCCTGTAAGCCAGGACAAGAGAAATAGGGAAACTGAGGTAGATAGCTAAACAAATTTGCAAGATACAGAAGGCCACCTCCCTAGAAATAACATCTAGGCCTCAGTTGTATTTCAGCTCCAGACCCAGAAAAGCAGCAAAACCAGGTGGGTGATACCAAGACCAGCTGCAAGGATTAAGGACCCCCTGCCCTGACACTGACCAATCAGTGACCACACGATCCTGAAGGAGCACACCTAGAAAACGGATGAATATTCTGTTAAAACCCTCCCTTGATACTTCCCCCAAGATACTTGCCTGCAAGAAAGAAAAGCCTCAAGACAAATGACCCAGCGCATGCTCTCCTTCTGGGGAGCAGCCCCCACCATTCCCTTTCTGCTCTTCTTCCCCCACAGGCATGCATCTTCTAAACCCTAGAGGACCCCACAAGGCTTGCAACCAGGGGAGCACTGGGCAGCAGCCCCTCATCCCAGGCTAACCCCTGAACCTGATCCCAAGACCCCCTTTTCCCTGACTTTCCAGAGAGCCAGGGCAGCCCAGTCTAGGCCCTCCTGTTGCTTCTTCTAAGCTAAGCCCTTTCTCGTTCTACTGTCCCCAGCTTTAATAAATGTCCCCTCACAGTCACCTGGACTCATGCTGGGAAATTTTTTTCTGCACTAAGTCAAGAACCCACACAGTATGGGCTGGTCCTAGGCAGACTGGCCAAGTGTCAGGTCCTCTTTCCGGTAACAAAAGAATGTGCTACATTAAGTGATTCCCACAGCAAAAATAGCGATCGCTAACCTTTATATCGGAAAGTCTTCTAAAGGCAACTTATTTAACCCTCACACCAACCCCTATGAAGTTTATTACAGATGAGGAAACTGAGGCACACCGTGAGGGTACATGAGGAACCCAGGATCACACAGCTATGAAGTGGCAGAACCAGGATTAGGACCTACAGGTCGAATTCTAGAAGGCACAAACTCCCCACCATACGGCTTTTCAACAGCAGGTATTAAGAGTGACCTGTTATGTTCTGGAACCAACATAACAAAGAGTAAGTGGGCAGGGGGGGCTGAGCCGGGTGGGCGGGAGCACGCCTGACCAAATAGAAGCCACGCCCAGCCCTTAACTTCTTAACGCTCCGCCCCATGGTCGCCATCCACTTCGGTCTCAAACCCTCCCTCTTTCCTTCCAGGCCAAAGCTCCTGAGACTACCCTGATCTCTCCTCGGGCATTTAAATATTCCTTTCCCAATGCCAGGACGCCCAGCCCTTACCACTCAGCCTTTCCATTTCTTACTGCTTCTGGATTATTCTTCACCCTGCCCCCATACACACCTCCCTTACTCTACGCAACTCCTGGCTCGTCCTGGGCTCACCCCGTACCCCCTTCCCGCGAGGCGGGCCCACGCATACACGCCGCTCTCCCAAAGTGCAAATGGCAGTGCAGAGAGGGACGGCAGGGTTGCCCAGAAGCGGACCACAGCCGTACCCCCCCATTCTCACCTGCTTCTACTCTGACCTCCACAAGGCTTCCCCAGCCACACATACTGCGCACGCACCAGACAGCTCCTCCTCTTCCCCGCCCTCCTTCCAAGATCCGCGCCTCCGATTGGCCGGCAATAGCGCTGTGCATTCTGGGAAGGGTGGCTTTCCGCCTTGTCCTGGTTTCTGGGCTCTTAGCAGATGAACTACAATTCCCAAAAAGCCATGCAACGGCAGACCCACGCTGAAAAGCCTTTTCTCTTTCGTGTTAAACGCCGAGAGGCTGCCGCAAAGCCTTTTGGGGGCTGTAGTTTCTTGGGGGATAAATGCACGTGCCTATTGATGCTAGAACCTCCTGGTAGATAGGCCTTGTAAAAAGTAGCTAGGTCTGCAGCTAGTGGCAGGGATGGCCTGGGAAAATATACAGCTGATGGAAGCATGGGTGGGCACCTTGGAGAAACTTGTGGTGAAATACCTGTTGGGGTGAGAGACCTTGAAGGAAAACAAGAGGTGCTCTTCATTCCACAGCCCTGCCTGGAAACGTCCTAAGAGTCCTGGAACATTGATTACCAGAACCATAAAGAACCTTAGGCCCTGAGGGATGTGGCTCAGTTGGTTGAGCGTCATCTGGTGCACGAAAAGGTCCCCAGTTGGATTCCTAGTCAGGGCACATACCCATGCTGCACGCTCCATCCCTGGTCAGGGCACGTACAGGAGGCAACTGATAGATGTTTCTCTCTCTCTCTCTCTCTCTCTCTCTCTCTCTCTCTCTCTCTCTCTCTCTCTCTCTCTCTTTTGCTTCCCCTTCCTCTCTCTCTGAAGTCAATAAAAACATATTTAAGGGGGGCCGGGGTGGCGGGGGGGGGGGGGGGAAGGGGCGCTCAGGAAGCATCTGGACTAGAAAAGGAGGCCCAGAGAGAGGAAGGGATTTATTCAAGGTCAACCATGGATTTAGCAAAGGGGCTTGGCTTAGAGTCCAGATCTTCTCATGGACAGAATATTTTTAAAACTTATTTGGAAAAGTTGCAAGAATAGTACAAAGAACTCATGTATCCTCTACCCAAAATCATCAATTGCTAAAAATCTGCTCCATTTGCTTTATCATTTGCTCCTTCCTCTCTACTTCCCACCCTCCTCTCTCTCTCTCTCTCTCTCTCTCTCTCTCTCTCTCTCTCTCTCTCTCATCTACCTTCTGCATTCTATTTTTGTCCATTGACCCATATGAACATTATAGTAACCCTCCCACACACACAGGATACAATCTAAAATTAGGTACTGCATTCATTTCTCATGTCTCTTTAGTCTCCTTTAATGCAAAAAAATTTCCTCAGTCTTCCTGTCTTTTATTACATTAAAAAGAAGAAGAAGAAGGATGTTGTTCATTTGGGGTTTGTCTGATGGTTCCTCATGATTAGATTCAGGTTTAGCATTCTTAGCTGGGATACTAACTAAGTAGTGTATGGACACTAAATTTTTATGAAACCTGGTCCATTTCTGGATCCTAGTAGGATTAGATTCTTTCAACTTCTTTTTCCTGTATTTCTCTCCTCTTCTCTCTGTCCCCTTCTTTGTCCCCATTTGGCACAATCAAATAATCAGAGATATCAAAGCAACATGCTTCAGGTGATATGGGTTTGCCCTAACCAACCACATTTTTTCCTCTCACTACTAGAATGCAAACTATAATAGCTGAAAGTTTAATTCTATTCTCAGAACATAGAATACTGCTTGACACACAGTGGACACTCAACAAGTATTTGTAGAATGAATGAATAATGAAGGGAGTGAAATTAGTTGGTTAGGCCAGAAAATACAGGCTGCTCTGGAATCCCACAAGAATGGCCTTAGTATTGTTTGCTTCTATTCTAATCTCACTAGCAGGAATGCTGAAAAACTAATTTTTGTATAATGTTTTATCATTTCCAATTATGTGTATCTAGAGTGTCCTGCTTGAGCATCATTACAATCCATTGTCCCTATTTTACAGTTAAGGGTGTTGAGGTTCAGAGGCTAAATGGCTTATTCATGGTCACTCATCTAGTTAGAGCTAGACTGGACTGGAACACAGGTCTTCTAGGTTTAAGCCTTATATTCGTTAAACTTTCCTCACATTGTGTCCTGGGAAGCAATGACAATGAGAAAGCTCATGTGACATGAGGACATTGTGTGGACCTATGCTAGTTGTAGGTTGAGAGATGGGGAAGATGAATAAGAATAATGATGAGGGTATTTGGGGGTAATTGAATTGTCATGAGGCAAAGATTAGGGGTAGAGCAGTATTGTTGCATCAGCTTTAGGAATGAGTCCAGTCCATTGCTACATAGAGCATTTTCTCCTTCAGCCCATTTCCCCAGTCACAGGTATGAAGATTAAGTATGAGAACAAATATATCTTGAACACTGTGGGCCAGTTGCTTCATAAATACATAATCTTACTTAACCTTATTTTCATATCACCATTTTGGAAATGAAGAAATGAAGATTCAGAGAAGTCAAGTAAATTGCTTACAGTCACACAGCTGATAAGTGGCAGATAGGTGATACTGTAGCCTGTACTTTCCCAAGCTGTGGGAATGGGTAATCTGTAAGTAATATGCAAACAAAGGTTGATTCTATTCCTACCTCAATGCCAACATGGGTGGGGTGGGAACTAAAGCAAACAATTATAGAAGGACATCTCTTTTTCTTCCTTTATTTAACACACATATATTGGAGCCTTATCATGTCTCAGATATTACTTTTTAGATTATTGGGTATATGTGTGAGTCATAAGGGGCTTTTTTGTTTGTTTTTTAAATATTTTTTTTTTTTATTGATTTCAGAGAGAGGAAGGGAGAGGGATAGAGAGGTAGAAACATCATCAATTGGCTGCCTCCTGCACGCCCCCTACTGGAGATCAAGCTCACAACCCAAGCATGTGCTCTGACCAGGAATGGAACCATGACCTCCTGGTTCATGGGTCAATGCTCAACCACTGAACCACTCTCACGGGACAGTAAGGATGGTTTTGGCGGCAAGTAACAGACTCAAATGGCTTAAGTAATAAGGAATTATATCAAATAATAAATCACAGGGTAGGGCAGTTTTGGGGTTTTGGTTAATTTAGTGGCTCAGCAAGGCCATCCATGCTGCAGAGTCTTTCCATCTTTAACTCTGCCATCTTCAGGTATTGACTTTTGTCCTCACAATTGTCCCCTAAAGGTCACAAGATGACTGCAGAAGGTCCAGCCTTAATGTTCTCATACCACAGTAACCAAAGGCCAGAAGACAGGAAAAGGGCATGTTACATTTTGGGTCCCCTTATCAGAGCTAGGTAAAGTTTCCCAGAAACATCCACCAGACATCCCCTTATGCGTTGTTGAGCAGAGTGTCATCATCTGCCCATTTCTGACCATTGGCAAAAGAATGACATAGCCTTGTTGGAACTGAACAAATCAAGAGTCAACCTTTGGGATTGGGGAGGGACCTGGCTTCTCCTAAACCACAAATCAAAATGGTGTTTTGTTAGCAAGGAACAGGATGGAAAGAATGGATGCTGGAATTGCAACCAACGGTGTCTGCCACCAGGGGTCTATTTTGGACCAGCTGGTCAGTGAGGCCTCTATGAGGAGAGACGTTTAAGGTAAGATCTAAAGAAGTGAGACATGGAAAAGGTTGGGTGGGGTGGGAGGAGAGCATGCAAGAGGAAACAGCACATACATGTCAACACAGCTAAGGCACAACTGATAGATCTGGCCGGTAAAGAGACAAGGATCCCCTTTTAGATTCAGACAGTTTATCACATAGACACCGAAGAGGGAAGAGTAGTCAAAGGTGCCAGCTCCTATTGGCCCAGGTGTGGGGCGACATGGAAACAGATGGGCGAGATGAGAGCTGCACAGATGTTAGCACTTCCTGTTGCAGAGAAGCCAAGGTCCCTGGCAGGTAAGCAGTATTACAGTTTGCAACTATGTCCTTAGTGGGGTGAGGACAGAGGCTTTTCCTTAGACAGCCTCAGACCCTTTGAGAACCCGAAGGCTTGAGAAACATCTCGCAGCCACTTTCCTGGTACACGGCGAAGTGAAGAGGAAATGGCCGTGCAGCGGCTCCTCACGAGGTCCTCTTGTGTTCTGCCAAGACTTACTAGGAGATCCAGCTGGGGTTCCAGCCTTGCCTAAGTGGGCTATGTGGAGATGTGTAGGGTTGCCAGGTGGAGCCATTTCCCTACAATGCAAAGACCTTGAGGCAGGCCAGAACTTGGTCCATTGAAGGAACTGAATGAAGATGAATGTGGCCAAAGCACAATGGATGGATGAGAGAGTTACAGAGGATTGCAATAGTGAAATTAGCAAATGCCGGATGTTGCAGGCCGTGCTAAAAAGTTTTAAGCGTAGTGAGAAGCCCCTGAAAGTTTATAAGCACAAGAGTGGATAATTCCTCCGTGGGGAAAACAACCAACCCCACAGAAAAACCTACAGATCCTGGTCGTTGGAAATCCCCAATGAAAGAGCCCAGGAAGGTCACTCTTGTGCAATGTTTCTTATATTTTTTGACCTTAGGACTCCTATATATTCTTAAAAGCTATTAATTAACCCCAAAGAGCTTTTAAAACATGGAATATATAAAGTATATTCACAATTAAAGTGAGAAATTCAAAATATCTACTTACTCATTTAAAAATAACAGTAATAAACTCATTATGTGTTAATACGGTTTTATGAAAAATAACTATGGTTTCCTCAACATAAATATTTAGTGAGAAGAGTGGCATGTTTTATACTTCTGCCAATCTCGGGTTCTTCGTTCATCCTGTGTGCTGCCACAGGTCATGTAGCCTGTGGAAAACCCTACTGCACACTCAGGAGAGAACGAGAGTGAAAAACGAAAGTAATGATTTAGTAGTACCATCAAAATGATTTCTTAAAGTATATGTTTATTGGTTTCATAGATGAAAGGGGAGAGAGAGGGAGACAGAAACATCAGAGAATCATTGATTGGCTGCCTCCTGCATGCCCCACACTGGGGATCGAGCCCATAATCTGGGCAAGTGCCCTAACCAGGACTCAAACTGTGACCTCCTGGTTCATAGGTCAATGCTCAACCACTGAGCCACGCTAGCTGGGCCCATCAAAATAATGTTGACTTTTAGCACCCCCTAGAAGGGTCTCAAGGACCCCCAGGGTTACCTGGGCCACTTGTGGAGACCCATTACCTTAGAGTCAAACCCACCACAGGACCAGAACTCATGCACTCAAGCACACAAAGCTTCCGGCCAGCTTTTCAGTGCTTGTGTTGCTTGGGATACCAGTTAGAGCAAAATTAAGTTGCTGTACCAAGATCCCAAAATACAGAAAGAAATGAAGATAGAAATTAACTTCTCTTTATTCCACAGGTCATTTATAGACCACTTTCCTTCCATTTCATTGGCTTGCCGTCCCTTAAAAGATTGTCTTCATCTAACCATGGGCCATCTGGGTTCCAGCTTGCAGGAAGGGAAAACGGAGGAAACCCAGGGCAGCAATTTTGTTTTAAGCAAACAAGGCAGAAGCAGCACATAAATTCCACTCTATTTTATTGGTTAAAACGTGGTTACATGACCTCATCTAATCACAGAAGAGGCTGGGGAATGTATTCTTTAGCTGGGCAGCCAAGTAGGCAGAAATAAAGGGTTTGGGGGCTAACCAGCGGTCTGCAGCACCTCACTCTCACATATGGACAATCAGACAAGGGACAGAAGTCTGTGGTATGCAATGGAATACTATTCAGCAATGAGAAGAAATTGCTGACACAAGTCACACTATGAAGGAATCTCAAAACCATTATTCTGAATGAAAGAAGCCAGACACAAAGAGGAAAAATTATGTGGTTATATGATTATACTAGAGGCCCGGTGCATGAAAATTCATACACTGGAGCGGGGGACCCTCAGCCCAGCCTGCCCCCTCTCACAGTCCGGGAGCCCTCAGGGGCGGGAGGCGACCCGGCAATCAGGGGAAGGCGACACCCCCATCACACCTCTGCTGCTGTCACTGCTGGCAGCACAAGCCTCTGCCAGCCCTGGTTACCTGAGCCTCGGGCAGCCCTGGGTGGCTCGGGGGCTGAGGGGACTGGGGGACTCCGGAGGCAGGCGTGCGGGAGCAGCCGGGCCCTCCTGGGGGTGGGCCCAGCCTTGCCATGCGCCTGCCACCCTGGAGGGGCTGAGGGGACTGGACACCGCCATCTTGTGGCTGTGGGTGCCGCCATCTTTGAGGGCCGGGCAGTCAATAGCATATTCCCTCCTTATTGGCTGTGGGTGCCGCCATCTTTGAGGGCGGGGCAGTCAATTAGCATATTCCCTCCTTATTGGCTGTGGGCGCTGCCATCTTTGAGGGCGGGGCAGTCAATTAGCATATTCCTTCTTTATTAGATAGGATGATTTTATTTAAGTGAAACCCAAGAAAAAACAAATTTAACCCATAGTGTCAAAAGGCAGATTGGTGGGTGGTTGGGACCAGGATACGGCGGTGATTGATGGCAAAGGGGCTGAAAAAGAATTTTTTTTGCGGGGGTGAGAATTTTCTCGATCTTGGTTATTGTGGTGGTTACATGGGTGTAATGATTTATTAAGTTTTATCTAAATACACACCTAAGTAGGTTCATTTTACTGCATGTAAACTATACCTAAATAACGTGTTTGTTTTTTTTTTTAAAAAAAAACAAAGTAGAAGAATAGCTCCTAAGAGCAGAGGTTTTTGTCTTTATTCACTGCTACATCCCTATCACCTAGAACAGTGGTTGGCAAACTCATCAGTCAACAGAGCCAAATATCAACAGTACAACGATGGAAATTTCTTTTGAGAGCCAAATTTTTTAAACGTAAACTTCTTCTAACGCCACTTCTTCAAAAGAGACTCGCCCAGGCCGTGGTATTTTGTGGAAGAGCCACACTCAAGGGGTCAAAGAGCCGCATGTGGCTCGCGAGCCGCAGTTTGCCGACCACGGACCTAGAACAGTGTGTGGCACACAGTAGATTCTGCATAAATATTTGTTGAATGAATTATTGAAAACATAAAAAAGCTCTTGGAGATTAAAATTGCGATATAAACTTTAAATTAAAATTCAACAGAAGGACTGGGAGATAAAATTGCTCCTAGAAAATAAAACAAAAGGATAAAGAGATGGGGATAATAGGAGAGGAAAGATTAGAGAATCAATTCAGTTCTTTTTTAAAAAAAATATATTTTATTACTTTTTTACAGAGAGGAAGGGAGAGGGATAGAGAGTTAGAAACATCGATGAGATGAGAGAGAAACATCGATCAGCTGCCTCCTGCACACCTCCTACTGGGGATGTGCCCGAACCAAGGTACATGCCCTTGACCGGAATCGAACCTGGGACCTTTCAGTCCGCAGGCCGACGCTCTATCCACTTAGCCAAACCGGTTAGGGCCTCAATTCAGTTCTGACAGCCTGTGAATAGGAGTTGCAGAAAATAAGAACAGAAGAGGAAGATATGATAAAATAGATAGCAATGAACTGAAGGACCTGGCTTTCAAATGAAAAGATGACCCCAAGCAGAACATAATGAATGAACAAGACTGACACTAAGAACCATCATCATGAACCTTCAGAACAACGAGGGCAAAAAGAAGATCCTAAATGCTCTAGACCCGTGGTCGGCAAACTGCGGCTCGCGAGCCCCATGCGGCTCTTTGGCCCCTTGAGTGTGGCTCTTCCACAAAATACCACGGCCTGGGCGAGTCTATTTTGAAGAAGTGGCATTAGAAGAAGTTTAAGTTTAAAAAATTTGGCTCTCCAAAGAAATTTCAATCGTTGTACTGTTGATATTTGGCTCTGTTGACTAATGAGTTTGCCAACCACTGCTCTAGAGAGAAAAGAACTGGGATCAGATGGCATGGACATCTCACCAGCCCCAACTGCCACTTAGAATACAATGAGCTATACTTTCAAATTCTAGGAGAAACTGGTTTGCTACCTAGGATTCTGTACCCAGCCAATTGATCAAGTGAGATGCTAGAATAAAGACATTTTCAGAACGTCTCAAAAACTTTACCTCCCATGGACCATTTCTCAGGAAGCTACTTAAGGATAAGCTGCAGAAAAAAAAAAAAAAAAAAGAGGGAAAAATTTTTAAAGAGAAGACATAGTATTCAGGAAATAGAAAGTCCGACTGTGAGAGGCAAAAGGGATCTCTAGAATGATGGTCCAGGGAGCTTCTATCAATAAGTAGATAGAAAACTAAGCAAAATTTTAAAAAGAGAGAGACAAGTTTAATTCCAGGGGAAATGATGTTATTCAAGATAGGAAATAGTGTCATGGTGTACAACGTGGCTCAGCTGGGAACAATGGTTTCCATAGGCATAATAATATAAGCACTTAATGATCTCATAAATATGTTCGCAGCTCTATTGGGGAGATGAGGGAAGAGAGAGATGATGTGTTTGTGTCTGAGCTAAATCTCCATCTTCCATAACAGGAAGAAAATAAATAATATTTACAGCTATTCAGTGAATAGTCGTATAAGCATATGATTTACTAGTCGAAACCTGATGGGAGATGCTAAAATAAATAGAAGAATTAAAAGTGTTGGTCTCTGGGGCCAGGAATTGGAGTGAGGAGAGAAGGGGCAGGGACTTCTGTTTGTCTTTAAAGGCCTTCTGGAACTCTTCGAGTTCTTTAACTACGTACATGTATATTTTAGACAAAAATAAAAATAAACGGGTGAAGCAAGAAGGAGGGTACAAAGGAGAAGGCATACACAAGACTATTCGACAAAAGCTGTCTCCCCTCAGCCTGCCGCCCAACACACGTGGAGTGGGGGAGACACTGTCCTGAGCATCTTAGGGCCTCAAGCCTATGGTTAAGTCCACAGGGGACCACCTCGGCAGTGGCCTAGGTAGACCAGTCATTCATGTGTTGGCTCCCTTCCTTCAACACAGCTACTGCCCAGTTGCTCTGTGCCCAGCCCGGTGCTGGTGAAATGCTCAGAGAGAAGCGACAAAGGCCTGGTTCTTGCCTTCTAGGGTCTCCTGGACTTCAGGGTCGAATGCGTGACACATAGAGGGCAGAATTTGTTGGAAGGAAAGGCGGGAGAATAAATATCGTGTCTGAGTCAGTCCCGTGAATCCATTCTCTCAAGGTCACCAAGCCCGAGTCCTAGCCAAACCTGTCTCTGAAATGTCACACATCGTGTAAAAGGGGGCACCTCTGTTGTAGGGGAAAAACCCAAACCTGAGAATCAGGAGGCCAGAAGGAGCATTACTTTGTCATTCTTGCCAATTCTGTGACCTTGAGCAACGTATTTATTTCAGTTTTCTTCGCTGCTCAGTGGGGATGTGGGAACACACCTCTCACGCTCAGAGTAGCACACAAAAGCCCCTCCAGGCTCACGCAAGCTTGGGTTGCTGTTATAATGACACCGGCCCCGCCCTGTCCCCAGGCAGGATGCCTTCCTCTTGCTTCCTCAGAACTGCAATCCCAGCCAGGAGTGAGGGAAATATTTCACCCTAATTGGATGTCACACACAACTAACGCTTCACGCGGAAAAGAAAGGGAAAGGAGGAAAAGGCATGAAAATCGCACCACCTCCCTGGCCCCAGGATTGATGAATAAGCAAAAACCTTCAGCTTCTAAAAGACCACGTGGAAGAAGAAACAGATGGTGTCCGGGATGTGCTGAGGAAGCTCCGAGGAGGGCTCTGACTCACCTCTGCCCTCCAAGAAGGGGCGGAGGGGCAGAGAAGGAATGGTGAGGAGGCTGGAAGCAGGAGGCATGGGGGGGCTAGGTAGAGACCCCAATAGAAATCTGGTTCTGGGAGGTGCTCCTCCATCCCAGCAGAAGCCTGAAAGCACCTGGCACCAGCCACACAGTCTTCTTGATGAGCTGAAAACGAGAGGTTCAAGGAGGGTAGACTCCCTGTCCTGTGAGCGTGGGGGCGGGGGAGGGGACCATTAAGCTCTCAGGATGGCTGCGTGGTCATGGGCTGCTGGTTCCAGCAGACATTTGTTGAGAACCCAGTACCTACACGCCAGGCGCTGTACTAGACCCTGGGGAAACAAAGGTGAAGTTAGCATGGTTCTGACCCTCAAGGAGCTCTCAGCTTGACAACGAGCATTTGGAAGGCAGCTATGCTCACCACTGTGCCACCAGCGCCGCAGGACAACGAGCATTTGGATATAACGGGGTGGGATGTGGATCCCACCTCATCATAAGCCATGGAAACACATCAGTCATGGCCCAGGAGTGTGGCCTGGAGAAGAGGGCGTCTTGGGGTCAGGCTTCAGCTATGGTGAGAGCATGTGTCTCCTACAGGTGGAGTATTTGTCTGGGATACTGGTCAGAGGTACCGTGCTCCAGGGACTCGGACTCATAGCTGACCTGGGAGCAAGAGTAATGCTCCTTCTGGCCGCTAGGAGGAGCTAGCGTCCTCGAGTGGACTGCAGGGTGGTGCTCTCTAGGGAGGGGCAGGGAGCATTCAGTAGGTGGGAAGGATAAGTGTCAGAGGGCATCCCGGTCTCCTCCCCCAACCCCCAAACAACTCCCCTTTGACTCTGGGCTGTCTGTCTGTCACACACATGGTGGTGATGGGGAGTGGGTTACAGGTTCCATGGAAATAGGCAGATTGTGCATAAATCTAAAACAAATGTATACTCACCTGCCCAACCCAGAACATGAGCAATGTAGGGGGGTCATTTTGCCAGGTCATTTTACTCATCTGACTCTCAGTTTCTCCATCTGTAAGATGATTTCTGAGGCCCTCTGCTACATTTAAGCAAGGATTCCACGACCACAAGGACCCTGTGGGTCCCGGGTTCCTAACTCTGCCCTTGGCTTTTTCTGCAGGTGCACTCCAGTCCCTACCCCCAATTCCGAAACATTCCTCTGGGATGGGGGAGGTTGTAAGAAGGAGAATCTCTGGGAGATGGTCAAGACCCACGCCTCTCTCTCATTCCACAATTCATTCCCCAGCACAGACGGCGTTCCCAGCTCTCAACCAGACCGCTCCCCCTGCACATCTCTTAGGCACCGCCCCCTCACATACCCTGACTCCACGCTGCTCTTGGGCTGCCCGTCTGAGGGGTGGCCCCACCACCCTCCCAACCACCCAAGCCTGAATCTAGGTACCAACTTCAACCCCTCTCTTCTCACACATCTCTTTTTAAAAAAGTCCAGACAGGCTTACCTCTCACTCTCCCTCCACCGCTTGCCCTGGTTCAGGCCTGCATTATTTCTTTCCGGAACCGGTTGGTCTCTCTGACTCCAGTCTGTCCTCTCTCTAATCTATCATCTATCTGTGCTGCTGCCAAAGAGCTCTTTCTAAAACACAAATCCGATTATGCACATCTCTGCTTTAAAATCTTGGCTGTAGCCTTGTGGCCTAAAGATAAATCCAAAGTCCTAATGAGGCTTCCAAGTCCATTCACGATCCAACCCTTGCTTCCTAGCCCAAGCTCATTTCCCAGCATGCTCCTTGGTCCATCCATAGCACACTCCTCCCTACCCCCGGATAAGCCCAGGTTCTTTGGGGGTTATTGCCTTTGCAAATATGGTCCCCCTCAGGCAAGAATTTCCACCCTGACCTTTGGTTGGTGAACTTGGACTCCTCCTTGAACTCAAAGCAGTAAAGCCTTTCCCAAGAACCCAGGCAGGGTTCCCATCACACTTATGTTTCTGTTATCCGTCGGCCTCCCTCACCAGGCTGTAAGCCCCTATTTAGTGCTGTATCTCCATATCTCATCAATGCTTAATGTGCGCACGAATTCAGTACACAAATTTGAATGAATGAATAAATATATGAATGGCCTGGGAAATTGCACACTGCTTCCCTCTTTCTCCACTGGAGCCCATTGAGCAAAGGAAAGACAAGAGTGGTAGGAGATCAGGTGGGGGAGGAGAAGTGGGGGAGGCCAGACCAGCCAGGGTCTTGAGGACCAAAATAAGAAATCTAGATTTTGCCAAAACCGGTTTGGCTCAGTGGATAGAGCGTCAGCCTGCGGACTGAAAGGTCCCAGGTTCGATTCCAGTCAAGGAGGCAGCTGATCGATGTTTCTCTCTCATCGATATTTCTAACTCTCTATCCCTCTTCCTTCCTCTCTGTAAAAAATCAATAAAATATATTTAAAAAAAAAAAGAAAGAAATCTAGATTTTAATTTTCTTTTACTGGATCTCATGTACACCAGCTTAATCAATTAGCTCATACTCCTCAGAGAGTGATGCAGTATCATCATCCTTGTCGTTGTCATCATCTGATTTTTTTTTTGTGTGTGTGTGTGTGTGTGTGTGTGTGTGTGTGTGTGTTTGGTCTCTCTCTTCACACCACAAATATTTATCTCATGCGTATCTTCTGCCCTCTCTACTTTTACTTACAGAGAAGAATTTGAGTTTCCTTCTGAAAGCTATGAGACGTCTTCGGAGGCTTTTAAGCCAGGGAGTGACATGATGTGATTTTCATTTTATGAAGATTGCTGTGTCTTCTCTGTGGAGAACGCACTGTAGGGGACAAAGTCGAGCTGGGAGACCAGACAGAGGCTGCTGAAGTGGCACAAATGAGAGATGGCATCGGCTGGAGGGGTGGCAGTGGAGACAGAGAAAGCGAACAGGTGGGCCTTGTTTAGGAGGGAGAGCAGACCAGATTGGCTGGTGTGTAAGAGGTGAGGAGCAAGAGAGAAAGAGACCTCAGCAGTGACAGTTCCAGAATTTCTATAGAGAAGGGTTTGGGGGGGCAGTCATTTGGTTGGACGTGGGGCCAGGTAACTTGCCCAAAAGCTGTGTGCAAAGCAAGCACACTGTTATTTAGACTGTATTCCTTTTTTTTTTAAAAAAAGTTTTTTAATTGATTTTTAGAGAGAGAGGAAGGGAGAGGAAGAGATAGAAACATCAATGATGAGAGAGAATCATCAATCAGCTGCCTCCTGCAACCCCCTACTGGGGATCGAGCCCACAACCCGGGCATGTGCCCTTGGCCGGAATCAAACCCAGGACCCTTCAGTCCCCAGGCGGACGCTCTATCCACTGAGCCAAACCGGCCAGGGCTCCACCATACTCCTGCTTTCTGTGCAGCGCGTATCAAAGCGTTGGCGAGGTTCTCTGCTGCAGCCCCGTTTCGGCTTCGGGTGCACTTTCCAGCTCTTCCCATCTCTCCTGCGTCCGGGACCCTGGCAGGTTTTGATGGAGAGAGAAGGTCTAAGAACCGAGCTGAGGCCCAGGCCTTTGTGAGAGGCTGGTGCAGGGGCTGCACCCCCGGGAGGAGAAAAAAAAACGAATGCCTTAGACTTCCAGCTGGAAGAAGTCTCAGCCCCGAAGGTGATAACTGTCCCCCTAGCCTCCTCTTACCCCCGCCCCCAGCTCAGCCAGCTGCTGGAGGGGGAAGCTGGGGAGGAAGCAGGCCGGGTGATTAAGAGCTCCGCTTGTCAGGGCTGGGGCCAAGGGGCGCGCCCCCTGGGTGACATTTTCTCGCATTGTGTCCTCAGAACAAAAACCAGTCTTATTTGAGGAGTTGGAGCGGGGTGGGGGCAGGGGGCCGAGGCCGCCGAATGGAATCGTGGCTCCAGGGAACAGCGATTACTCATCAAAGGCCAGGGCAGCCCGCGTCTTTGTGTGCCCTCCGCGGCCCGCCCGTGCCTGGCCACAGGCCCCCGGCCCTAGACTGCCCTCCCTCCCCCCCCCCCCCCCCCCCGAGCCCGAGCGGGGCTCCGACGGGGGAAGGGCAGGGGATCGTGTGTGGGCAGAGAGCGGCTGCAGGACAGTGGGGGGAGGGGTGACCAAGGCAGGCTTCCTGGAGGAAGGGAACGTTGGAGAGGAGCTGGATAGAGGCGAGGCGCGAGGAGGAGAATGGTTTCGGGCCAAGGGGAGAAAAAATGGAATGGGTCTCGGGAGACCAGGGGGTGAGTGCGGGGGGAGGAGAGGGGACAGAACCTAAGGTGTCAATTCAGCCCCGGGATGCAGAGCCCTGGAGGGGCTGGGGGAGGGGGCCGCTTCCTGCTACGAAGGCTATTTTGGGGCCTGAATCAAATCAAATCCGCTGCAGCCCCCAGAGCCCCCAGCAGCTGCGCAGAACAGCTGTCTGGGCCTGTGGGCCCAGGGCGCTGAGCGCTGGAACCTCGCTTCCTGCCCCCCACTAATCTCTCCGGGGCGCCCCGGGGTGTGGGCTGCAAGGGAAGTGGGAAGAGGATGTGAAAAGGCTTTGGGCGAGAGAGTCGGAAACCTGGGCTTCAACCTGTGCCTTTCCTCCTGTGCTGTGCTGCCTTGGAGCTGAGGCTGGCCCCTCTGTCAGTCTTTGGGGTGCTCCTGATACCCGGAAGGGAATCACCCCAGAAGCTCTTCCTTGCCTCCTGGCCCTCCTTCGAGCCCCTACCAGGTATCTCAACAGGCCCAGACAGTCCCTGCCCGAGTTCCCTGCCCAGCTCCACGACACCCCCTTCCCCCTCCAGGAAGCCCTCCGTGTTTTCTCTTGATGGGATGGGCCCTTTCCTCATGTGCCCCTCCTGCTCTCAAAGGCTCTTCACCCACACTTATCTCCTTAGGTTGCCTTTGTCTCTTCTGGGTGTGTGTGTGTGTGTGTGTGTGTGTGTGTGTGCGCGCAAACGCCCCCATCAGACTGACCCTTCGCTCAGTGAGGGGTGGGGGGCTCTGAGAGTAGGAGGGGACTCAAGGGAGGGAGGGGCTGAGTCTCTCATGAGATTAGCTGCCTGGCTGGGGTCACAACTCCCTTCTCTGGAATAGGGCTCCCTAAGGGCAGGGCAGCCTCTCTCCCACCAGGACTGGATTTGCTTCTTCCTTCCACTTGGTGCTGACTCAAAACACTCGAGTGTTGCAGTCTGGGGACAGGTCAGCTCAAGGGCAGGCTCCTAACTGCACCAATGGGAGCCCCATGTAGGCCCCCCAGAACCCCAGTCATGGATGTATCGGGGAGATTGGGGGGGCACGGAGCCCTCCTCCAGGGAGCCTTCCTGAGACAGGCCAGAAGGAGGGCCTTTCCTCTTCGGTCTACCCTGGCTCAAGGCCAGTCAGTGTCCACCAGTGTGACCAAAGCTGGGATGTTCCCCCCCGGGCAGCCCTGTCCCTCAGGTCACAAGTCCATGACAGGGTCCCTCATGCCCATCTTGTGCAGAAAGGGCCCCATTGTCTGGGGGGCATAGCTGAGGGGTGAGTTCAGAGCCCAGGGATGTCGACCACTGGGCTGGTCACCAGCTTTCTGACCACAGCAGCGGGGACTCAGGGAAAATCCCCAGCTGCTTGTTGGAGAAAGGGGCCGGTGCACACAACAACACACAGAGCCACCGCCTGGGCACAGCCACCGCCTGGGCACAGCCACCGCCTGGGCACAGCCCTCCTCCTGGGGCCAGCCCTCCTCCTGGGCCAGCCCTCCCAGTGCTCCCCACACACACGCCGCCTCAGGGCAGCCCAGCCGCACTGAGGACAGCCCTCCTCCCCTTTCCGCATTCCTGCCGGCAGATGCTCCATTCTTTCCTTCCTGGAGCCCCTGAGGCAGAATCTCCCCACCTTCCTCCCGGGGGCTCCGGACATAGCGACAGCCCGCGAGGGAAGCGGGGATGTGGCACCTGTCCCCGGGCAGGGGCAGCCCTGGAGCCCCGCCCACACTGGGAAGAGAGCCCAGGGTGCTTTGATCTGAGCGGCCTGTGCTGCCAAGAGGGACGGAGATGTGCAAACCAGGTGCTTGGCCAGGTCTGCATTCCTGAGCTAGTTTCCAGATCTGCGCCCTCGTCTTCCTCCAGCGCCCTCCCTCCCCGCTAACGAGATCCTCTCCCGCTCACTGAGCGCTTGGCCTTATGGCAATGCTCTTCTCAGCGAATTCTCTTTCCTCACCGAATGCCTCCCCCCTGCCTCCCCTCCCCCGTCTCTGGGAGAACAGCATCCGTTCCCTCTCATCTCTTTGGGCCCAGAGGGTGCGCCCTACAAGACAGACCCCCATAATGCTCGCTGAGACAGGTGGTATGGTTTCCCCACATCCAACTCCCAAGCACACATACATGTACACACATGTGCCCACGCACACACAGAGCACCCATCACCACCACCTCAGGGGCCCAGCCTGGGGAGGCTCATCTGAGCAGATAAGGTGGGCAGATTTGGTCACCAGCCATTTCAGCAGATTGGCCGACAGCTCTTGGCCAGCAGAATCTACCAGGCTTCAAGCAGCCCATGAACTAGAGAGAAGTGAATGGCCGGGAGGTAGTCTCGTAACCAAACTCTGGGTCGAACTTGATTTTGGCCCTGAATCTGTATGACGTGGGGACCTACGATACAGGCTCCACACAAATCACTAGTCCCACGCCACCCACCCCCAAGCTGTGTAAAGTGAGAGGGCCATTCCCCATCCCCACTCGCTCCCTCCAGGGACAGCTCCCCCTGGAGTGGCCTGGCCTTGGTTGTCAGGAAGTCACTGAATCTGTCCCACCTCAATTCTTCCTGCGGTGGCAGTGGTGGCCCCACCTTCAGTGAAGCAGGGACTGTGTGTGTGGGGGGGGGGAGGGGTGGACTTCAGGGAGGGAGGGAGAGACCCTCAGACACAGAGACAGAGCCGGAAAGCCCAAGAGGTGGGCAATGGAGAGAGAGGGGATGAGAGGGAGGGGAAAGAAAGAAGAAGAGCAAATGAGCAAAGAGAGGGGGAGGGGGAGGGAGATAGAGGAGACAGAGAGTGAAGAAGTGCTGAGCCAAGTGATGGGAGGAAGGAAGCCATCAGCCCCCCTCCCCCGCCCTCCCTCCTTCAGCAGGGCCAGCCAGGCAAAGCTCCAGACATAAATGCATCCCATTGGGTGGAGGCTTCGGACTGCACTGCTCCCAGGTCCTCCGGGCTCACCTGGCCGAGGGTGGCCAAGCACTCATCCCTGGCCGCTCTGACACCACCTGGAAACTAGCCGGGAGCCCCCTCTGAAGGTGATCCTGGGAATCCATAAGAAGAACTCAAACCTGCCCAAGCCCCCCTGGGAGGTCAGCCCCTCCATTGCTGCCAACCCTTTCCCCCTAACAGGACTGCGCTAACCATGAGGAGGCCAGGCCTCCTAGCAGAAGCAGACCCCCCCCTCACCCCCCACCTTCCACTTTGCCTCGTGAGTGACTATTTGCTGACTGTCTCTTTCATGTCGCTAATCGCCCAGCCCCATCTAATTGGTAATTAGCCTTGAGAGCCCAGCCTGTGCCTGGCTAATTGCTGTTTGTCTCACCCTCATCTCCGGCAGAGGGGCTGTGCCAACACCGCCGCCTGGGCTCTATCCGGGCGGCTGGCATCCATGCCAGGCTCTGTGGAGGTTTCTGGAGCCCCACCCTGCCTTTTTCCAGGGGGGTGTGGGGTAGAGCCTCTCTCAGCAGCCATCTCTGCCCCCAGGGTGGTCCTCAACAGTCCTGGGCAGCTGCAGAGTGTGGCCCCAGCTTTCAACCCTGTTCCCACCCAGTTATAGAAGGAGACAGCCACAAACACGCCGTGGTCCCTGGTGGGGAATAGAGTCTGGGAGGGCTCCAGGGAGGAGATGTCTGAGCTGGACCTTGAAGCATGTCTAGGATTTAACATCAGAGAAGGGAGAAAGGATGTTCTAGGAAGAGGAAAAGGCAGGGCTGCTTGTAACGAGAAGGCTCTAAGGCAGGGCTGTCTGTACCAGGCTGTTCAGGGACCCGGAGGTGGCTGGCCCCGTGTGACTGGAGGGTTTGACACGTGCGTGATGGGAGGGGAGGCTGGAAAAGCAGGCAGGGGCTGGACTGTGGAGGACTGGCTATGGGTGCCGGGCTAAGGAGCTGAGCTTCATTCTCCAGGCAGGGGGAGCCATGGAGGGCTATGGAGCTGGGCAGAGATATCATCTGATCTGCTGTAGGGGCCGCGGGAGGATGAGGTTTGGGAAGAGGAGAGACCAGAACAGGGGGAGTACTTAGGAGGCTGCTGCTTTGGTGTTGGAGGTAGAGACAGAGGAAGAGGGGGAGAATTATTTTAGAAGAATCCGCAGGATTTGTTGACTGAATAGGAGTCATCCATGGGGACCATGTGCTAAGGGTGCAGTCCACAAAGGCTCATCCCCTTTCTCAGTAGCCCTGTTGGGCAGCAGGGCAAGGAGCATGTCACATGTTTCCCATGACTCAGTAATTTGGGGACCCCTTTTGGGGAACTAATCCTTCTAGTCCCTTTAACTCTCTCCCTCCCCTCCCCCTCTTTGCTCATTTGCAATAGTAGAAGATGGTACTATTGTCACAAGAACAGACACTGGCTGGGCCCTTACCATGGGCCGATCACGGAGTGCCTGCTCCTCCCACCCTCCTGTGACAATTATTCTAGGCTGGGGTTGGTTTTATTGTATTTATTTATTTTATTTTTATTATTATTTTTGTTTTATTTTAATCAAAACAGCACCTCTACTCGAAACCCCCTTCCTATTTAACTGTTCAAATCCTACTCACCTTTTTAAGCCCAGGCAAAGCCTGCCTGCTCCAGGAAGCCATCCTGGATTTTGTAAGGCCCTCCCCACCCCCTGGAGGTAATCTCTGCGGTGAACTTGATTTTGAACCTCATGGTTGTTCTTCTACTCGTCCTGTCCTAGAGCCCCCTCAACAGCGAAGGCCTGCCCTGCGGGAGGTCCCACATGTGTTGCCCACATGGCCCCGGACTCCTCAGGGATGGGTTTTTTCCCTCCCCACCCATTGACGAGTGTCCTGGATCCCTTGTTCATCCCTACTGCCACCCAGCCTGGTATCGCACCCCGGATAAATGCTTGCTCCACGGCTGTGTGCTGAGTGAGGCTCGCCTGCCCCAATGGAGGAGGCATCTCTCGCTCACCACACACTCAGGTGGCTCCTGGCTGTCCCCTAAATTCAGGTTTGCCCCTCACAGCAGGAGGCCTTGCCTTGGTCCAGGAAAGCTGAAGGCCTGAGCTGCTGGTTCTAAGGCAGGCCCAGGGGAGGAGTGTCCCAAAATGTGTGTGGGTGGGTGGGGGGGAGGGACTCTTGGGAAGATGGCTTTGAAAAGGGCCTCACACGGTTCCATGAGCAAGTCCTGGTGCTTTTATCAAAACCATCGGAGCCATCTTGTGCTTTCTTTCCTCCGGCAGAGCTGGCCTCATGCCCCGGGCAGGGGAAGAAGGCGCTAGCGCCCTCCACCCAGCGTGGAGGAGCCTTTGGTGGAAGTGGAACCGCAGTCACGGGGGATGGGTGGGCAGATGAGCCCACTGTCCTGTGACCCCAGTGGACCCCAGACCAAAGCAATCAAAGCCATGGGTTGGAGACCCCACCGAGGGCGGGATCCTGGGAGCAGGTGGAAAACAGTGTTTTCGGTGGTGATTGGAAGACCTGTGGGGCCTGGGGAATTGGCTGTGGGTACAAGTGCTCCTCCGACCCCGGTTCCCCCAGTCATTGCAGACATGAGCTGGCTCCGCCCCTTCCTGCCGTGCCACCTTGGGCAGGTCACCTAACGTCTCTGCGCCTCATTGCCTCAGCGTGGTATAGGGATGATGATAGCAACGGCATCTACTCCAAGGTGGGTGTGATGCCTGTAAAGCCCACAGTACAGTGGCTGCCCCTGGGTAAGACTTTGCAAAATTAGCTTGTAGTATTCTGTCCACCTGCTTGTTTTTTAAAAAATATATTTTATTGATTTTAGAGAGAAAGGGAGAGGGAGAGAGAGAGAAACATCAATGATGAGAGAGAATCATTGATCGGCTGCCTCCTGCACACCCCCTACTGGGGATCAAGCCTGCAACCCGGGCATGTGCCCTTGACCAGAATTGAACTCGGGACCCTCAGTCCCCAGGCCGACGCTCTATCCACTGCGCCAAACCGGCTAGGGGTGTTTGCTTATTGTGAATCCTCTCTAGCCTATCTGCCAGGCATAGGGAACAGCTCAGCACAAGGCAGGCAAATGCGGAAGATGCCCTGATAACTGGCCCACTTCCTAGGAGCCGTCTTTCCGGCCAATCACATGGGCCTCAGGCAGGGAGGTAGAGAAGAACCAGGTGTCCCATGTCCTGGTCCTTCCAGGCAGCCCCTCTGCCTCCCCACCTCTGAGAACATTAGGCCTTTGAGACATGCCCCCAGCCTGCCCCCGACCCCCCACCCCCAGCCTGACAATGGGGGCTTCAGAGGGGATGGGTGGCAGGACACAGCCCCCTCTGTGAACAGAAGCCTATCACCAAGCTGGTGAGCCTCAGAGGACACATTCCTCATGGGGCAGGGAAGGACGAAGGGAGGGGGCTATGCGCTGGCCCCTCGGCCTTGCCCTGACCCGAGGAGGGTTGTCACTGGGGGCCTGGACAAAGGTCCCCTCTTCCCGCTCTCTGTCTTCTTGTCTCTCCCCCCAGCCTCCCGCCCGGGAAATGGTGCCAACAAGGCTCTGTCCCAGGGCCAAGGAGGAAGGCATGAGGCTGAGATGTAGGGGTCACCTCCAGGTTTTCATAGAGCACCCGTTGCATTGTGGGGGTAGGTAGAAATCGGGGCAGGCAGCCATTCAGGTTAGAGTCTGCCAGAGCTTGTGAGGGTCCCACAGCCCTAGGGACCCTTGCCTCCTTCCTCAGCCCTCTGGACCATCTTTTGAACACCATCTCCATCGTTCTCAGTTCTCCTCCCCTTCAGGAGGTCTTCTCGAAGTAATCTGGGAGAGGAGATGGCTTCGCTCCACTCCACTCCGTTTGAATAAAAGAATTCCACACCTTGTCACAACTCCCCTCATCAAGGTCAATGATCGAATAGCCATGGCTCTTGCTCTGGCAGGATGGAGAGAGGTCTGAACCAGGAGTCCACCTTCCCCTAATAACTGTCTCCCCTTGGGCTTCAGCTCACTAGCTAACACGAACTGGGCTATTACTGGGGGCCAGGTCCTTACATACCTACAAACCCCCATTAACTCCTCTAACAGTCCTGGGCAGCAGGTACCATTCCTAGCCCCAATATGTAAAACCAAGGTGTAGAGAGATTAAACAGCTGGCTCAAAGACTCCCAGAGGTGAAGTGACATGCCCAAGGTCACACAGGTGGGAAGCGGCAGAGCCAGGATTGGACCCAGCATTCGACCCCCAACATTCATGCAACTGAAGCAGAAGCCTGGGAATGACGGCCTAATGCCTGCGTCAGGCCACCTGTGCCAGAACAATAGTTCCCGGACTCCTGCAAAGGTCGTTGCGGATGGAGGTAATGAGGAGAATAGAAGATGAGGCTGACACCGAGGAAGAAGAAGGTGTTGATGAAGAGGCAGGTGATTCTAGGCAATTCCCACTGAGGAGACATTACATTGTTCAGTCATTCATTCCATCGTCCACCTGACAGGCTCTACTGAGGGCGGTGGTAAAGACCATGAGCTCTGGAGCCTGACAGACTGAGGCCACATCCCACCTGCCATGGCTCACTGTGTGACCTTGAGCAAGTTGCTTTACCTCTCTGAGCCTGAGATTCCGCATCAATAAAATGGGGATGGCAAAAGTACCTATCTTGTAGGGTTGTGGTGAATAATACATAGAAAGTGGTTTGTATGGTGCGTAACATGGAATGAACACTCAATAACTGTTAGCTATCGTTCTTCTATTCCTTGCCAGGTGCGGGGCTAAGGTGCCAGAGTTACAGAAATGAATGGGACTGCCTCTCTCCTGGAGAGGACTAGTGGAAAAAGATAGACGTGGACAGACAATGTAATAGGTGTTGGGAGAGGGACCTGTATAAACAGCCACAGGAATACTTACTGTGCCTGGAGGGTGACAAAGCTTCCTGGAGAAGGTGATCTGATCTGGGACTTGAAGGATAAATAGGAGCCTGTCAGGGAGATGGGCAAAGAAGAGATGAAAGCCATTCCAGTTAGGGAACAGCATATGCAAAGGAAGAATCACCAAGGGAGCAGTGTGTGCCCTGCGGCCAGCGGGGACTGGGCGTGGCTCTAGCGTTGGGGGTGGAGTGGGGGACAGTGGCAAGAGGGGAGGCTCTGTACAGGGCCAAGGTTTTTGAGGTCCTGCAGTGGCCTGATGCTCCTCTAAGGACTTTATATTTTGTCTTATAGCCGAGCGGTGGGAGGTGGGCAGTGAAGGGTTTTAAGTAAAGGCAAGACATGAATTACATATAAGACACTCTCAGTGAAATGGATTCTGAGAACTTAGGTTGGATGTGAGACAGAATTTTTGATGACTGGGGACCCTTGGGATTTCTCAGAGGGGAAATAGGGAGCCTGTTGTTGATGTTGAAGGAGAAAGTGGACAGCTCTTTGGTGGATATGAGCGCTGAGCACTGAAGTTGGGCGTTTAGTCATGGGACTCAAGACACATTCTTGAACCTCTCTTCGCATGGCCTGTGGGTAATGGAGAGCCTGCCTGCCTTGGGATGTGGGATGTGTATGTACTAGTACATGTGTGAGTGTGAAGACACATGGGAGAGTGAAGGAAGACCCTGTATACCACAGTGAGGCCATGTGTGGACCTGGGAGTGGCGGACTCTCTCAAGAATCCTCTCCTAAGAAGAAAGCAGAGACAGGGAGGGTGAGCATAAGAGCCTCTTGCTGCTCCAGCCTGGCTGAAACCCTTTGCTACCCAGACAACTTGGAAGCACACATCTGGAGTCTTAGACAGTACAGTGGAAGGTTCTAGAAGAGTGACTCTCAAATTTCAGCCTGACTTGGAATCCCCTGGGGATCTTGTTAAAAATGCAGATTCTGACTAGCAGGCTGGGGCGGGGCCCAAGAATTTGCATTTCTAACGGGCCTTTCTTCCCCCTCCAAGGGGCTGATGTAGGAACCACACTTTGAGTGACAAGGATCTAGAACAGTGGTCTGCCATCCTGGCTGCACATTACAGTCGCCTGGGGAGATTTTTAAAAGGAAATAAAGGATGCCAGGGGCTCACCCCAGACCAATGAAATCAGAATGTTAGGATAGGGCCTGGGCATCCATAGTTTTAAAGCTCCCTAGATGATTACGATTGATTACGATGCATGAAAGAAAAACTGGTCCAGAATGTCCCCATTCAGACTGGGGCAGGGGGCTCAGAACTCACTTCCCAGAGGATAATCTAGAAATAGAATGCAAATCCCACAGAGTCCTAGCCTATGGCCCTGTGAACAGTATTCCTGGTAACCCCAAAAGGGCAACTGAGGGGTATCCATATCAGGAAGAGGAAGGGGCAGGAAGGGCAGCTGTCTCTCAACTCTGTCCCCATCAGCTCCTTGCAAAGTGGCTTTGTCCAGTGTTTGAGGCACAAGGCTAAATATAGCCTGGGCTGGGGGCTGAATTCAGGCTATTGAGGGGCCAGGCTCTCAGCTGCTCTGCCCAAGGCCCGGGCCACAGAGAGCTGGAGAAGAGGAAGCTCAGAAAGAAGGGAATAGGGAAGGGATCAGGTGTGTGGGCCCTCGCATGGGTTGGGGAGGGCACAACCAAAAAAATTGTATGCATAACCCATGGACACAGACAATAGGGTAGTGAAGGCCTGGGGTGATGGGAGGGGGTGGGATAGAAGAGGTCAATGGGGGGGGGGAGGGAAAGGGGCCATATGTAATACTTTCAACAATAAAGATTTTTTAAAAATGGGGGTGCAATGTGGGGGAAAAAGGAGAGATTGTCCTCACTTTGTGCTATGGATTGAATTGCATCCCCCTTGGAAATTCATATGTTGAAGCCCTACCCCCTAATGTGACCGTATTTGGAGATATGTATATTTGGCTTATAAGAAGGTCATCAAGGTGAAGTGAGGTCATCGGGGTGGGGTCCTGATCCTATAGGATTAGTGTCTTTATTTTAAAAAGGCACTAGACAGTGCATCCCCTCTCTGCCCCCCTGCACACGTGCACCAAAGGAAAGGCCATCTGCAAACCAGGAAGAGAGGTCTCGCCAGAAACCAAAATGGTTGTTGGAAACCTGAATTTGGACTTCTGGCCCCCAGAACCGTGAGAAATAAATTTCTGTTGTTTAAGCCACCCAGCCTGTGCTGTTTTGTTATCGGCAGCCCGAGTTGACTAAGCCATCTTGAAAGCATAACCCAACTGCTCATCCCCTTACTGTGCTTTCATCTCTGTCTCCCAGAATTAACTTCTCTTCCAGCAATCTTCAAAAGAGAGTTCTTCACTTCCCTAAAGGATGCTCCCTCTGGTCTTCCACTCAATGCACACGAGGAAGTGCTTGCAATTTAGCCACCATCCCTAGAGCTGCAACTAGATACATGGGAAAGAAGAACGGTGCTCAAACCTCCAGCCCACAAAAACACAATTCTCCTCTCATACAAAGCCACTCAGGCAGGCAGGCACCCCTGTGGCACACCCAGCATCGCCGGCGCTCAGCCTGCCATGGTACCAAACCCCACCCCGAGGAGTGTGGGCTCTGTGGCTTGTCCCCACCGGCTTGGAGTGTTTAAGCGGTGAGTTTGCACAGCAGCGAGGCCAGAGGCACATTAAGATTAACTTCCTGGCTGCAGCCAGCCTGGCTCAGCCTTCCTGTTAGAAGATTCTGTGGGCAGCCTCTGCCCAGAGACACGGCTCTGCAAAACCACAGCCCCCTCCCAGGCCTGGCCCGCCCCTCCCCCCCACACACCAAAGCCCCCTCTGGCGCCCAGGCAGGAGCTGTTCCTGCACCTCTTGCCAAGGCCCGTCCAGATGTCTTCAAGCAGCTGGCCAGAGCCTAGAGGGGTCTCAGGTGGCGGGGAGGTCTGCAGAGCTGCCTCAGCTCTTAGCGCTGAGCTTAGCAAAGTCTATTGGCCTGATTATCTTACGGAGAGCACACCCCACCCTATGCAGTTCCCAGTCTGGATTTGGGGGTTTGGGGAGACAGCTCAGGATTTCCAGGGCCCCCAAGTCTAGAGAAGACTATCCCTACCACTCTGGGGCCCCAGGCTGATGGGGGAGACACAGCCCCTGCATTCAGGCCTCCCAATCTGACCAGGGAGTGTAGACACCCCAGAGATGGGTGAAGTGAAGGCGGAACATCAGGGTTGGGAGAGACAGGCAGGGGATTGCTCGGCTGGGCTGGGACAGGTGCTGTGGGGGTGCTGAGAGATCCCGGGAGGAGAGGGGGTGGTGACAGGGTCACTGCTGTCTTTAAGTCACCAGGAGAGCCCCAAAGGCAGGAGGTGTGCTGTCTCCCTCACAACCGGCAGGGCCCTCCGCCTTCTGTGTGCCTGCCAGGGCCGCTCCGTCCTCGCTACCCCCAACTGACAGAGGGGCATCCAGGATATCTTGGGGTCCATGTATCTAGTTGCAGCTCTAGGGATGGTGGCTAGTGACCCCTCCGACTGGGCCCTGGGTGGTGCCTGTATCTCCTCACTCTGCTCCTCTGAAGCATCTGCCGCAAGTTCGCGAGTAAAGCAGCCCCGGGGGTGGGGTGGGGTGGGGGTGGGCAGTCAGTGCGGAGGCGAGAGGGAGCCATTAGGGAGCTGAGTTGCTGCAGGACTAGAGGATTCTAATCGATGGGCTCATGTTATATTTATCAGCCACACTACTTAGGCGCTGCCCTGAGCAGGACTAATGGCCTCCCCATTGGAGACGCCATTACAGGAAGTGTAGGGGGAGGGCCGGGGTGCTGAGAGGAGATGGGGACCTGGCAAGGCCTACCTCTCCTGGTGACGGCCTCCCCCCAGTCCCTTCCACAGGCCCGCTGTCCTGCAGGCTGCAGTCATGGAATGTGCTGCAGACCCCTCACTGAATGGGGGGAATCGCCCAGAATCCTCATCCAGATGTCACCCAGTCACCCCTCTGCCTCCCCTCCTCAGCAGTCTTTTCTTGTACCTTTTCCGCTCTTGACTGAAGCCACACCCTTTCCACCTTGACTGTCTGAATGACAGCCATGTGAGCCAACCAAGTGGCTCAGCCTTTCCAGAGCCAGCAGTGGTTGCCATGGTGATCTTTCAGGGTGGCGGGTGGAGGGGGGTCTGGATACATCCTGTAACAGCCTTAATTGCTCATTTATTTAGGGCAATTAGTCCCTGGTGACCCTCCATTCCTTGACCCCAGCAGTGACTATTCTCAGCTCACACAACATTCCATCGAGATGGGGTTGGGGCTGGTCCAGAATTAATGGGGTGGGGGGAGGCAGGCTGCTCCCAAAGTCTGAGAAGCTCCCAAAGTCGGGGGATCCATATTTAGAGGTTGAGGATCCATATTTAGAGTTTGGGTGTCCTGACACTGGCCCCTGCTCCCAGCATGCTCTGGGTGCTCTCTGGCTGTCCATTCATCCCTGCGGGTGAACACACCCCTCCTCTCTCCCAACGTTGGTGGCCTCTGGATGGCTGCGCGTCACCAATGGCACCACTGCCCTCATCAGCCACATCATGGTTGGCTCCTGCATAGCTTTGCCCCCCACCCCCTCCCCACAGGCAGCTGCTCCCAGAGCTGAAGGTCTCAGGGGGCCCTTCCTGTCCTGCCATTGTCCCATCAGGGGACCACAAGGCCCCCTCATCCTGGGCCTCAGATCTGTACTCCTGCACCCTGCTGTCTAGGACGGCTTAGTCCAGACTAGAAGAATCCCTTGCACAGATGGAGGGAGCTGAGGCCCAGAGGGAGGAAAACAGCCAGGGTTCCTAGGGGAGTACGAGGCAGAGCCAGGAGCCAGTGCCCCGATTCCAGCCTAGTGCTCAGTGACATCTCCTCCAATCTCCGTGGAGACCACCTGCTCTGGCCTGCCCCTCCTATCCCTCTTACCCACCTGCAGTCCACCTGCCCGCAGCGCCTCCTGAAGGCCTCCCGTCTCAGCTCCTCAGAAACTCTGGTTCAGACTCGGCTCTTGCTCTTCCAGGCCATAGCCATGTTCCTTGTCCCCTCCATTCCCAGCTTTCCCTTTGTGCTCCAGAGTCTCCTCTGATGGTGGGGGTGCTGCTGGGACCAGGTGAGTCCCTATGACTGTACCTGTGGGGACTTGCAGTTCACCCCTTTCCCAAAGTCTTCTTTTAAATATATATATTGATTTCAGAAAGGGAGAGAGAGAGAGAGAAATATCAATCATGAGAGATAATCATTAATTGGCTGCATCCTGCATGCCCCCCAATGGGGATGGAGCCTGCAACCCGGGCATGTGCCCTGACCGGGAATCGAACCGTGACCTCCTGGTTCACAGGTCGATGCTCAAGCACTGAGCCACACCAATCGGGCTCCCAAAGGCTTGGTTGAAAGTGGAGGCAAGCTTCTGGGGCCTCTAGGATCAGCCCCCTTAGTTTTCCTTTGGGGTTTGGAACCGTCTTTGTAGGCCACGCTGCACAGAGCCTGGAGATCCTTACGAGGAAGGGTTGCCCTCTAAGCTGGGAGCTCTTTCTCGGCCCCTTTCCCTGAGTGTACCCGTCCGGAACCTTCCTCACCTTCACAAGTGCAGCTGCACCAGCCTCCCTCCTTGTCAGCACTCCTTCCTGGGAAAGTCTTTCATGGGGGAGGGTGGTGTCCAGGGGTTTGGGGACAGGGGGTGGGGGGAGGGTGCCTAGACTCAGCCTTGGTGTCTCCCTGGCTCTGGGACAAAGAGAGCCATGTTGGGGGTGACCTCACCCTTTGGGCATTCTCCTGCTGGACAAAGGTCCTAATTGTTTCCCAGCTTGGAAGCAGGAGGTGGGAGGATGACACTCCAATTCTGGGACCCTCTTTAGAGACCCTGCACTTCTGGCCGATGCAGCCTCAGTGTGCGGGTGGGTGAGGCAGGCCCTGCGGATGGAGGCTGGCCCAAGCTGGATGGCAGAGGCAGAGCTTGGAAAATCCGTTAAGTCCTTCCTAGGGTCTAAACTCTAACCTCAGTCTTGGGACGCTGAAGCCCACTGCTCTGAAGTTAAGAAGCAGATGCTCCTGCTTTTCTTGTTTCGAGGGAGGGTGGGAAAGGGGAGTGCTGTCTTCTCTGCCTCAGGAAAGCGTGATTTCCAAATTTTGTTCCCAACAGTTAGGGAGCCTTCAGGTGAAATCTTCCTAGAAGTCTGATCAGCAAAGGTGGAAGCTGATTTGGTTGAGGTGGTAGGATGGTAGGGTGGTAGGCAGAGACTTCCTCAAGCCCCCTTCCCCATCCCTCATCCCACCCCATGGCAGCGTAGTTTGAAAACCACTGCTTTAGGACTGTTTTGCTTTGTGCTGTCCCCCAAGCATCCAGGGACCAGTCCCCTGCAGGTGCTTAAAATCTAGTTGATGAATGAATGAATGAATGAATGAATAGCTCCACCCCTCACTTATGTGCTATGAGGTTCTCTTAAGGGCCTGGGCTGGGCCTTCTCCTACTTCCCCTCTGCTCTAGACACAGTCAGGATCCTGGGATGTCCATCCCCAGGTCAGGGGCTCCCTCTCAATTATGCCAGAGCCATCCAATGTCCCCTGGTGCGAAGGGCCACAGCAAAGGACATCAGCGGTGTGTGCTGACGTAGCAAGCAGAGTGGGGGTGTGCGTGCAGGGGTGGGCTGGACATGGGTTATTGCATGTAATCTCCCAACAGCCCAGAAGACATAGATTGAGTCCCCAAGGCAGAGCCCGGAGCAGTGCAGAGCAATGAGGACCTGTCCACCCACTCCCACTTGCTCCTACAGGAGTCAGGGACCCCGGATTCTAGCCGGGGCTCTACCAGGGAGTGCCGCCCATGGACCCGTGGGCAGGTCACTTCCCTTCTCTGGGCCTTTGTTTCCCCCCCTGTAACCGATGGAGTGGGACTCATGAGGCATCCCGGCTCCCACGTCCTGCGCTGTGCTCCCGGGGCGGCGGGGGGAGGGGGGACAGGAGCTGAAGGGGAAGCTGCAGAGAAAGGAAGAGACAAGATGCCTGCCCAGGAAAAGGTTCACCAGGAAGTTATGGAAGAGAAGGATGGTGAGACGGAGCCTGGCCCATCTGTGTCCCCTCTCGTGTCCTTGGCTGCATAGTTGGGCTCTTGGTTTCGCTCTTCTCCCGGGGCTAGGCAAGGCTTCAGTCCTCTTTGGCTCCCTGCTTCATGGTCCTTTATTGCCTTGCCCATCCAGGTTCCATACTCCTGCTTCTCCCAGAAAATGAGCCTCCCCTCCCCAACACAATCATTCTTTTCTCATCCATCTCTCCCTGTGCTTTCAGGACCCCCCCCCCCCCTCCAGGAAGCCCTCCCTGATCTCCACTTCACGCCTCTACCCCCTGGCCTGGGTGTGTAGCCCCCTGAGCGGACTTCAGTCAAGGTCCTCCTCAAGTGTTGTCATCATCCTTTCGCTTAGAAGCTCCTTGAAGATAGGGACACTGTCTTTTGATCCCAGAATGACCACCGTCTGGCTCATAGCAGGGCCTTGTGGGAGGGAGGACACTAGCGACTCAGAGGGAAGCACTCAGTTTGGGACTGGGTGAGGCTGACCTTGTGTGCACTTGGCCAAGCAAACACTCCGGGCCGTCAGATTCCTCCCCAGGCACATGTGCATCTAGACAGCTGGGTGCAGACACATACACACACACACACACCACACACCCGCCAGCCAGCACCCTCTCTCTCACTGCAAGGCCCTAAAGGGGTGGGATGGAATGTGGGGGAGGCGGTGGAGGCGACTGCCCTCCAGATGTTGTTGGAAATTCAACACGTCCCCTCCACCCCTCCCTCTCCCACTTCCTGCTCCATTTCCCCTAAATATTTACTGATTTTTATTTACATTCTTTGCCCGAGGTGCCCAGCCCCTGTCAGGTCCCATTTACTTGCTCCTGTTCCCTCCTGCCAGCTCCCCTCCTCCTCTCTCAAATCTGGAGCCAGGAGTTGTGTGTGGTTGGCAGCAACCTCCCCCAGGCCCATGGGGTGCTGGGGGCAGTAAAGCCAGTGGGCTGGTAGCTCTGGGCAGGGCTGCGGTGGGGGGGCTCGGGGACAGGGCAGCTTGCTCACACACTCCCGCCTGCCCCCAATCTGGGAACACTTTAGCGCCCCCCCCCCTTGTTTCACAGGGACTTCTGGAAGGGACTGATGGATGCCAGATGCCAGGAACACCATCACCCAGAGAGGACTCAAGAGGAAAGAAAGAGGGAGAGCTGGGGCAGACTTGACAACAAGTGGGACAGTTCTGTTCCTGGCATGCTGGGTTGCTACTCATGAGCTGGACACCCCCACCTCCTCATCCTCTTTACCCCCAGGTGACCAAGAAGCCTGAAAAAATGATTTTTCCACTCCATTCTCAGCCCCACTTACACCCTCTACTGCTCTTAGTTGTTCAACCAATATTTATTGAGCACCTACTATGTGCCAGACACTGTCCTTGGTGCTGATGATATATCAGTAAACCAACAGACAAATTATTCTTGTCCTGTGGAGCTTGCTTCCTCATGAGAGAGAATAAGTACATTTTGGAGTATGTTAGAAGCTTGTAAGAGCTATGGGGAGGGGGGGAAGCAAGGTAGGAATGGGGAGTGCCAAGGGTGGGGCTGGGGAAGGAGTGTGATTTTATTATTATTATTTAAATATTTTTATTGATTTCAGGGAGGAAGGGAGAGGGAGAGATAGAAATATCAATGATGAGAATCATGGATTGGCTGCCTCCAGCACACCCCCCCACTGGGGATCAAGCCCACAGCCGGGCATGTGCCCTGACCAGGAATCGAACCGTGACCTCCTGGTTCATAGGTCGACACTCAACCACTGAGCCACACTAGCCGGGCATGTGATTTTAAATGACATCATGAGGGCAGGTTTCATTGAGAAAGCGGCACTTGAGTAAAGCTTGCAGGAGGTGTGGGGTGATTTGTGGGACTGTGTAAGGAAATGGTTCCAGGAGGAACAGCCTCAGGAACATGTGTTTGAAAACCAGGGAGGAGGCCAGTGCGGCTGAACAGTGGGAGTCAGGGTGAGTGGAGACGGGAGAGGAGGGCAGGTCTTTGGATTTTCTCTGAGTGAGGTGGGGAGCCTCCGGGAGGTTCTGAGCAGAGAGTGATGTGACCAAACGTATTAATGCCGCAGGGTGAGTCCTGCCTCCCTTGCACTCTTCCCTTCGCCTTGGTCCCACCACCTTTCTTTGCCTGCTGCCTCCTACTTCTCAGCTACCCTCTCAGCTGCTTGTGGCTTCTAGGAAGCTCCTCTACTCCAGGAAGCCCTCCAGGATTGCACAGAGGAGCCTGCCTGGTTCTGTCTGGACAGATGTCCTTTGTTTTCTTTCTTCCCTTCCCCTGGGAGAGATGCTATAAAGGGGGAGATTGTATGCTTCCTGGGTCAATCCAAGGACCAGAGAGGGCGAATCACTTTTCCAGGGGGTCTCCCCAAATGGCCAGCATTCTGCCTCTCACAAGCCTTTCTCCTGTCACCCCGAGTTTTTCATGAATGCTCGGTCTTCCTTTTCCTTCCTCTGCATCCTTCTCCTTCCTTCCAGGTCTCTCCACCTCAAGGAATGACCGAAGCCTCCCACGTCTCTTTGGGGATGGGATAGGGAGGTCCACTTCAAGGGTAGAGATATACAAGCACTGGGGCTCCCCAGGCTAAGAACTAGACCGCTGGGAGGGAGCAGCAGAGGTGGGGGCTGTGCCAGGATTCAGTACTGGCATCCTCTTCCGCACCCGGTCCCTGGAGGACCGCTTGTTATGTAGCAAACTCTGTTGTCAAAGAGCGAGTAATTGCTGGCCAAGGAGAGAGATGGAGGTGTCCTCATGCAGGAGGGCATGGGATGGTGGTTAACCCCAGGGCTCGAAGGACCTGGTCCTGGTGCTGGCTTGGTTAAGGCCTCACAGGGTGACTTTCCCTCAGGTGCAGCGCTCCTTTGGGCCTCATTCATTCAAGCAGAAAGTATTTATTGAGAGTTTACTGCGTGCCAGGCACTGTGCTAGCCATGGGCTACAGAGAGAGCAGAGCCAACGCGGCCCTGCCCTCATGGAGCCTGCAGTGTAGAGGGGAGTAAACATCAGTTAAATGGTTCCACGAACGCAGTCAGAATGGCAACCACGGTCAGTGCAAAGCAAAGGTAGAACATGATGCTCTGAGTATCCACGTAGCACCTCACCAGCCAGGGACGCCAGGTGGCTTCCTAACGGAGCCGATGTTCGAGCTGCAACCTGAGGAGGTGCAAGAAAAGAACGTATGCAGATGTGGCTGGAGTGCAAAGAGCAAGGTGAGCGAGCAGAGTGAGAGGTGGGCAGCGACTGACCTTAGGGGGTCTTCTAGGTCATTTTTATTTTTATTTATACTTTTATTGACCTCAGAGAGGAAGGGAGAGGGAGAGAGAGATAGAAACATCAGTGATGTGAGAATCGTTGATCAGCTGCCTCTTGCACGCCCCACACTGGGGATCGAGCCCGCAACCCAGGCATATATATGCCCTGACCAGGAATCGAACCTTGACCTCCTGGTGCACCTCTGGCTGGGCTAGGTCATTTTAAACCTTGATCTACGAGTAGAGGCAGACAGTTAAGCGTTTTTGGGTTGTGTTGGGGTGGCGGTGCCGTGATCATCTCAGGTTGGCTGCAGATCAGGGGTGACGAGAGAGGCGGTGGGAAACCTGTTGGGAGGGGATGGCAGTGGTCCAGGTGAAAGTTGATGCTGCCTTGAACTAGGACTTGGCAGGGGATCAGTAAGGGGAGGAGGGTGGTGTCAAGGACGACTCCTGGATTCCTGCCTTAGGGTTTCCCACCTGTAAAGAGGGAAAAAGCAGCTCTGCTTTCTCCCGCAATAAGCTCGTGGAGACAGACATTCTCCTCCGGGGAAGGCACTGGGGTGAACGGTGAGGAGAGCGTAAGAACACTCCCCAACCAGAGAGCTGCTCCTCGGATCTACCCCAAATCCTCGAGGCTGTCCGAACCCCTGCAGAACCTGAGAGTAAGAACAGGCACCTGGGACTGCAGTGCTCACTGCCAGCAGGGCCAGAGGGGTAATGGTAAGAAGCAGGGGCCGGGATGAAAGAGGAGACAGGATCCAGGTGGAGGGCCATGTGCCACGAGCCCGGGAGAGAGGCTATAAACACTTGCTGAACAGTCAGGGTCTGGCGGAGGTGAGGGGTGGTCTCTGAAGTGGGTGCTGGCCCAGGAGGCAGGAGAGCCCAGGTGGAGGGGGCTTCAAAGGAGATTCCGTGCTCCGTACCTGCAGAAGGGATGCTTTCCAGAAACCTCCAGTCTCCTGGGCATCGGCCTGCCTCCTGGAGCCCCTGTGTGTGAAGGAGATTGAGCGTGCCCAGGACACGAAGACAGAGGGTGCAGGTACAGGAGCTGGGCAGATACCCAGGGAGCGTGCTACTGGGTGGAGATGATCTGAGAAGTGTTTCTGGAGAAGGAGGGGGAGGGAGAGGGGAAGGGGATGAGGGAGGGGGTAAAAGAAGAAGAAGGAGCATTCAGAAGGGGTTTGGGAATTTGTCAGTCCTCTCTCGCTGGTCCAGCTGGGATGTGCTCATTGATGCTGACAGCGAGTTGGGTGTTGGGTGATATTTCCCACCCCCACCGCCCCATGCAGCACCTCCTCCAGGGTCTCATCTTGCCGTCAGTGTCTAGGCCCCCAGTCAATGATGGTGGGCTCAGCACTCTGCCCCTCACCACTCGTCCTCTCCTCCCACTCCAGTTGCTAGCCCCACTGGCTTCGGAAGATCTGCACGCTTGGCCCCTGCTCCTCCCCAACTCCAGGGTGACCCCACAGTGAGCACCTACTTGGCTGGTGGTGCAGGGTCTGCTGTGCCTTTGGCTCACTCACTGGCATTTGGGGAAGAACCGGATCATCCTGGTCTTCCCTGAGCATTGCTCCACTCAGAGGAGGCCCCGGGAGGGACCACCCTTGGTCTGTTAGGTGTGGAAGTTCAAGGGCAGGAAGGATTTCCTGGGCTGCAAAGGGGAACAGCCGAGAGGCTGGAATTTGAGGAGTCAGTTCACATGCACCCTGTCCTGTGGAAGGCCCAGGCTTGACAGCCTGGTGGGGGAGGGTCCCAGTCTCAGAGAGGACTAGGGGCCACAGTGACATACAGGCGAACAAAGGCTGTCAGCGCCACGCAGCCAGACCGAACATCTGCACCGCACGGCGAAAGCAGCCGCTGGCCCAGGGCAGGCCGTCAGTGAATTCCTGTGGAGAGGAGAGAGATTGTGGTTTCCAGCTCAGTTTTCCTGAACGTCTAGTTCCCTGTCTACAAAATGGAGTCGTAACCTCTGCACTTCCTATCTTGTCAGACTGTCACGGGGAGCAAATGGAAGGATGATGGCAAGAGTGCTTTGTAAACACAATACCCGGGGCCCGAGCCCAGTACAGCGCCTGTCGCAGCTGTCCCTCTCCCCAAATGGACTTCCGGCTTTACAGGTCAGTTCACTTCTTCCCATGTATGTCCCATGGGGCTGTTTTAGGCTGTTTATGTACATTTCTTGCAAAAACGATTGTATGTGATGGAATAAGTTTAGGAAAGCTGTGTCAAACATGCTCACCTGGCTGCACGCCAACCTTGCGGGACTTCTCAGAGCCTTCATTTTGCTCAAGTGGAATGTGAATCTCCAAGGGGTGGGAAGCTTCATTAAAAGAGCATTTTTTAAACGTATTTGGCCCCCGAACCATTTCTTCAGGGGCATCTCTTGGGGCTGATGTGCCCCAGGGCACACTTTGGGAATTATTGCTGTAGCTATGGAGAGTCCCTGAGGCATTTAAGCAGAGTCAGGGGATCAAACTGGTGTTTAGGAAGACGGTTGGGTGGACGGAGGAGTCAAAGACAGAGGCAGAGAAAGCACTTAGGAGGCTGAATCGACAGTTGCAAAAGAGGAGCCGAGCCCCGTGCCAGCCAGGCACCATGCCAACCACGATCTCCGCCCTCAGTGAGCTTGCAGTCAGGAGGGAGGCCCCACCAGGAACTCTCCTCCAAGGCTCAAGATGCTAAGTGATGCAACTGAACCACATCTCTGATCCAACAAGACCCCTGACGACTTACTCAACTGGCAGCCTCTGGCTTTGGTTGGCTTCCTCTCCTTTCTCTTTTCAAGAATCAATAAATAATTTGAGATTAAGTCCAGTGGTGCTTTGTTGCTGTTTCACCCTTATGGTAGTTCACCCCCAAAAGTAACATGGGGTCAGCCTGCCACCTCACTGGGACATGGAAACTCAAGTCGGACAGTCACTGGGGCGGTGGGGGCTTGCCCGAGGTGGGAATGGGGGGGGGGGGTGTGTCAATTGGGGACAAAGGAGACATATGTAAAACTTTAGACAATAAAAAAAAAAAGAAAGAAACTCAAGTCGGGAGACACGGTTCTGAATGGCCATGCCTCGTTGAGTTTTAATCTGTTGTGTTGTCACCGGCCCAGAACCTTGGCACTGAGGACGGCTTATCAGGGGTGGGCAAACTTTTTGACTCGAGGGCCACAATGGGTTCTTAAACTGGACCGGAGGGCCGGAACAAAAGCATGGATGGAGTGTTTGTGTGAACTAATATAAATTCAAAGTAGAGGAGCGGAGGGGAGAGCAAGAGAACCGGATAAAACAGCCGGATCCGGCCCGCGGGCCGTAGTTTGCCCACGGCTGGTAGATTCACCTAGCGTTGGGGACAAGAAGCAGGAATACAGGCACCCTCCCCTCCCCCGGCCTCTGCCTTGTTTCACGCCCACTCTGTCGCTCTGGTTGGGGTCTCTGCCTTCTTCTCCTGGGGCAGGACAGAGGGCCTGCGGGTTCTGGGTCCCCACACAGCCCTGAGTCCTTGTCAGGTGCCGTCCGCCGGCAAAGCCAAAGGGTAAAAGAGGGCATTGCTTCTCACGCAAAGATATTTCAGGGGAAAGTCTGCCAATTTCATTGGAAGGGGAAGTATTCTCCCTTAGAGCAACATGGATGTGTTGCAGAGTAGAATACAAAACTGGCTACAAGTTTAGACACAAAACTGGAGAATCCATTGTGGGGCAGCCACTGAAGGAAGAGCGGGAGGAAGCAAAGCAGAGGCCTGTACTGGGGACCTGGAAGGGCCACGCTGAGGAGCTGAGAGAGAAAGCAGGTGTGTGCTGGGGGCAGCCAGGAGGGAGGGGACGTGAGGAGATGAAGGACGAACTGTATTGAATGAGGCCTGCGGGAGGTGGGGGCGAAGAAGATGCATCTCCTGCTCCTTCCGTCTGCTGCCCCCACCTCAGCCCTTCAGAGGCTTCACTGAGATCTGAAGCAGGAGAGGCAGATGTTTCCAGATGAGGCCAGATGCTGAGATACGGGGAGGGGGCTGGCCCCTTAGGGCTTGGAGGGGTAGGGGGATAAAGGAAGGACAGGAAATGAGGGAGGAAGGAGTGTGATCTCTAGCCAGGGCCTTTATAGACAGGGTCTTGGCTGATTCTCACAGCAACTGGGGAGGCAGGCATTAGGCCCATTTTTACAGATGAGTCAACTGAGACTCAGCACTGTCCTCTCGGCTTCTGAGACCGCCCACCTTCCTGCCTCACCTCCTCACCACCTCTTCCACATTCCCCACGGACAACCTCCCGTACCTTCCCTGTAGGCTCCTCTTCGCTCCACAGACTTGTCCTTGTTTTCCTTGGCTTTGGTCCTCTGGCCTCGCCTTGCCTCCTCCTCCAGGAAGCCCACCCTAGGCTCACTCAGCTCTCTCTTGCTGGACTGTCTGTCAGCTGAGGTGTGTGTTCCACCTGCCCCCTGTCAAACGGGGAGCCTCTTATGAGCTCAGACTGCTCCTCCCCTGAGATCACCTAACTACTGCTCACTCACAGATCTGTGGAGAAGGGCCGGGCTGGTCCCCAAGACAGGCGCCTGGCATGGGAAAAAGTACAAAGGCAGCCGCCCAGGGCCCAGATGAGGTGTGAGTCTTGGCTGCATCCCCAGCCCTATAAAGAAAGATGTTAACAACCTCTTAGGGAGCTGGCGAGGGGCGATCAAAGGGGTGGGCTGGGGGCTCACTGCCCAGGGAATGGCTCCTTCCAGGTTCAGGGTCAACACTAGCACCTCCTTTCTGCCCCACCGAATGGAGTACTATTTCATCCTGGGAGGCTGCTGATTAAAGGAGAGTGGTTTATTACAGCTCCCTACTCCTCCTTCCTGCCCTCTCCCCAGCAGGGGTCTCCCCTGCCCCCGTCAGGATCCCCTTGGTCTCTGCCATCACCACCAGGGTCCTCCTCTCCCCCCTCCCCCAGGATACCCCGTGGCTGCTCTTTTTTTTTTCTTCCTGTGGAGAGAGGGTTGGGGTCCTATCGGCTGGGAAACGAGGAGGGGGAAAGGGTGGGAGGCCCAGATTACCTTACAACAACCTGTGCTCCCTTAGCCTAATTGCAAAAATCAAAATCAGTCGGCTCTGCCAGCTGGCTGGTTCAAAACCAGGATCTCGGAGAGGCTGGAAGGCCTGCCTGGAAGTGGGAAGTAGGGAAGCAGAGGGGGCTTTGAAGAGGAGCTGAGAAAAGTCAGCCAGATGTGGAAAGAACATAGGGCCTGCGGGAGGTACCTGGGTGGGTCAGAGGGTAAACACGTGGGGGTGGGCGCTGAGGCTGGCAGACCCTTGGTGGGACCAGGTACTGTGCCAGGTCCATGACCCTCAGAGATGGTCAAGAGCAACCATTATTTTATAGATGGGGAAACAGAGGCTCAAAGACAAACAGGAATTTGCTCAAGATTACACAACCACAAGTCAGTGGCAGAGGCAGGATTAGAACCCAGGTCTAGATTCAGGGTGGGAGGGGAGAGAGTGCAACAAGGAGGTGCTCTTTAATTTGCATATGATGATTATTCTGTTGCACTCCAAATTCTCCCTGTCCCCCTCAATTCTGATAGCAGGCTGCTCCCCTTGCCCTGCTCCTTCCCTGAGCTCTGACCCTCCTGGACCCTGTTCAGTCTATCGAACCCCTGGACTAGCCCTGGAAGAGGATGCAGAAAGGATACCAAGCACCATCCCACTCATTCCTCGGGAGTCTCCACCCCCCAAGCTTTCCCCTGGCTCCTGTCTCTGGCCAGACCATTGATTTTCACAATTAGCTGAATTGCAAGAGCTAGAGCCATCAGTGTGTGCCCGCCCTGGTCCCTCATTCTCCCAGGAGCCACCTCCCAGACAGCTGCTTGTCTGCCCTGAACAGCCCATCCCCCACAAGATATAACTCTTGCTTTTCATTCACATAAAATGCCAACTGTCCAGGGCCCTCGACAAGCCTTGGAATCATAACTCAATAGATGCACACACCAGAGCTGGAAGGGACTTTAAAAGTGTCATCTGTCCTCTACCCATACCCCCACTTAACATGAGGACACGGTGGCCACAGAAGAGAAGTGACTTGTTCAAGGTCGCACACTTCCATTCAGAATTGGAAGTCTCTGACTCCAATCTGTGTTTTCTGGTCCATGGGGTTCTGCAGGTCCATGGGGCTGTGCTGATCAGGTACTTGCTGCTCCTGATCAGGAACAGAGACCATGGCCAACCCCCAGGATTGCCTTCCAGCACGACTCCTTTAATTGGATGGTTTCCACTTGGGATGGAAGCCAGGAGAAAGGAAGCTGGAGAATAGAGAAAGAGGAGGGAGAGGACAGGCTACCCATCTATCAAACCTTTATTGAACGTCTCTGACGTGCCAGACCCTGTCAGGGAAGCTGAGTTGAGTAAGCCATGACCCCGGCCTCTCAGGCAAGGGGGGTGGGCCGTCACCCACTAACTGCACTATACTGGGTATGGAAGTGCTAGGCCAGCAGTTTGAGCAAAGTGCTGTGGGAGCACAGAGGAGGGGCGATTCATCCTTCCTGGGCAGGGCAGGGGAAGTTTCATTGAGGAGGTGATATTGAACTGATTTTAGAAGGAGTACAAGTTGACCAGGCAGAGATGGGAAACGGGACATTTCTGGCCGAGGCATAGCAGGATGGAAGGCTAAGAGGCATGCACACCTTGGTACCTGCTGGGCAAGGTGAGCAATCCCAGGTGGCCAATAGCTCGCTGGGTGTTCAGAGGAAAGTGGACAGAGATGAGTTGAGAAAGGCATGCTGGGACCACTGGTGGAGGCCTTTTGATGCTTTATCTTGAACGTGATGGGGAGCCAAGTGGAAGTGAAGGATTAGATTGTATTTGAGGAAGCACACTCCAGCAGCAACATGGAAGAAGGAGTTGAGGGGGGTGGGGGGTCTTGGAGGACCACTGGGAGAGTCCTGGAGTCATCCAGGTGAGAGAGTCCCAGGGCCTGGGCCACACCACTGCTATGAAGCTGGGGAGTAGGGGTCCAACGAGGGGGCCATGTCATAGACAGACTGGACCAGATTCCACACCCGCATGTCTGGTTGGGTGTGGAGGAAGAAAGAGAGCTGGCTCGGGGCAGCCAGTGGCTAACGGTACCTTTCGCAGGGAAGAGGAGCGGCTGGGTTGGTAAGGGATGATGAGTTCAGATTCAACATACTGAGCCAGAGGCCCCTATAGGACACGAGGCAGCTGTATAAACGAGGCTAAGTCCAGGCCAGAAGCAGAGTCATGGGCTCAGAGAGAAGCTGCTTAGGCACTGAGGTCAGTCAGACCTGGGTTCAAATTTGATTTCCATGTTCTTGTTCCCGGACCTTGGACAAGTCCCTACCCTCTCCAAACCTAACTAATAATCTCACCTATAAAATGGAGAAAGTGACAGTGAGGGTCAGCTATTGCAGGAGACTGCTGTATCCCAGTAACCACTCATCACTGACAGGGCCATTGGCCAGCACTGAAGCTGTCCAGGTGAGACAGGCCCAGGGCCACACCATTGGCCAGCAGTTGTCACATGGCATCCACAGTGCCGGCTGCTTCGTGTCTCCCTCCACCTTCTCTGACTCCCTCTTGCAATCTCTGGTTCCCTTCCTCACCCGCCATTGCTCCACAGGGACTCAGTCCTAACCACTGACCAGTCAGAGTCCAGCTTTGGGGCTTTAACCTGCCACAAATGACATGAACGCAGAGACCCTCAAGGGCTCAGGGAGGTGGCTCTAGGGGCACTGGCTGGGCTGACAGGTGAGGCCGTTCGCTACCTGGCTGAGCTGGGTCTTTGACAAGCCCCTGTGGGCTGCATCTTCCTCCCTGTTGGAGGAGGGCTGGGTTTGGGTGGTAGGGGCTGACCTGGGTTATCCGCGCAGCTGGGTTCAGGGCTCATCTGTCATACCACCTGCTAACCCAGGTCTAGCCCTCTGTCCCTGGAGGATGGAGGAAAGGGCGAGGCTACAGGGCACCTAGCAGGTGCTTTCTCAGGTTAAACCAGTCCTGCAGGGTAGGGTGGAGAGGCCTGCCTGGGGGAGGGAGGGGGCTTCCAATGCCCTCACTCCATGCAAATGTATGCAAATGACTTGACTGTCATCCTGTCCACTCCAGCTTCCAAGGTGGGAGGGTCTTCTTAGCAGTTCTGAGGGTGAGGGGAAGAGGAGGCTGTCCAGAGGGAGGAAGGACCCCCGACCTTGCCCCCACCCCTGGCCAGGACCCCCCTTGGGTGGGGGGAGGTGCGAGCCGGCCCAACTAATGGGCTCATGATTCATTGCTGGGCTCTTGTCTGTGCTAATTGGCTCTGCCGGCCGCTTGATTCATGGCAGGGAGCCGGGCTCTGGGGGACCCCCGTGTCCCTCCCCCACCTCCCACCCAGGATGGCTTGGTGAAGCTTTTAGATCTAGGATCCGTTCCAAGGGACTGCTGCCCGGCATCCATCACTGCTGACAGACTGGGGCTCCGGGAGGGGCGGGGCGGGACGCTGCTCTGAGCTGCCATCTGAGGCTTCCGCCCCCTGCCCCCCACCCCGCCCTGCTAGCCAGGGAGGGGCATCCAAAGGCAGTGGGACCCTTAGGTCTTAGGGAGCATCTAGGTAGGTGTGAGTGGTGAGGGGTGGTTTTCTAGAGAAAATGGACAGAGCAATGGGGACAGGAGGAAAGGCTTGGACAAACGCTTGGAAGCAAATGAGGGTCTGGCTCAAGGGCAACAGAGAGCAGAGGCTGGTGAGTGACATAGCAGAGCGCTGTAGCATGGCACTCGAAAGTTTTGTCTTAAGTTTCACAGAACAAGACAAAAGAGACTTTGAGAAACTGCTGTGTGACCTCTGGGAAGTCACTTAACCAGTCTGAGCTTCCACATCTCAGGACCTGCAATAGAAGGCAATCATCCCCAGGTGCAGACACTCTTGGGGACCTTCCTCTGCCGGTGTCTTGTCCAGGCATCCAGGCTCCCAGGAGCCTGTCATTCATGACACTCCACAATGTCAAAGAGTGCCTGCCCTTAGCTGCTCTCCCAGGTGCAGGGATTGGTGGGGGCTCCACTCCCTGGACAGGGACAATCCCTGCCCCTTCCTTCTCTAGAGCATTGCACCACACAGAGAGATTCTCAAGCTCTCCACAGCCCCTAAAGTCTGTACACCACACCTGGGTTGAAACAGTGTATGAGGTCGCCCCTCTACCCGCCAGGCTGGATGGAGGGCTGCTGTCCACCCCGACTGTTGGAAACGGGGCAGAGGCTGGTCAGGGCAGGACTGGAAGCTGGAAGGGGCCTGGTTGGAGCTCTAGAAATACCTCCTGTGGGAACCCATGAATGAACAACTGTCCTGTGGCCTCTGCAGAGGGAAGCCTGGGCTTGTGGCAGGAGATGAATGGAGAACAGTCCACAACGGGGCACCACCAGCCTCTCTCGGCTGCTCCGGCCAAGGCGTCATCTCCACTCCTCCCTTTGAGCCTCAGCCACATCCAGTTGTCAGCAGGGCCTGCTGGCTCTCATTCTAAACCAAACCGGCATCGGGCACTCCTCTCTGTCTCCACTGCCGCCAGTGGCTGTCGGTCTGACACGGGGCGAGCCTCCCTTCCCCGCCTGCACTCTGCCACCTATAATCCACTCTCCAGACAGCAGCCGGATCTTTTAAAGACATAAATCCTATCTCGGCACTCCCCTAGCAAAACCTTCTCAGGATTTTCCATCACATTAGGCAGAAAATTCAACCTCCTTGCCTTACTGTACAAGGCCTCTGACTACCTCTCTGATCCCACCTCCAGCCACTCTTTTTTTTTTTTTTTTTTTTTAAAGTAACAGGCATTTATTACCTCCAGAATTCTTTTTTTTTTTTAATAAATCTTTATTCAGATTATTACAATTATTTCTCCTTTTTGCCCCCATAGCTCCCCTCCACCCATTTCCCACCCCACCTTCTGCCCTTACCTCCCCCCCACTGTCCTCATCCATAGGTGTATGATTTTTGTCCATTCTCTTCATGAACCCCCCATACCCCTTTCCCCCTGAGAATTATCAGTCCACTCCCTTTCTATGCCCCTGATTCTATTATATTCACCAGATTATTCTGCTCCTCAGGTTTTTAATTCACTTGATTTTTAGGTTCACTTGTTGATAGATATGTATTTGTTGTTCATAATTTTTCTCTTTACTTTTTTCTTCTTCCTCTTCTTTAAGAATACCTTTTAGCATTTCATATAATACTGGTTTGGTGGTGATGAACTCCTTCAGCTTTTTCTTATCTGTGAAGCTCTTTATCTGCCCTTCAATTCTGAATGATAGCTTTGCTGGGTAGAGTAATCTTGGTTGTAGGTTCTTGCTATTCATCACATTGAAAATTTCTTGCCACTCCCGTCTGGCCTGCATAGTTTCTGTTGAGAAGTCAGCTGACAGTCGTATGGGTGCTCCCTTGTAGGTAATTAACTGTTTTTCTCTTGCTGCTTTTAATATTCTTTGTCTTTTGCTCTTGGCATTTTAATTATTTATTTTTTTTATTTTATTTTATTTTATTTTATTTTTTTTTTTTTTTAAAATAAATCTTTATTCAGATTATTACAATTATTTCTCCTTTTTCCCTCCATAGCTCCCCTCCACCCCTTTCCCACCCCACCTTCTGCCCTTACCTCCCCACCACTGTCCTCATCCATAGGTGTATGATTTTTGTCCATTCTCTTCATGAACCCCCCATACTCCTTTCCCCCTGAGAATTATCAGTCCATTCCCTTTCTATGCCCCTGATTCTATTATATTCACCAGATTATTCTGCTCCTCAGGTTTTTAATTCACTTGATTTTTAGGTTCGCTTGTTGATAGATATGTATTTGTTGTTCATAATTTTTCTCTTTACTTTTTTCTTCTTCCTCTTCTTTAAGAATACCTTTCAGCATGTCATATAATACTGGTTTGGTGGTGATGAACTCCTTCAGCTTTTTCTTATCTGTGAAGCTCTTTATCTGCCCTTCAATTCTGAATGATAGCTTTGCTGGGTAGAGTAATCTTGGTTGTAGGTTCTTGCTATTCATCACATTGAAAATTTCTTGCCACTCCCATCTGGCCTGCATAGTTTCTGTTGAGAAGTCAGCTGACAGTCGTATGGGTGCTCCCTTGTAGGTAATTAACTGTTTTTCTCTTGCTGCTTTTAATATTCTCTCTTTGTCTTTTGCTCTTGGCATTTTAATTATGATGTGTCTTGGTGTGGTCCTCTTTGGATTCCTTTTGTTTGGGGTTCTGTGGGCTTCCTGGACTTGTAAGTCTATTTCTTTCACCAGGTGGGGGAAGTTTTCAGTCATTATTTCTTCAAATAGGTTTTCAGTATCTTGCTCTCTCTCTTCTTCTGGCACCCCCATAATTCTGATGTTGGTACGCTTGAAGTTGTCCCAGAGTCTTCTTACATTATCTTCAGCTTTTTGGATTTTTTTTTTTGCTTTTTGCTTTTTCGGTTGAGTGTTTTTTGCTTCTTTGTATTTCAATTCTTTGACTTGATTCTTGTGTTCCTCTATTCTGTTTCGGGGTCTCTGTATAATATTTTTTATTTCAGTCAGTGTATGTTTAATTTCTAGTTGGTCCTTTTTCATATCTTCGAGGGTCTCGTTATATTTATCGGCCTTTTCTAGGATATTTATCGGCCTTTTCTAGGATATTCTTAAAAAGTCTTATAACGGTGGTTTTGAATTCTATATCCAGTCGTTTGTTTTCCTCCATTTCTTTCGTTTGTGATCTGATTCTTTGACCCCGCATTTTCACTGATTCCCTGAGTTGGTAAGGTAGATATTTGTGCTAGGTTTCCAATATGGCCCAGTGGGTCTGCTTCCCCAGTTAACCTGAGGTGGACACTCTTGGTGCACCCCTTTGTGGACTGTGTGTACAGCCTTGTTGTAATTAAGTCTTTATTGTTGTTGGTATCACTGGGAAGAATTGACCTCCGGGTCAGCTGGCTATAAGGATCAGCTGTGTCTATGCTGGGAGAAGTTCGGTGCTGGAGACAGCCCTATAGGATTAGACTTGCCAAATTGCAATAGCCTCTGTGCTCAGCTTGGATGGGGTGGAGCCTCAGTCTTGGCTTCCTGTCAGCCCCGCCCCTGCGCGCACGTGCGCTTTCAGTCCTCCGCCTTCCCCAGCTCGAGTCTCCGCCTGAGAGTCCAGACTCCCCCCACAAGAGCGTGGGTCCCCAGGGGCTCGCCTGGAACCGGGGTTCAGTGCAGTCAGAACTGGGGCACAGTGCCGTCAGGAGCCTCTGACTCCCCTCCACCAGGGAAAGCCCGCGGCAACCTCCGCAGCCCTTGTGCGCACCGGCGCGGGCGCGCTTTCAGTCCTCTGTTTTCCCCAGCTCCCGAGTCTCCGCCCGAGAGTCCAGACTCCCCCCACAAGAGCGTGGGTCTCCAGGGGCTCGCCTGGAACTGGGGTTCACTGCAGTCAGAACTGGGGCTCAGTGCAGTCAGAATCCTCTGACTCCCCTCCACTAGGGAAAGCCTGTGGCAACCCCCGCAGCCTTTGTGCGCACCGGCGCTCGCGCGCGTGTGCACTTTCAGTCCTCCGCCTTCCCCGGCTCCCGAGTCTCCGCCCGAGAGTCCAGACTCCCCCCACAAGAGCGTGGGTCCCCAGGGGTTCGCCCGGAACTGGGGTTCAGTGCAGTCAGAACTAGGGTTCAGTGCGGTCGGAGGCTTCCTTCCCCCTTCCGCCAGAGGAAGTCAGCCAGGCTCTCAGCCGCCCTTCCTCTCTGCGTGCACAAAGACCCTTTGCCGTACCTCCAATTCTCTGTGAGCTTTTCTCCTTCCTTCTAGTTGTAGAATTTTCACTCAGCCAGCTTTCCTGTGGTTCTGGATGGTGTCCGTTCTGTCTTTTAGTTGTAGTTTTGAAATTGTTGTGCGAGGCAGCAGTTTAGGTGTTTACCTATGCCGCCATCTTGGTTTCTCCCCTTGGCATTTTAATTATGATGTGTCTTGGTGTGGTCCTCTTTGGATTCCTTTTGTTTGGGGTTCTGTGTGCTTCCTGGACTTGTAAGTCTATTTCTTTCACCAGGTGGGGGAAGTTTTCGGTCATTATTTCTTCAAATAGGTTTTCAGTATCTTGCTCTCTCTCTTCTTCTGGCACCCCCATAATTCTGTTGTTGGTACGCTTGAAGTTGTCCCAGAGTCTTCTTACATTATCTTCAACTTTTTGGATTTTTTTTTTGCTTTTTGCTTTTTCGGTTGAGTGTTTTTTGCTTCTTTGTATTTCAATTCTTTGACTTGATTCTTGTGTTCCTCTATTCTGTTTCTGGGTCTCTGTATAATATTTTTTATTTCAGTCAGTGTATGTTTAATTTCTAGTTGGTCCTTTTTCATATCTTCGAGGGTCTCGTTATATTTATCGGCCTTTTCTAGGATATTCTTAAAAAGTCTTATAACCGTGGTTTTGAATTCTATATCCAGTCGTTTGTTTTCCTCCGTTTCTTTCGTTTGTGATCTGATTCTTTGACCCCGCATTTTCATTGATTCCCTGAGTTGGTAAGGTAGATATTTGTGCTAGGTTTCCAATATGGCCCAGTGGGTCTGCTTCCCCAGTTAACCTGAGGTGGACACTCTTGGTGCACCCCTTTGTGGACTGTGTGTACAGCCTTGTTGTAATTAAGTCTTTATTGTTGTTGGTATCACTGGGAAGAATTGACCTCTGGGCCAGTTGGCTGTAAGGATCAGCTGTGTCTATGCTGGGAGAAGTTCGGTGCTGGAGACAGCCTTATAGGATTAGACTTGCCAAATTGCAATAGCCTCTGTGCTCAGCTTGGATGGGGTGGAGTCTCAGTTTTGGCTTCCTGTCAGCCTTGCCCTTGCGCGCATGTGTGCTTTCAGTCCTCCGCCTTCCCCAGCTCGAGTCTCCGCCTGAGAGTCCAGACTCCCCCCACAAAAGCGTGGGTCCCCAGGGGCTCGCCTGGAACTGGGGTTCACTGCCGTCAGAACTGGGGCTCAGTGCAGTCAGAATCCTCTGACTCCCTTCCACTAGGGAAAGCCTGTGGCAACTTCTGCAGCCTTTGTGCGCACTGGCACGCGCGTGCGTGCGCACTTTCAGTCCTCCGCCTTCCCCGGCTCCCGAGTCTCCGCCCGAGAGTCCAGACTCCCCCCACAAGAGCGTGGGTCCCCAGGGGCTCGCCTGGAACTGGGGTTCACTGCAGTCAGAACTGGGGCTCAGTGCAGTCAGGATCCTCTGATTCCCTTCCACTAGGGAAAGCCTGTGGCAACCTCCGCAGCCTTTGTGCGCACTGGCCCGCGTGCGCCTTCAGACTTCTGCCTTTCCCAGCTCGAGTCTCCGCCCGAGAGTCCAGACTCCCCCTGTAAGAGCGTGGGTCCCCAGGGGTTCACCCGGAACTAGGGTTCAGTGCAGTCAGAACTGGGGTTCAGTGCGGTCGGAGGCTTCCTTCCCCCTTCCGCCAGAGAAAGTCAGCCAGGCTCTCAGCCGCCCTTCCTCTCTGCGCGCACAAAGCCCCTTTGCCGTACCTCCAATTCTCTGTGAGCTTTTCTCTTTGCTTCTAGTTGTAGAATTTTCACTCAGCCAGCTTTCCTGTGGTTCTGGTTGGTGTCCGTTCTGTCTTTTAGTTGTAGTTTTGAAATTGTTGTGCGAGGCAGCAGTTTAGGTGTTTACCTATGCCGCCATCTTGGTTTCCCGTCTCCAGCCACTCTTGTCCCCACTCACTCTGGTCTTCTTACTCTGGCTCAAACTCTACCAAGCCTCAGGGCCTTTGCACCAGCTATTGCTCGGTCTAGAATGCTTCCCCCCTCTACACACAGCTGGCTCCTTCTTGGCCTTCAGGTGTCAACTCAAATGTCACCTCCTCCGAGAGGCCCTCCCTGACCCCTCCATCTGTTGCAGCCCCCAGGCACTCTCTATAACACCAATCTATTTTATTGTCTTCAAACCACCTGATAAAATTCAGTGGTTCTCAACCTCCCTAATGCCTCGACCCTTTAATACAGTTCCTCATGTTGTGGTGACCCCCAACCATAAAACTAGTTTCGTTGCTACTTCATAACTGTAATTTTGCTACTGTTATGAATCGTAATGTAAATATCTGTGTTTTCTGATGGTCTCAGGTGACCCCTGTGAAAGGGGTCTTGACCCACAGGTTGAGAACTGCTGACAGGGGTCGCCTAAGACCATCGGAAAACACAGATATTTACATTACGATTCATGACAGTAGCAAAATTACAGTTATGAAGTAGCAACGAAAATAATTTTATGGTTGGGAGTCACCACAACATGAGGAACTGTATTAAAGGGTCGAGGCATTAGGGAGGTTGAGAACCACTGTGATAAATTCTCATTTATTTATTTTAAAATCTCTCCCCCACTCCCCCCCCCCCACCCCCGAGTCCTGTCTCCTGAGGCTTCCCTGCACTGGCTATTGTTTTTCAGGGGTGTTGGGTCTCTCACAGAATTCTGAGGGTTGAATCAAGGGCTCAAAAGGCAGGCCTTGGCACCAGCTTTTCTTCATGGAACACTTTTCCTTTTGCTTGAAATGCTTGTTTCTCCATGCCCTTTCCCCGCAGTTGGCACTGATCCTCTCCCATGGCCAGTCCAGCCTCTTCAGAGCTACCTTCTCTGTCCCTCTCCCCTCCTCCCCTAAGCAGGAAACTTAGGGCCAGGCTGTAGTGGTGGTGGTGGGGAGTCATCAGAGGGTGGTTCCCCCCACCTCCCGGCCTCAAAGTGGCTTTGTAATGAAACAGGTGGCTTGTGGGCACCTGAAGCTGGTGGGGAGAGGCATCCCAGCAGGGGTCCAGGAATCCAGCGCCCTCTATACCACCATACCCTTCCCCTGCACCCAGGGAGGAGGAGCACCAGCAGGCTATGTCAGGAGAGAGGAGCTCCCTCCCAGCTGGGGGTGGCCACACCCTGCAGGGACACTGCCCACTAGGCCTGGAAGTCCTTCTAACCTAGTATCCATCCACACTGCTGCAATAGGAGCTCTCAAGTGACCCGAGTGACCTCAAACCTCCCAGAGGGTTTATTTTCCTTCCCCCCTTCACTATAGAGGAAATTGTGCATCAGGGCAGGAGAGAGGAGGCCAAGTTCATGTCCTCAGTGCTTAGAGGCCAGGGCTGACAGGGAAAGGCTCTGATCTGCAATTCATAATCAGCCAGTCTGGAGAAACAAATCCCCATTTTCCAGATGGAAAAACTGAGGCCTGGAGGTTTGGTTCTGCCTGTCTAAAGCCAGGTTACACCTGCGGTTCCTCTCTGTCTCCTCCCCCTGGGGACCCTACACACCCGCTTCCCCTCCTACCCCCCCGCCCACACACACACATACCAAGAGGATTCCCTGAAATTTCTGAGCATCCTCTGCTTCTTCTTCTCTTCCCCTTAGGAGGGCTGGGCTTCCTGAAGGCATGTGATGACCTTTGACCCTGATGGTGGCCATTGCCAGGTCTGCCCAGTGCCCACACCTGAAAGAGGCTGCTTGCCTTCCGCAGCCTACTCAGTGGGCACTTTGTTCCTTCTCTGAACCTCAGTTTCTCCATTTGCACAGTGAGCCCAGGGGTCTCTCCCACTCTGCAGCTCTTTGTTCTGTGCGGTTCATCTAGCTGAGGAGCTGGGGAGGGGCCAACACACAGGTGGAGAGTGCCCACAAAGAGGAGAGGAAGGAGCCCGCAGTGCCATCCTGAGACCTATCACCTTGGCCTCTCTCTCGTCGTCCTCATTATATTTCTTTGCTAACTCCCTTCTTCCCTGGGCCAAGGCTGCTAACCAGGGAAAAGAAAACTGGGGAGAAGGCAATGGAGGAAAAGAGCAGGAGGAATGGAGGAAAAGAGCAGGAGGAATGGGAGGGCCCCGCCCTCATGGGACCTCTCCATCCCACCTTAGCCATCGCTCCACCCACTGTCAGCTGAGGAACGAGATGCTGCCCACTCTGGGGGCTACCACTTCCTGGGAGACACTGGCCCTTAGGGTTAGAGTCTAACGGGGGAGGCACACCCCCTGCATTCAGGCCCTTTTGAAAACTGAGGTCTCCCTGGACTAAGGCAGCGCTTCCCCAAAGTCTGTGACATCAAGATAGGAAGACTGATGTTGCTCCAAAACCAGGAGAGACTTGGCAGCCGCCCCAGCTCCTGGGGGCTCAGAGAGGGTGAGACAGGGGTCTGAGACCACCCTGGGAGTGAGCCACCACGGCGGTGGGAGGCAGGATAAGCCCATTCTTGGGGGCACTGAGAAAGGGGCAAGAACCCCAACAGGTTGAATTTCCAGAAAACACACCCAGATCGAGCATATTTTCCCAGCCACCCCGAGTGTGGTTTTAAATGGAAAACACAGCCCATGAGGGCAGAAGCATGTTTAGATGAAGGGAGCCCCTCCCTCCCACACCCGCCTGGAAGCTTTCTTTCTGCTGAGCAAACATGGATTATATTTACTTCTCAGGCCTGGGAGGCCCCATTGTCACCCCTCCCCTCCACCCAGCTGGAGGCACAGACCTAGGTTTCACCACCAGTGGGTTCATCTCCCAAAAGCTGTGTGTGTTTGTGTGTGTGGCAAGTTGCTGGGCTCAGAGCCGGGAAATCAGGGGTCAAGCCTCTGCTTTGAGGGACTGTAAGCCTCAGATTTCCCCATCCATGAAATGGAGGTAGCCAGTCTCCAATGTGGTGTCGGTGAACCTCATGTTTTCATGCTCTGAGTCCCCTCCCACTCAAACAGGGTCAAAGTCCTGTAACCAATAGAATATTGCAGAAATGACAGAGTGTGACTTTCAAGGTCAGGCCATGAAAAGGAAAGGCTTCCTCCTTGTTTCCTAGATCGCTTGCTTGAGGGGAAGCCAGCCGCCATGTTGTAAGGACGCTCAAGCAGCCCTACGGAGAGGCCCATGTGCTAAGGCCTCCAACAGCCGGCACAGCCCAGGTGAGCGTGCCATCTTGCAGCTCTAGGAAAGCCTTCAGTGACTGCAGCCCCACGTGACACCTGACTGTGACCTCTCGAGAGACCTTCAGACAGAACTACTCAGCTAGGCTGCTCCCGAATCCCTAACCCACAGAAACTACGTGAGATAATATATGGTTGAAATTGTCTTAGACCTCTAAGTTTTAGGATAATCTGTATGCAGCCATCTATATAAATATATATAAAAAGGCAGCTACCAGAACGACCAGAGACCAGAACACCACAGCCCCTTGCCCAGGCTGGCCTGGCACCCCAAGGAGCAATTAGGGGCGCCCCTAGGCAACGCAATAGGGTGCGAGTTTGATGGGGGAAACTCAAATAGAGGGGAAGGTCTTAAGGGTCTGCGGGGATGGGGTGGTTGGCCCAGAGTAGGTGTGGAGTGTGCTGGGGAAGGAAGAGGAAGATCCGATTGGAAAACGGCTCAGCCCAGTACCTTCCTCATTGAGAACCCGGACGGCGCCAGCGGTGGGCTGAATGGGCGGTTGTTTCATGAGTGCGCTGGGACCCACACGTTCATGGCAGCGGCAGTGCTCCCGAAACTTCACTGATTCCAAGTAGTAGACAGCTATCAACGCCAAAGAACAGAAAAATCCTCTCCAACTAGAGGCCCTGGACTTGCAACGCGACTGAAGGAAACGCCATTTAAGGAGGAGCTAGAAACACCGGAAGTACGCGACCAGGGGATTGTGGGATTGCGGAGGGCGACCAAGGGATTGTGGGATTGCGGAGGACGCCTGGGCGCCTACGGCCGGAACGTGAGCCTGTTACTGCGCATGTGCACAGTCCGCCCTATAGTCCTCGCAGTATTTGGATGTGACTTCTGGCGGGAAATGATTTCCCTTGAGGTTTGCTGTTCCCTGGCGGCGAGGAAGAGCAGAATTAAAGGTTCCCTTTGTTTCCTCGGTTTGAAGCGGAGGACAAGAGCCGCGAGGACGCCCAGCTCTAGGCGGAGTACACACGCACCTCGCAGGAACTGCAGGTGAAGCGCCCCGCCATCGACGCCTTCAGTGAAACCACCAAGGGCTTGGAAGAGCAGGGCCAGACTCAAGAGAAGTGCAGCCAGGAGTACCTGGAGCACTTCCGGCGTGAGGGCAATGCCAAAGAGATGCAGAGGATCCTGCTGAACTCAGAACGGCTCACATCTCACATCGTCGAGATCCACGGGAGCCACACCCACGAAGCTGGAACAGGAGCTGCGGACACAGGCGGATAAGGGGAGATCGGAGATCGATAAGCACATGAACAGCCTGAAGCCAGACCTCATGCAGCTGCGCAGGAGCCGAGACCAGTGCCTGGTCTGGCTCACCCAGAAAGGCGCCCGGCAGAAGAAAACCAACGAGTGGTTGGGAATCACAAATGAGCCTGAAGACCAGTGTGCACTGATGAGGATGCGGATGATCTTCCCCACCATGGGGAACGAACCTGGTGTGTGGGCAAGATCAACCGCACGCAGGCTGAGGAAATGCTGAACGGCCAGCGGGATGGTACCTTCCTCACCCGTGAGAGCAGCCAGCGGGGCTGCTGTGCCTGCTCTGTGGCGGTGGCCGGCGATGCCCAGCACTGTGTCCTCTACCCCACGGCCACTGGCTTGGGTTTTGCGGAGCCCTACAGCCTGCACGGGCCTCTGAAGGAGCTGGTGCTGCGTTACCAGCACACCTCCCTCATGCAACACAAGATGCACTTACCGTCACACTGGCACGTGCGAGCCCTGGCCTCAGCCCCCACCTCCCCCCCAGCCCGCTGACTCATACAGAACAGGACTCCATCTTTCTGTCTGTCTGTCTCTCTTCTTTGTGAATCTTTCTCTGTCTCAATCTCTCTCTTGCTTTCTCTGAGTCTCTCTCTTCCTCTCACTCTTTCTATCCTCATCTCTACCCTCTCTGTCTCTCTTAGTCTCTGTGCCTCTAAGTCTCTGTTAGAGGAGCACACCTCCTCCACCCCATGCCCCCTTTCCCCATGGGCACTGCCATCTCCGGGCTCTGGCTGCCCCCACTAGTCCCTACAGTTCCCCCAAGCTCCCCCGCGGGTCCCACCACACAGACCCAACTTCTCCAAACCCTGAAGTGGAACCCACACTGGTCCCCCCACCTGGAGCTGCTGCCCAGAAGCCCTCCTCCCCCAAAAGCAAAATTATTAAAAATAACCTCAAGAGCTGGGCCCTATCTGACTGCAGGCTTCCCAGGAGCCGAGATGCACCGCTGCCCCCAGCACCTCCGCTCCATGCAGCTTCAAGGCTTCTCCTTGATCATGTTGGGCTCTGATTTTGTTTCCTTGACTGTAAACCCATTTTCTCCTCTTTTGGGACAAGAACCACGGTTTCCTATGCTGCCATGGACCCCCCTCCTGCCTGCCCAGCTAGGCTGGCAGTGGGTTTTGTAAGGTATGTTGATACTGATGTAGATATAAAACATTGAAGTAAAAAAAAAAAAAAAGAATGGGATAGTGACGAATAAGAAACTTGGGAGATAGTGAAGGGCAGTTTGTCCAGACTGTTGAGAGCTAAGAATTAGAGTTTAATTGGGATAGAAATCCTGCTAATAGCACCTGATGCCTGAAATCTGAGCACTCTACTTTTAGGTTTTCCAGTCTCTAGTTTGGAGACTGCCTATTAAAACAGACCGGGCTGAAGGACGCCCCCCGCCCCCCTCCCCGCCCCGTGCACGAATTTTGTGCAACGGGCTCCAGTAGATACATAATAAACATACCCCAGCAGTCCTTTATCCTTCTGGCTGGGACCACACCAGCAGCTGCCTTCCTCATCTGCCAGCCTTGGGCCCCTCTCCATGCTAGAGCCAGCCTCCTTTAGCTTTTCTCACCTGTTAGTGTTCTCCACCCTTGCCTGAGCCTAACAACCACCTGGGACCCTTGTTAAAAGCACTCAGTCCTGCCGAAACCGGTTTGGCTAAGTGGATAGAGCATTGGCCTGCGGACTGAAAGGTCCCGGGTTCGATTCCGGTCAAGGGCATGTACCTTGGTTGCGGGCACATCCTCAGTGGGAGGTGTGCAGGAGGCAGCTGATCGATGTTTCTCTCTCATCGATGTTTCTAGCTCTCTATCCCTCTCCCTTCCTCTCTGTGAAATATCAATAAAATATATTAAAAAAAAAAAAAAAAAAAGCACTCAGTCCCGAAGATCTAAGTCACCCCGGCGAGTCTTACGACGCAGCAAATCTCAAAAACTCTAACCTATGTGGAAGCTTCTTACTCAGCTCCTAGCACACAGTAGTCATTCAATACCTATTAATTTTTTCAAAAGTTCTGTTCCTACCATTATCTCCTCAGGGGACACCCCACACATGCCACGTAGCAGGTTCCGTGCTAAGCATCAGCCTATTTGATTCTCACTCCTCTGAGGTGGAAGCTGTGAGGATGGGATTTGAACCCAGCTCCTTCCCCCTCCAAAGCCCACTTTAAAGCCTGTCCTTCTCCACTTCCCCACACTGTGCCCCGTGTAAAGCCACCATGACCCACTGTGTCCGGGTGCCTCAGACTGCCTTCCGACCATCTCTCGCTGTTTCCAGCTCATCCCACTTTGTTGCAATTCAGACCAACACTCAGTTCTGCCACCTCCCTTCGCCCAGTGAGCTCTCCCTGACTCCCAGCCCCTGCCTTCACCAAATTTCACACCAGCTTCCCCCTCCTTCGTATCCCAACCAAATTCTATGGCTCCCTCTGCCAGGAAGCCTGCCTGAGCTGCTCCCCTCACACTCCCCCCTGTTTCTCCGTTCCTGGGTCTAAACTGGGGCTCAGGGTACATCTATCTGGACACCCCCCTCACCTCCACCTTCCCCAGTCTGAAGGCCCCACAAGGGCCGGGGACTCTGCACAGAGCTTCCTCTGTTCAGAGCAGTTTGGGTCAATCCCTTGATTTCTCTGAGCTGCAGGTTCCTCATTCCTACACTGGGCATCGGAAACCTGCCTCCTATGGGCTGTGATGAAGGTTAGATAAGACTGTGACTTTGAAAAGCGCCTGACGATTGCGAAGTGCTGTGTAAATGCGAAGGGTTAGCAGATAGGAGCTTTTCCCAACACTGCCCCTGCCCACCCCACCACACACAGGCTCTCACACCCTTGCTGCAGTCCAGGGGTTCATTCATTCTCCCTCAATACCCCCAGACTTTGTCAGTGCTGCTCCACTCCCTGGCAGGCTCCTCCCCTTCCTCTCTGCCTGGCTGGCTTCTATTCACCCTTCTCAGCTCAGCTCAAGTGTCACTGCCTCCACGAAGCCCTTTCATGGCAGGTATACTGCCTCCCATCCACGCCACGGGTGCCTTTATCATCCTTGTCACTGTACTTAAGTTGCTTACATAGCTGCCTCCCCCAGTGGGCCATCTTTTCACCGCGTTATGTGTTATATGCATGTGGCAGGCACTCCATACATGCATAGTAGTTCTGCATTCCCTGCTGCACATGTCAGTCCTACTTAATAGCAGTTTGCTGATTTTCCTTGCTATCCTCAAACTTTCTCTTCCAAATACGTCTTTTTTTTTTTTTTTTTTTAATTCTCACCGGAGGAGTGAGGTTATTTTTTCCATTGATTTTTAGAGAGCGTGGAAGGGAGGGGGAGAGAGAGGGAGAGAGGAGGCAGAGAGAGAAAAAACATAGATGTTGTCACATCGATTGGTTGCCTCCCACACTCGCCTGAAAGGGGGATGGGGATCAATTGGACCTGCAACCCAGCTACCTGCCCTGGACCAGGAATCAAACTGTGACCCTCCCATGAGCAGGCTGAGGCTCTAACCACTGAGCAACGCCAGCCAGGGCTCCCAAATAAGTCTTTAGGACTCACTCCCTGCCTCCCTAAAAACAAACAAAACCTCCATTAATTACCTGCCCTCTGCAAAAAGAACCAAAATGAGGCGTGACTGTGGTCTGGCGCTCAGCCTCTCTCCTAGGGCCTGAGACAGACAAAGGCATGGGGAGGGGTGCAGGCGGGTAGGAGGCTCTAGCACCACACCCCCCACCAAGGGGAATTGGCTTTGGCTCCACTGCCGTGGGGATGGGGTGTGGGGGGGTCAGTGTTTGGTTTTCTGGCATTTCATTTATGCCTTGGAAGTTGGCTTGGACTGTCAGGGGATCAGGGAGGGGAGCCAGGCTGGTGGCAGGGGGTGTCTCCGTGAGCAGTCGCTGCCATCCCATTGGCTTCCTCCCTGCGTTGAAGCCAAGATCAAACATCAAATACGCCCCCGCTGGTGCCTGGGCTAATGGAGCTGGCAAGCATCTTCCAGATGTGTGCAGCTGTTTGCTCCCACTCCCCCTCCAGAGTCTTGAGCTGGGAGACTCGTGCCAGCTGCTCTGTGGGTCTCAGGTCCCCAGGTTTCAGGACTGAGGAGGCTGGTTTCCCCTTCTCCCGCCGTGACCACAGTTCTCCACTGATGGAGACTCGCCTTCCTCCCATCCTCTCCTTCTATCTAAGGATTCTTTTCATGTACGACCAGCCGGGAAGTCCTTCTTGCTGCACAGCCTGCATCCTCCCTACTGTAAGAGAATGTCTCCTGGGACCCGAGGATGGCAGAGGAGGAGAAACTCAGGCAGAGAGGCAGGAAAGAGAAAAGCTTGGGATGATCCGACAGGGGGAAATGTGGGAGATAATGAAATATGTGAAGCTCAAGTTAATTTGAAAATGGGAGCGCTCCACTTCCAGGCACTCAGCCGTCAGAGAGCATATCAGCCTCTTAGCCGCCCAAGTCCCTCTTCCCAAATGCTATAAGCTTCTAATAAGGAAGCGATACAATTGAATTTATTACAAACTTAATTGTTTACAGAAATTTAACCAGCTGCATACATGGACTGGGAGGAATGGCCTAGTGGGAATATGGGAAAGCTGGAGAAAGAGATGAGGAGAAGGGAAAGAGATGGGGAACGAAAGAGAGCTGGGAAGAAGAGGAGAGAAAAGGGTAAGAGATACAGGAGGAGGGGACACAACAAAGGAGAGAACAAGGAGGGAAGGTGTCTGGAGAAGGAGTAAGTCAGTCACGTGAGAGAGTGCTGTGTGGAGAATGAAAGAATCTGCCCAGCCGGTGTAGCTCAGTGGTTGAGTGTCCACCCATGAACCAGGAGGTCACGGTTCCATTCCCAGTCAGGCACATGTCCAGGTTGCAGGCTCAATACCCAGTAGGGGGCGTGCAGGAGGCAGCCAATCAATGATTTTCTCTCATCATTGATGTTTCTGTCTCTCTCTCCTTCTCCTTTCCTCTCTGACTATATATATATATATATATATTAAAAAAGAATGAATAGATCCATTAGACCCTGGAAGCACTCAGGCTTGAGAGGGAGGGGCTACGATGACACCTTACTCAGCTCCAGGGAGAGGCAGGCGGAACAATGGGCGGGGCTTGGGGAAGGACTGGGCAGAGAGAGAGAAGCTTGTGGTGACAATGTGTGGAATGCTTCTGTCGGTGGCTTGTTGGACTGATCGGCAGAGGGCTAGTTCCTGTGGCAGAGCCCACCCCCCGCCCCGCACTAGATCTAGAAGCCTGCAGGCCGCTCTGCTCTACATCACATCGTTTCTCCTTGGCTGTTGCTGCCCCACCCCAGCACACATGAACATACGGAGATGCACTCATTCACATTCACTCAACAAACATGAGCCAGGAGCAGGTGTCGGGCCCTGGGGAGTCACCAACATGGCACCCGTCGTCCAAGACTTGCCGTCTAAGAGGCAGAGACAGGGACAGATACGGACATAGTCTAGGACAATAGGAGGAACTGCAGAGCCGAGTGTGTTGCAGGCAGCTAAAGACTATTTGTTGAAGGAATAATGTGAACATATTGCTGGGGAGCAGAGCGGAGAACAGAGCTCGCTGTCTGTGGGTGCTGGCCAGTGGCACGGAGGGGCAGCATTTGGACAAAGCTCAGGCGACTCTGAGCTCCTGGAAGGCAGGGGCTGTGCCTCAGTCATCCTCGGATTCCACCACCCAGCGCCTGGCACAGAGCCGAGCGCTGTAAGTGTTTGGTAAGTGGAATGATGCATTGTCAGGAGCATTTAGGTTGTCAGTCCAGAAAACCATCTCAACTGGCTTAAGCAAAAAAAGAGAATTTATGGTTCAACATAACTGACGGTTCTTGGAGTAGGATTAGGGTCAAGGTCCAGGAAAAGCTAGACACCAGTGCTAAATGTTGCCACTGAGCACCTCTCTTTTTAAAGAAAAAATTAAAATTTATTTCAGAGAGGAAGGGAGAGAGAGGGAAAGAGAGAAACATCAACGAAGAGAGACAATTATTATTTTTTTAAATATATTTTTATTGATATTTTACAGAGAGGAAGGGAGAGGGATAGAGAGTTAGAAACATCGATGAGAGAGAAACATCGATCAGCTGCCTCCTGCACACCCCCTACTGGGGATGTGCCCACAACCAAAGTACGTGCCCTTGACCGGAATCGAATCTGGGACCTTTCAGTCCGCAGGCCGACGCTCTATCCACTGAGCCAAACCGGTTTCGGCGAGAGACAATTATTGCTCGGCTGCCTCCTGCACCCCCGACAGTGGGGATGGGGCATGTGGCCTGATCGGGAATCGAACTGTGACCTCCTGGTTCATAAGTCAATGCTTAACCACTGAGCCACGCCAGCCAGGCACCCCTGGGCACTTCTTGATTCCGCTTTTCTTCTTGTGTTGGCTTTATTCTCAGCCAAGCTCTCCCCAAGGGATGGTAAGAATGCTTATAATACTTCAGCTTGGCACCCCAACATGAAGAAAGCGCTTCCCTCCCTATAGTCTCAAAGGAAGCCCATCGCTAACTCTCATTGGGTGGATTTAGTGATATGTCCGTCCTTGAGCCAATCACATGGCTTAGGGTACTGCATATACTAATTCACTAGGTTTTGGTCACATCATGACCATTCCTGGAGTGGGCAGAGGGATGAGTAAAAGTCAGCTTCTCCCCACAAAAGCGTTGGGAAGAGGAAGTTTCACATGAGCTAAAAAGGGCAAAGTGATGCTGGGCAACAGATATCCATCACAAATGAATACGTGGATGACTGGACAAATGAACTGGGCCTTGAAGGGTGAATAGGAGTTCACCAGGTAGAGGAAAAGAGAGACAGTCACCTTATATGTATGTGTACACACACAGCGTCTGATTTCACATTCTGTTTTATATTTGTTCCTGGCTGCCCATCCATGTCTGTCCCCATCTGTCTGTCTGGATCATCCTGGAAACCCCAGAGGGCAGGGACAATGTCTGCCACACTCCATCTGGGCACTGCCCAGGCCTGTCCATTTATATATTCAATCAAGGCTGTTTAGGTCCTGCAGCCGCCTTCCCCAGCAAGCAGGGTGCTCTCTCCTCCTGCAGCAGATCTGGGCGAGGCCAGGCCACTGTCCAGTCCTGGAGGGGGGGGGGCGGGGGAGCAGTGAGGAGCCAGAGAAGGCGATGAGGGAAACCCCCTGCCCACATTCTCTTCTGTTCATGTGGGGATTCCTCCCTGCCTCTTTTTTAGGCATCAGAAAGTCCTTAACAAGTCATTTGTGAATTGTAAACATAATAAACCAACATTAAAGGAGGGTTTTTAAAAAGCAACAACGTACAATTGCTCCCTTCTGGTCCTGGAGCACATGGCATATTGAATTTAGATAGAACTGCAATTCCACTTTTTTCTCCTTATTACTCTCCCCTTGCTGACCCTTGCTTCCTAATTATAGCTTTTAATGGCTGCAGTTCACAGAGGGGCACGCCTGCTTTGACGTCCCTAATCCTCTACAGGTGGAGTTTACGCTGCTGTTGGTTCGTTGCTCCTTCATTCATTCACTTCTTGCTCCATGCACTCATTCCCCCACAGGCCTGCAGGAGGCAAGAAGGACCCCAGATAGATAACAGACACAATCACGCCCCTCCCCAAGGGGCTGAGCACCCAGACAGAGAGAGAAGGCAATCACTGACCATGCCACAGTGTCCTGGGACAGGGGGTAGCAGTGTGCCTGAGGTTCAAGTGGTCCACATGGAGGGCTTCCTGGAGGAGGCGATTCCTGTGCCAAGTTGTGAATGGCGAGTAGGAGGGAATGAGGCTGGAGCAATAGACGGGGGGGATGAGCATCCCCGGCTTCGGTTTTTCTCTTTGGCTGAGTTCATGTCCCTCCCTGCTACCATGTCTTTGTTTGCTTGTTTGAGCATTCGTGCAGCCCGTTCATTCCGGCCTGCCTCCCTCAGTGCAGGCACAAAGCTGGGTGCCCTGGAGCCCGACAGGGACGTTCTGGGGGGCCCCAGTGGGGCAGTTGACAGCCCGCTCTCTCAGACTCTGGTGGTATATGCTGCCAGTGGGGGAGGGGAGGTAAGGAGCCCAGGGAGAAGGGGTAAGTGAGAGGGGAGATACTTCTTATTTAGAAAGAAAGGCGCCATCCTGCTCCCTGAGATCCAGATTGGGCTGAGATTGAGGGCCATGTCATAAGCCCCCCATAAAGTTTGCCGCTTCGCCCCTGTTGCTGCTCCACTGGAGGAGGGGCCTCCAAGGAGGACTGGGATGGGAGAGGGACCTCAAAAGGCAGAGGAAGGAGAGAAAAGCTGCGGGGAAATTACACGTTTCCGAAGCCGAAGCCGCCTGGGCCCTGGTAATGAGAACCAGAGAAGGGGCTAATGGAGATCAGATTGCCCGGGGGCTGGCTCCCAGCAGCCCCCTCCCCAGCTCCCTGAAAAGGGAGGCCCAGGGACAGGATGTCAGTGGGAAAAGGCCACTCTCCCCACCTGGTCCATCCCTTCACCTCAGCTGGAGGAGGAGGGCCAGGTGGACAGGAACAGGAGGCTGGGAGGCTGCCGGAGGCGATGAGAGAAGGAGGCAGCCCCAGAGGCCCTGAGTTCCACGGCAGCCACTCAGTTAGTAGGTCAACAACCTGCGCCCCTGCCTGGGACCCTCTGCCCACGAAAGGCCAGGGTGGGTGTTCAGAGGGGAAAGGACCTGGGCTGCCCCGGCCTCAGGGAACTCCCAGCCTGATGGAAGCTCCCGGGATGGGGCGGAGGCCACAGCCCTGCTCTAGGGGACCCCAGTCTGGCTCCCACAAAGGGGTTAGATAAGGAAGGTAACATTAGCATTGCTACTAGGATTAGCGCTTCTCCTAGTACTGCTAGTAGTAACAGCCACGTCGAGTGGAGCACTCATGCTGCGCCAGACCCCTGGCTAAGATTTCTGTACGCATTTAACCTTGTTTAACCTTCACGACAACCTCCCGAGGATGAACGGGCTGACGTCACACCCACTGTGCCGATGGGTAAGAGTTCGCCGGGCAGAGATCACCTGCCCAAGTTCATGGCACTTGAGGGAGCCCAGCCTGCACTGGCCTCCCAGGCCTCAGCTCCAGCTCGCCCTGTGACCTGGACCCAAGGGGCCAAGGCCCACTGAGTCAGAGCCACCTCTCTCGGCTCCCCTCCTGTCCATCTCTATGTCTGTGTGCGTCTCTGCTCTCCTCTCCCTTTCTCATCCTTCCTCTCGAGCGCAGCCCCTCTTTCTCCTTCTCTCTGTGCCTCTGCTTCCGTCTCCTTTCGCCCTGTCTCTCCCTTCTCGCTTCTGTTCTGACTCAATCTCTGTCCCCTTCTCCCCTGTCCTCCACCCACGTCAAGCCGGGCACTTGGTCCAGAAAGACGATGAGCAGATGCCATGGGAGGCCTGCTCCCTCTTGGTCCAGGTCCCTTCCCCCAAGGGCAGGGAGCCAGGAGCCAGGGCCTGCCTGCTGGGGGCAGCTGGGCACTTGGGTGGGGCACACAGGCCACATGATTTCTCAAAGGATGTCAACAGCTCTGGGAGAGGAGACGCCGCGGGAGAATCTTGACACGAGGCAGCTGGGCACAAGGCCGGTTGGCGCTAGAGCAGCCACTGGGTCTCTGGCTAAGGGTCATGGTACAAGGTGGGGGTGTAAATGCCCCTCCCACCCCTTTTCCTCCCTGTCACTCTTTTCTCTTGCTGCCCTTTTCCTTCCTTATCTGTCTCCCTCCTTCCTTCTCCCTCACTTCTCTCCTCTCTCCTTCTCTTTCTTTCTCCGCTCCCCTTCCTATTCTCTCCCCCTCCCTGCACTTATCTAGGGCTTGCGTGTTCTCTTTCTCCCTCTCTCCCCGCCTTCCCATCCCTCCTCCTCCTCTTCTATCGATCAGTCTCCCCAGCTCTGGCCAACACAGAGGCCTTGGATGGTGCTCACGGTCTTGCTTTAAATTTATTGCCCAGTAAAGGAGGAGGCAGATGGAAGTCTCCACCGCCCCACCCCCACCCTCCATGTCTCCTCATTATAAGAAAAGCCAATCCAGTCCATCAAATGCACCAATATGGGGTTATTTATAGGTTACCTCCTTCCAAGAAAGCTGAGTGGTCTCTCTCTCTCTCTCTCTCTCTCTCTCTCTCTCTCTCTCTCTCTCTCTCTCTCCTCTTTGTGCGTTCCCAGCTCATGAGCGAGGGGGACAGTCAAGTTCAATATTTGAAAAGCTGCACCATGAGGTTCCCATCCCTCCGACTCTAGGGTAGGGGGGCGCAGAAGTGTCTTGATTGGAAATGAATTAATTAGAAGTGAGGCTCTTCAAGTCTCCGAGTTGGGTTATTTATAGTGTTCGGTTAATTTTGATAATTAACAGTGGGGAGGAAAAGCAAGTTCCGGGCAAGGCAGTGCCCGCCAACAGAGACACGCTACCCGCCCTGTCAGCTACCCCTCCCCAGGCTGCTCCATTTGGACTATCAAAATAGGCTACTCACTCCCAGCCATGGAGTCCCTGGTTTTTCTAAAAGTAGAACAAAGGACGGAAGGCCAAAGGCATGGGGGCTGCTTGGGTGAACAGCCGTTTCAGAGAAGTGGGGCTGTGGGAACCCAGGTGCCAGGTCTCCCATCCACCTAGAGTGAGGCCAGCACCCCTCCCCTCTCCTGGCAAATTTTCTTCCTGGACAAGAGGTGCCAGGATGCTAGTCTAGGTGGGGTTTGCAGTGCAGCCCGTGAACTGGGAGAGTGGGAGAGGCGACACCCAAGGTCCAGGCAGACAGACCCATTCCACTAAAGCAGCCAGGGAGAGAGGCCAGCGGACCAGGCTGATGGGAGCCAGAGACAGCCAGACTCGAGTCACTAAATTTGGAAGGAGAGAGGGTGGACCGGAGCCATTCTTGGAGAAGTAGGAGGTTTTGACTTGGAGCCTGCTGCCTGTCCCTGGGGGCAGGATGGGCATGTCAACTAGAGAGAGAGAGAGAGAGAGAGAGAGAGAGAGAGAGAGAGATCCATCACCAACAAGAAAAAAGGGGCTTTCAGGGTACCCCAAGATGCATAGCCAGCTCCATCTCCACCCATTTGCTTCCCGCATCCCTAATGCTGCCCCCAAACTGATCGCTCAGCACTTCCATGCTTCCTCTCAGCCCCCCACGCTCTGACGCCCCTCCCCTCCCTGTCCTGGTGAAATCCTCTCCCCTGGTCAAGGCCCAGCGCATGTGACCTCCCCTGGGAGCCTTGCTGAGTTGGCGGTTCCCCCTCCTCCTGTTCCCCTAACATTGGCAGTGGTGGTAGGAGAACGGGTGATAAAGATGGGACTGGAAAGACATGGGCGGGCTTGGGGTGCTCTGAAGGGTCCCGGTGCCTCTCTGCAGACCCCTTTCCCAAAGCTGATCAGAGCTGCTTGCTTCCTGGCCTGGGAGCTGGGTGCTGTGTTGGTCTCTGGGCTGTACCCCCCTCCCCCGCCCCCCAACACCAGGATGACTCACTAGGAAGGGGGAATCTTCTCCCGTGGTTAGGGGCCAACTCTGCTCCTGAGGGGAGGGCAGACGGGACCACCCAGCACAGGTACAGGAAGTGGAAGGAGGCCTTTCCCTCCGGCCCAGTCTGTTCTCCCGCAGGCGCAGAGGCAGCGTGGATGGTGATGGGGAACTTCAAATGCAGCCATCCTCTCTTACACTCTGCTCCAGGGCTTGCCCAGGGCTGGGGCCAGACCGGAAACGGGATGGGTGAGCAAGGGCTGTGGGCTCCTGTGGTTCCTGCAGCCGGTGCCAGCTCCCCCGCCCTGCCCTCCCTCCCTCCTCCCCCTGCGGATGTTCTCAGGTGTCTCAACCAAATCCCTTCCCGGCCACTCCTCCTCTGGAATCCTGATCTCTGGCAGAAGGAGGGGAGGAGAGAGGGTAGCGTCCTCCTGCTGGCTTCTTCCTGCTCCCCATCACCTTTGCGTTTTTTCTTCAATAGATTTTTATTGATTTCAGAGAGGAAGGGAGAGGGAGAGAGAGAGAGAGAGAGAGAGAAACATAATGATGAGAGAGAATCATGGATCGGCTGCCTCCTGCACGCCCCACACTGGGGATGGAGCCCACAACCCGGGCATGTGCCTTGACCGGGAATGGAACCTTGACCTCCTGGTTCATAGTAAGGCGATGCTCAACCCCTGAGCCACGCTGCACAGTGTCCCTGTCTCACCCCTTCCCATAGCCTTCCCACCACTGCCCTGCACGCAGCCCTCCGGCCCCTGTCCGGCTCTGTGGTCGGCCTGCTCAAAGCCTGTGAGGCCGTTGCTGGCTGCCCCGCTCACCACCTCGTTGTTCAGAGGTGCCCTGGGCCGCGCCAGGGTTTGCTTCTGGCCGTGTTGGAAGTCACATGCCCATTTCTCACTTACCCCAGCCCTTCTTGAGGACACTGACCTGTCCCCACCCCAGACTGGGGGCTCCCCAGTAGTGAGGGTCTATGGAGTGGAACTCTTTCTGCTCCCCACTCCACTCCCACCCCGGATCCAGGGTGCAGACCTGCTCACCCGCCCCCCTGCCTCTGTGTTGGCTCCGTCTCCAGTGCCCAGAGGCCTCGGGGCTCCTGCTGCCCCCTGTGGACAGGGCCTGTGGGCACACGGCAGCTCCAGGCAGGCCCCTGACCCAGGCCACCCAGGGCCAGCCCTCTGACATCTCGAAGTGTTTCCACCCCACGTTTCAGCCCAGTGGTCTTCGGGGAGCTACGATTCCGTCTCCAGCTTCCTCTGAACGAAGAGCATATTTTTAATTAAAGTAGAAAAAAAGCTAAAATCTGTTCGCATTTAATCATCTTGACGACCTTTTTGCTTAAGAGTTTCCAGCTGAGGGGGGGCGGTTGAGTGGGGGGAGGCAAAGGCATTTCTCGAGCCCGGGCCTGGGTCGGGCAGAGGAGGGAGAGCCTCTTACAGGGATGAATAATGGAACAGGAGCGGACGTGGCTGGGGCTCTGAGTGCCAACTCAGCGCTTTCCTCTCCCCACTGGCTCCTTCAGGAGGTGACCCCGCCTGCCTGCACCTGCCCCCACCCCCACCCCCACCCCGCCCAGGGCAACCTGTGTCTGGGTCAGGCTGGGCTGGACGAGAACCTGGCTGGCCTCAGGCTTCCCCGGGAACAGGGGCAGGGGCAGTCTTAAAGGACAGTTTCATGTGTCACAGGTGGACACCACCCCGAGAGGCACGGCGAGTGGCCCCAGATTACACAGGGAGCTGGGAGATGCTGAAGAGAGAACCCCATCCCCAGCCTCCCCGCCCAGGGCCTTCTTCACCACACCCTGCGGAAACTGATCTGAAATTCTCTTCTTTGCAACAGATCCCCTAGTGACTTAGAACAAGTCATATACTTCTCTGGGCCTCAGTTTCCCCAACTGCGGATGGCCTCTGGGTGGCTTCCACTTCTAAAATCTGAGTCCTGGCCTTCCTGCCAGGAGTGTGAATCTCTCCCGTTTGATTGGGGAACCCCTTAGACTAGGAGACCCCCAGGTCATGGCCTGTCTTCCCCCTCTCCGCCCCTTTGGGAGTGTGGGGAAAGACAGTGGCTTTGATGTTCTTCTCCAGGTCCCAGGAGCATCTCTGCACTCCCCTGGAAGAGGGGCCAGCAGCCCGAGACTGTGTCTCCCTCTTTAGAGTAAGGGGACTTCCAGGCAAGAGCTGTCTCCCCCTCAGACTGGAGTTTCCCCCAGGGCAGGACTGTGTCTTCTCTCAGATGGGGCATCCAGTCAGCAAGGGGAGTGGATGTGACTGGGAGCCGCTGCAGGAAGAGCGGGCTGCTCAGGCCTCTGGTCTTCAATGTCCAGCCCCGCCTCAGGCTTCCCAGCCCAACGGGTCCGGGAAGTGGGACAGGGAAGGGACCCTCCTCCTCCAGCTCCTCCCCCTATCTGAGCCCTCTTGGGGGTCTTCTCTTGATGGGAAGACTTAACAGACTGTACGTCCATGCCCTGTACCCTCCCCTGCTGGAAACCAACCCAGACAATTGCACTTGACCCCACTTCCCAGACCAGCCAGAGTGAAGATAAGCTCGGGCCTGGGATGTCTCCTCCCTCAGCGATTCCCGTGGGAATTGTGCTGAGCCCGACAACTGTCACAGCTCTGGCTCTTCTCTGCAGCAGGAAGACCCGAAGCCCTCGGGTCTCCAGTGCTGAAATGTCATCTCACCCTTCATCCAGTCCCCAGCCTGCAGGCCAGAAGCCACCACCAGCAGCAGCAGCAGCGCAGCGAATAGAACAAGAGTAATTGACAACGTTCCAGCTCCCTTGACTTACAAAGCACATTCATTCAATACCTTCCTGACGGCTCGAACTAAGTGACACTGGCATCTTATGCCCATTTTATTTATTTTTTATTGATCTCAGAGAGGAAGGGAGAGGGAGAGAGAGAAACAGCAATGATGAGAGAGAATCACTGATTGGATGCTTCCTGCATGCTCCACACTGGGGATGGAGTCCAAAACCCAGGCATGTGCCCTGACCGGGAATCGAACTGTGACCTGGTTCATAGGTCGATGCTCAACCACTGAGCCATGCTGGCCGTAGTGCCCATTTTACAAAGAAGGAAACTGAGGTAGGGGAAGGGACAGGCCTGAGTGCACATAGCCAATAAATGGTAGCCTGCCCGCCCGCCCCCCCCCCTGCCCCCCTCGGATGCAGGATAGAGAGTGAACGAGAAGACTGAATCCCTCAGAACTGCTGGCAGCTCTGCAATCCTGCAGGGCTGGGAAGGATCCAAGTTGAGCGTCAGGAGGGATTTCCTAAAGGGAAAGCTACTTGAGGGGATGTGTGCCACGAAGATGAGGGCAGAGGCTGGCTCAGAGGGCTGGGAGGGGTGGCCCCTTGTCAGCAAGGAAGATGGCTGCCCTGAAGTAGGTGGTACCCTTACTCTCTCTCCATGTGCCCTTAGCACAGGCCTGGAACTCGCTCCCCATTCAAGCTCTTGGGTATAGCATTGCCTTCTCTGGACACCCCTTCTCCAAGACACAAAATCTGGGGAAATTAAGCCCCTACGGTCTACCTGAATGAATTGATCGGATCCTGTGGCTCCTTGGCAAGAGATATGGGTACAGAATGGGGCACAGGTGGGAGGGAGGTTGGCCTTTGAAGGAAAAGACTGCACAGGAGATGCTGGAAGACTGGCCAATTCTACTGTTACGTCAAAGGAAGAGAGAAGACAGCTCTCGGGGGACTGTAACCCACAGAAGGGCTTGGAGGTGGGAAGGCTGACGAATGTGGGTCAGACAGGCCCCTTGCAGGACAGGGTGGAGGTAGGAAAGGAGCCCTGGCCTTAGGCTGGAGCAGACGGTGGGGGAGGGCACAGTGCAACTGGCCCACTTTGATGCTCCAGTTAATCTAACTGGGCTCCAAAATTGACTAACTCCCCTCCCACCCCTCTCACTACTCATGCAGCTCCAGAATCAAACCGCACTGACCCCAAACCAGTCCCTGGGCCCCACCCTGCCCCCCTCACCGGTCAAGCCCCCACCTCCCGCTCGCCCCCTGCGGCCCAGAAGGAGTCAGCTCCGATGTAATCACTGCATCACGCTTCAAAGCCACCGAGCCAGCTCCTAATGGGGGGCAGCAGGTTTCACTTACCTTGCCTGGCCGCCTGCCCAGGGCAGATGGGATGCAGCTGGGGGAGGCCCAGCCCCTCCCCTCCCCTTCCTCCCCTTCGGAAATTGTTGTCTCCTTGTTCATCTCCCGTCACCCTTTCTCTGGTTGGACACTGAGACTGGTGGTAGGGGAAGTGATTCTCCCAAAGCAGGAAAAGTGAGCACTCGCTAACAGAGCTTCGAAGTCACACCTTTGCCTCTGCCCATCCTACCTAGGCCCCTCCAGCACAGAGTCTGCAGTGCATGTCCGAGGGGCACCTGGGGGATGACATCGAAGGGCAGAGTGCTGCCCCTCTGACATGCAGGTCTATCTCCCCAACTCATTGAGGTGAAGGCTGGGGGTGGAGGGTGCCTGGAATGGAGAGGAGGAGTGAACAGACACGAGGGTTAACACCGGAAAGTGTGGCTGTGGAGGGCCTTGTGCGATCTAGTGGCCAGTTATGGTACCGCTGCTTCCTTCTGGGGGTTCTTGGGCAAGTGGCTTAACTTCTTCAAGCCTCAGTCTTTTCATCTGTAAAATGGTGATCCCAGCACCTCCTTCATGGAAGTGGGGATTAAAGGAGATAATTGTGTGAATCTCCCAGCCCATAGGACGGCTCAGTAAATGTGAGTTCATTCCTGCTGTCCCGTTTCTGTTCGGAAGTGGGTTGGGCTGCAGGCTGGTTCCCTAGGGATGGACAAGGGAGGTGTGAGCCATGCAGGGAGATGGAGAACAGGGAGTGTGTGTAAGGAGCTTGCCTTCTTGGAAGTGTGTGACAGAGGGGTGGGGAGATGAACAGGGGAGGGGCAAGCCCATTTCAACTCCTGACAATGCAGTGCGACTCACCACTCCCATTCCCAGCTCCAGGTGGAACTGCAATGATTTTCTCCACCCTTTCCCCTTAGGTCACTATCAGGTTTAGGAAACCTTGGCGTATGTGTGATGGGGGTCGGGGCCCTCTAGATGTGCAACTCTGTCGTGGGATATGGTTCTGGGGGGCCCTCCCTTAAAAACAGCTGCCTCCTTGATGCTGCCTGTCTGATCCCATTTGCCAGTCAACTCCCGAGCCCACTCCCATGCCCATCCTACAGTGGCGGCTGCAAGTGCTAAGGATTAGGGGCAAGGGGGCTGGGTCAGGGAGAAATTTTTTAAAAATATTTAAATTAATAGTAATATATTTTTAATTGATTTCAGAGAGAGGATGGGTGAGAAGAGAGGGATAGAAATATCAATGATGAGAGAGAGGATCAGCTGCCTTCTGCATGCCCCCTACTGGGGATAGAGCCTGCAATGCAGGCATGTGCCCTGACCGGAATGGAACTGTGACCTCCTGGTTCATGGGTTGATGCTCAACCATTGAGCCACACTGGCCGGGTTGGGGAGAAATTTTTGAAGGACACTCATGTTTGAGGCCCGGGGTCATGACTCTTAGGGAATTAAGCTGAGGCAGGCAGTGGCTCCGTAGGGCCTCTGATATTGCTCCAAGGAAAAGGGACAGATCCATTAGAAGCAGGAATCCCCGCTGCTTGTGATGGTGCAGATGCAGGAAGGCAGGTGGTGGTGGTGGCCACGACCCTGGCAGCTGTGATGATGATGGGGATGGTGGAGACGATGGTGTGGCAGTCATGGTAGTGATGGGAAGATTGTGGGAGGGGAGTGATGGCAGTGTAGCTGTGGTGTTTCCGGTGTCGATGCTGGCGTCATGATGACGGAGGTCATGGTGGTGCTGGTTTTGGTATAGGTGGCTGTGATGGTGACAGTGGTGGTGATTGTGGTCACGGTGGTGGTCCCAGCAAAGGAGCATCCTGATCGCAGCTGTGCTATCTACAGAATGGTCAAGCCAAGGTGTCACATCCTAAAATAATCCTTCACATCAAATACCTAAACACACCAGAACATCAGCTCCTCGCGAGCAGCTGCTATGGCTCACCGCTGTGTCCCCAGTGCCTAGAACAGTGTGCGCCCTATATTGCATGCTCAATAAACATGCGTTGAGCCAAAACCGGTTTGGCTCAGTGGATAGAGCGTCAGCCTGCGGACTGAAAGGTCCCAGGTTCGATTCCGGTCAAGGGCATGTACCTTGGTTGCGGGCACATCCCCAGTAGGGAGTGTGCAGGAGGCAGCTGATCGATGTTTCTCTCTCATCGATGTTTCTAACTCTCTATCCCTCTCCCTTCCTCTCTGTAAAAAATCAATAAAATATATTTAAAGAAATATGCATTGAATGTGTCAAAGGGGATGGAGTCTCTCTTTGTGAATAACACTGTCACCTCATTTGTTATTCACCATGCCCATGCATGATAGGATCTTTTAAAAAATTCCCGTTTTATAGATGAGGAAACAGAGGCAGAGATGACTGAACCTGCCTGAAACCACACGGGAGTAAGCCATGCGGGGGGCGGGGGGAGGGGGCTGTGCAGGCATTTATAGCCAGGTTGGTCTGACTCTCTGTTCAGTGCTCTTTCCTCCACGTACTCTGCGGAGCCACTCTCCCCGCCAGCACTCAGCATTTCATCGTGGTCTTGTGTGTGGGCTTACTCAGAGAAACACTGCTAATAATAGTAACAATTGCTGCTTGTAATTGTTCGAGTAAGGCTTAAATGATCAAGACCATGGAAATTATTAATAACCCAGGCTCAGCCATGGTAGTGTGGGTCATATTAAATTGTGTCGAGATGGATAACCTTGGCAATAATAGTAACTGGGATCATAAATTAATAACAGGAGTATTTAAATTAATGCCACACCGTGTATACCCTTGGTAGTAAGCAGCTCAGTGCCGCTGTTAGTACTAATGTTGCCCCTTCCTGCCTTCCATGAACTCAGCTGAAAGGAAAGGATGGGCTATAAAAGCCGAGGGGAAGGGAAACAGCTCAGAGGCGGGTCCCTGTCCCGGAGGAGGGAACCTCAGGGACTTCTGAAGATGGGCTGGCTTCCTGGCCTCTTCCGCCAGCCATCCAGGTGCTGGCTCGCCCACAGTCGTGCACAATGTCTACCTGTCCTTCCTGGATCTGCCCCCGGGCTTAGTTGGTTGCCCACGAAAGAAATTCACGGGGCAGCCCTGACCGGTTTGGCTCAGTGGTTAGAGCATCAGCCTGCGGACTCAGGGGTCCCAGGTTCGATTCTGATCAAGGGCATGTACCTTGGTTGCGGGCACATCCCCAGTAGGGAGTGTGCAGGAGGCAGCTGATCGATGTTTCTCTCTCATCGCTGTTTCTAACTCTCTATCCCTCTCCCTTTCTCTCTGTAAAAAAACAATAAAATATATTTAAAATAATTCACAGGGCTAAAATTTCCCCGAATGAATGAATGAATGAATGACCTGCAGCTGATCTAGGAAATCACCTACCAACTGCCAGCATGTCCTCTTCCCAAGTGCACTGATCTCTCCTTCCGGTAACATGGGAGATTAGTACTATTTTTTTTCAAAGCCAAAACTGAGGTCCACACACACACACACACACACACACACTTACACCCATACACAAATACACATGCTCAAGATCAGGGTGCTGGGATGGACTTTGTAGACATGCCCCCCACATGTGCTACTGGGTCTTCATATCTGGGAACCAGGAAAGTGTGGGGGTAGGCAAAGGCGAGCATCAAGGTGGTGGTGGGGTGCTTCCGATCAAAAGACTGCTGGCACATTCCCTGGGTTGCTGAGCCTATGATTTGGACCTGTCAAGGCTTCTGGGACATGGTGAGTGTGGGATGATAACACAGCACATGGATGTGTACTTGGATGTGAGTCCATCCGACCGCTTTCCCATTTATTCTCATCTATAGGCCTTCACTGAGCACGTACTGTGCACCAGGCATTCCAATAAGAAACCATAGCCGTAAGCTAATGGAAACATTTGGCCTAGAACAGGTATGTTGCTGAGGATACACCTGTGTGTTTGTGTATGGGTGTAAGTGTGTGTGTGTGCATGAATGTGTGTGTGCATTTGTGCAAGAGACTATGCACAGGGGGCTTGTGTGGAGGTGACTGTACATGCGCACATGACTGAATGTGTAGGTGAGCATGCGTGTTTATTATGACCACATGTGCAATGAGTGTGCATGTGTGCTTGAGTGTGGAGGTGCACACACATATGTGGGACGTGCAGGTCTACATGAGTGCATGAGGATGGTGTGGGCATATGTGGTACATAAGTAGATGTATGTGAGCTTGAGACTGTGTCTTCCTGTGTTATGTGTGCACACTTGTGATCCCTTCAAACCCATCATTTGAGAATGATTTCGGGATGGACTCCCCCTTGAATGCCCCCCCTCCGAGTCATTCTAGTAGCCACCTGCTACTCTTCCCTCCCCCTCCCCCTAGGCCTTTGCACTGGGAAGGGGCAGAGGTAGGGTATGGACCAGAAGAGAAAGGGCCGGGCGGGCAGCGGGCATCTTGCTGATAAAGGCTGGGGAGAGAGCAGCACACCGGGAAGAAGCTGAAGCCAGATGCTGGGGATGGAGGGCAGAGGAAGATGGGTAAGAAAGTGAGTCCCGCGGGTGGGCGCAGCCGGAGGGGAATGGGAGCCGCCCTGGTCCAAGGCCCACAGTATCCGGGACAGACGTGCCCTAGGGCGGGCCTGGCACTCTGGGTACCGGGGCGAGGTGAGGGAGAGGCTCTGAGGGCTAGGGCGATGAGAAACGGCAGCGGAGCGCGCGGCCGCAGCTCGCCGCACACCCTCTCTTCCCCTTCTCTCCCCTCTCGGAGGCAGCGGAGCAGGCGGGCAAGGTTCCGGGGGTGGGCGGGCTGGGCGGGGAGGAGGCGGGGCCGCCGCACTGGCTTCTCTCAGCCCCTCCCGCCCGCAGCCAGAGGGAGCGGAGCCTCCGCCAGCTCCGGGGGGCGGGTGCCGGAGCGCAGCGCAGCCCTATCTGTCCGCAGAGCGGACTAACTGGAAGTCGGCGTTGCCGCGGGAGGCGGACGATGGGGGCAGGTGCCGCCGGCTGCGCCATGGACCGGCCGCGCCTGCTGCTGCTGCTGCTGGGGGTGAGTGCTAGCCGGAGGGGAGCCCGCTCTCTTTCCCTGGACCGGAACCCTAGGGGTTCAGGTTTCCCCGAGGGAACACAGGACCAAGCGCCGGGCTCCCAGATGCTGGGGATGGATGGCGGGAGAGGAGCGCCGATGCCAGGGCCCATAGAGGAGCGTCTAGGGTTCTCAGGGCGCCGAGGAGACCCTGAGATCCAGGGCAGAGGTGCGGACCCGAGGCGCGCACGGATGCGGGTACTCCGGTACCTGGGTGTGTGGGTGTGGAGGAGCTGGGAGGGTCTCAGAGGAGGGGGTCCTGCGGTTCTTGGAGCCTGGGTTCTTTGGAAGAGGGCGCTTGAATGCCAGGACCTCAAGGCGACTTTCCCCCCACCCCCTCCCAGCATCTTGATTTCTGGGGTGTCGTGGGACAGAACCCAGGATAGAGAAAGATGAGGAATGCCACGGGAACTAGAGATGTGAGGGGCAAGCGGGGCTGGAGATGAGGGGCTGGAACAATGGGGAGGAGGTTGGAACGACCAAGGGGACCGGGCAGCGGACAATGAGGACTGGCCAGACAATGGGGGGAGGGGCGTGGGAGGCATAGCTTCGGGGAGTGGAGGTCGTCGGTTGAAGAGAGAAAAGTGGGTTGGGTAGGGCAAAAAGGGACGGCGGCGAGGGAGGTAGAGAGATGGAAGCAAAATGAAAGAGGACGGAGAAGGAAGAGCGGCCCCGAAGGTGGTCGGGACCCCGCGGGGCTGCCGAGGGGCAGTGGGTGGAGAAGAGGAGCCGCGGAAGGGACGTTTTCCGCTCCTGTCGTGCGCTCTTTCTTGCGGCCTCGCCCAGTCGGGGAATTGCGCGGAGGACCGGAGGCTGGGAAGGGAGCGCCCACTTCGCCGGGGCGAACCCTTTCCCCAACCCACGGGCTGCTCCGAAGCGCTTAGTCTCGCGGTTTGAAGAAGCGCAGCGGACAGGAAGGGATGGAGTGGGCGTCGTCCGACCGGGTCTGGCGGCCGCCCCGTCTCGGGTGCAGAGCGCCCGGACGCGCCAGGAGGGGAATGTCCCGGCAGCGCGCAGCCCAGGGTCTCGGAGGCGGAGGCGGCCCCCAGGGGGCGCTGCGGTACGAGGGTTGCGCCCTCCGCAGCTGCGGGCGCCGCTGGGGCTGCGCACCCGCCCCCCATTAAGTTAAGTGAGCTGAGCGCCGCGCCCGCGGTTCCCTCCGCTCCAGCACCCAGGCGGGTTGGGATTCCGCCCATGTCCGGCCCAACTTTCGGGTGAAGACGCTGAGCACTGAGTGAGACAGAGGTGTCCCGACGCCCCGGATTCTGTCTGGGCGAAGGACGGCGGGTCCTCTTAAGCATCTAAGTCCGCCCTGTAGTTCTGACAAGATATTCAGGATGGGTGACCGGTGTGCGGCCATGTGCGGAGTGCCCCGGAAGGTTTGGCAATGGAGGAGGTGTCTGTCCTCACTCTCCCTGACATCTTCACCCCTCATCTGAGCATCGCGCCCCCGCCCCCTCCCCAGTCCCCCTTTTACTGATATGGAGACGGAGACTCTGAGAGTTTAAACAACTTGGCTAGGATCCCACACGCAAGTTGTGCCAGCGTCCTGGCTCGACTGCCCCTCACCTGATTCCCAGCCCTGCACTGCCCGTACCTTTGAAAGGGGCAGCCCGGCGTCCCAGCTCGGGAGAGAGCAGCGGCGGGGCGGGCTTGACCCCATCCCGAGTCGGGCCAGCGGTGGGATAGGAAGGCGCCGGCCCCCTTTCCGCGGTTTAGTGGTGGATACCTGTGGCTTCGTCCGAGGATTTGGAAGTGACCTCTGCTGACAAACGCCGCGGCAGACAGGTGCTTCTCCACCGGGAAGGGAGGTGGGACAGGGGTGGACAGTAGTAGTGTGGATCCCGGAGGGGCGGGCGGGTGGGCGCCGGACCGGGGCTGGAGGAAGTGTCCCCCGAGTGGAGGAGAGGCGAGGAAGGAGGAGAGCTGGGCGTGGAGGGCCTGGGAGCTGGGGCAAGTGGACCCGCGCAGAGTCTGCCGCCAGCAGCCCCTGCGGCTCTCGCCTCCGCCTCGCCGCGGCTCTGCGGGCCGGCTCTGCGCACCGCGCGCTCCGAGTTCTTCCAGGGCCAGAGCGAGCGCGCTGAAACCAAAGCGCGTCCCGGCGGGTCCGCTGGCGGGCGCGCCGGTAATGGAGGCACTTTGTCATTCAGACGTCTGTAACCGGAGCCGCCGCGCTGGCTAATGCGCCTAATAGGGATGCAGTGAGGGCAGCAAATAGGAGGACGCGAGCTGCCGGGCGGGGGAGGAGAGAAGGGGTTCCCACCCGGCTGTACCATCCCGGTCCCACTCACCTGCATAGATTCTTCCCTGGGCGGGCCGGGGGGGGGGGACGGGAATAATAAAATTGGTTGAATGCGTACTATGTGACACGCATTGCCTGGGTCATTTCTGTTGCATTATTGAACCCTCCTAAGGTCCCATCAGCGTAAATCTAGTTATTCCCATTTTACAGTCGATGGAGCTGAACCTCCCAGACTTTCAGGCACGAAACCAGGCTCCCGCAGTTAGGAAGTGGTGGAGGCTTTGGAACCGAGGAGGAGGCGTGGCTTGGAGCTCACCCTGTCCTCCCTATGCCAGCCCCTCCCCCTTCTAGATCACCGAGGGCGTGAGTGGCCCCGAATCACGACTAGCCCCGGAGGTTACATCGGTGTCCTATGCCCACACATTTGGAACGGAGTCCCTTGGCCCCACGCAGCACACCCCTCTCAGAGTCTCCACGCATCCTCCTCCTCAGTAATGAGCTCTTGTCCCCTACCCAAACTCAGCCCTTATCTAAAGGGGTGGGGAGCATGTGCCAGTGCCCGCCCCCCCACCCCCGCGGGTTGCAGCGACCTCAAAAGACCCTCCCCACATTTGACAACGCTTCAACCCCATGGCGTGGCTGATGGCTCCATTCCCCTAAAGATCCCTTTGCTGAAGCTGTTGTGAACAGTTAGGATTCAACACACTGAAGCGTTCATAGTCCATTCTTCCAACTATTTTTGGTGTGTTTTCTATTTTGTCTAATTAAAAAACTTTTTAGATTCTTTTTTAAAAAATATATATTTCTTTATTGATTTCAGAGAGGAAGGGAGAGGGACAGAGAGATAGAAACATCAATGATGAGAGAGAATCATTGATCGGCTGCCTCCTGCACACCCCCTACTGGGGATCGAACCCACAACCCGGGCCTGTGTCCTTGGCCGGGGATGGAACCTGGGACCCTTCAGTCTGCAGGCCGCTGCTCTATCCACTGAGCAAAACCGGCGAGGGCCATTTTTTATATTCTTAAATCAGTTTATCTAAGAGTACTTCCACCTTAGTTTCTTGAAAGCCTTGAAATGGCAAAATAAATAAATAAATAAAAAGATTGCAAACATTTTTTTAAAAATGGGATGAAATCATTCAGACGGGAAATGATAAATGTAATAATGTAAATTTCAGGCAACTGCATCTATCATTTTGGTAAATTGGTCATTTTGGAACAATTAGCCTGGATCCTAGTCATCCCTCCCAACTTCCCAAGATTGCCCTGGCTGGAACCAACAGAAGGTGTGGCCGGGGCCAAGCATCAGGCCACGTAACAGGGACCTCTGTGGGCCTCCGTTTCCCCATCTGTCAGAGAGGGGATGAAGGCAATCCCTCAAGTCCTTCCCCCTCAGCATCTTGGCTTCTAGAGTAGCTGTTTGGGTGACATTTCCTTTCCCCCATGGGCCTGTGGTTCCCCCAGAAATCAGGGACCATGTCTCCTTGGAAACTCTTATTTCAACACTCAGTAAAGAGTTGTTGAATTACCTAACTTTAAGGAGAGCAATTACCCATCCTCCTGTGGTCCCCATGCCGTCCTCAGACTCCCTGGTAGCAAAGACTTGCTTCATGTCTACCCTGCCCCCGACTCTTAGATGGTTTCCTTTTTTAGGGGGTGGCTAACTCTTCCCTCCCACTACCTCCCAACCAGACTCAGCAGCCTGCTCTCCCCAAGACAAGATGCTTCTTTGATACCCAACAGTTAATTAACTCCTACTGTACCCCAGACCGATTTGCATAAATGATTTCATATCATTTCCACAGCAACCCTGAACAGCAGATACTAGTGTCCAGTGTGATTGGGGGGTAGGGGAGAGGGAAGCGCTGAGGCTCAGAGAGGTTGATAATTTACTCAAAATAACGTACTATTAAGAAGCAGATCTAGGATGTTTTGAAATAGGGACATAAAACAAGCACAGGAAATACATGGTCACTAATTACATGGACTTGATTCCAAACGCAAGACTTGGGAGAGGAGAAAGGACCACCAGCTGCAGCAGGAAGAGCAGGCTTGGAGGAAGAGGGGCTTGTACAAGGCTGCCCCTTCGACGACTATTATGCAGTATACAGATTGCGTATCATAGACATGTACACTTAAAACCTATATGATCTTACCCAGCCGGCATGGCTCAGTGGTTGAATGCCGACCTATGAACCAGGAGGTCACAGTTCCAATCCTGGTAGGGGCTCGATCTCCAGTCAGGGGTGTGCATGGGACAGCCAATCCATGATTCTCTCTAATCATTGATGGTTCTATCTCTCTCTCGCCTCCCTTCCTCTCTGAAATCAATAAAAAAAATTTTTTAAAGAAACCTATATGATCTTATTAACCAATGTTGTCCCAGTAAATGTAATTTAAAAATAAATAAAATCACTTGCCAATGAGGAAATAGAAGAAAGAAAGACCTTGGAAAAGAGAGTTCCCCAAGTGTATGAACACCTTATTCATGTAATGCTTACAGCAACCCTATGAGGCAGGTCCGGTCATAATGACCTTATGCAGAAGATACTGAGGCACAGAGAAATTCAAGACTGGCCCCAGATCGCCTAGCGCTAAGTGATGAGCCAGGATACAGAGCCACAGAGGCCGCTGAGGACGAAGGCAGTGAACCAGGAGGCTCTGAACCAGGAGGGGCAGTTCTCGGAGTAGATAGTGTGAGCTCACACTATCTACTCCGAGAATTGCCCCTCCTGGTTCAGAGCCTCCTTACACTCATTTCATACACCTGCCTACCAAGGCCAGTGCCATAGTTCCTAAAGAGCCCATGACACCTAGGAGGTTAGAATGGTGCTAGGTTAGAATGCTGTGGGAGGGGCCACGCAGGTCACACTCTGGTAGCAGCAAGAGTTGCCCACTGATATCTCGGCAGGAAGGGAGGAGACAGAAAAAGTATTTTATTTTATTTTTTTAAACATATTTTATTGATTTTTTACAGAGAGGAAGGGAGAGGGATAGAGAGTTAGAAACATCAATGAGAGAGAAACATCCATCAGCTGCCTCCTGCACACCCCCTACTGGGGTTGTGCCCACAACCAAGGTACATACCCTTGACCGGAATCGAACCTGGGACCCTTCAGTCCACAGGCTGACGCTCTATCCACTGAGCCAAACCGGTCAGGGCAGAAAGGGTATTTTAAAAAGCTGACAGGAGAACTGAAAGAGACAATCGTGTGGTAGTAATTTGGGATAAAGAACACAAGGGCTTCCCTGCACAGCAGCCCGGAATAATCACTGGTGTGAGTACTGAGTCCCTGAGTCATGGGGAAACCATGAAGATCCGTTCCAGTCTGGGAAAGGTGCAGCCACCCCGGGGAGAATGAAAACCAAGAGGTGATTAGAGCAGCAGCGCCTTAGCTTCCGGGAAACTCGGCCATCCGGAAGTCATTCCGCCGAGTTCTAGTTAAGTGAGGTCCCTGTTCAGTGCCAGGTTCCCTGTCAGGCTCTGGGACAACGGCCCGGCCCTCAGGGAGTTGACAGTCCATTGGGGGATCCTGTGAAGTGTCAGAGCTGACACAAATAGTCCACAGGGAGAATGTGTAACAGGGCAGCCCCACCTGATCTGGGAGGGGGAGGGGGGACACTGGCCCACTTCCTTGAGGAAGTAATATTTAAACGGAGCCCGAAAGGATGAAAAGAAATCCAAACAGACTCTTCTATAATCTCACGAGCCTCCTGGGGAAAGCCTGTATCTGGGACTCCCCCTACCCCCAAGACTTCTGGTCTGCAGATGTTTCCAGCACTGTGTCCCTGCCACCTGGGAGGAGATGGTGGCAACACCCGAGATCCCCCTCCTGTGCTGCCAGCACCCTCCCTTGCTGGTCTCTTGAGGACCAAAGGTTGCCTCCTAGACCGATCCCATCTGTCCACCCTCCTGCCTCCACCTAACCCTGGTGAGATCTCAGGATATCTTAAAGGACTGGAGGAAGGGGAGTGTTTTTTGTTGTGCTGTGTTTTTTTTTTTTTTAACAGAGAGAAAGGGAAAGGGATAGAGAGTTAGAAACATCAATGAAAGAGAAACATTGATCAGCTGCCTCCTGCACACCCCCTACTGAGGATGTCTGCAACCAAGGTACATGCCCTTGACCGGAATTGAACCCGGGACCCTTCAGTCCGCAGGCTGACGCTCTATCCACTGAGCCAAACTGGTTAGGGCAAGGAGGGGAGTGTTATTGGCCATGACCTGGTCAGTGAGGAAGCGGAGGGATGTCCAAAAGGACCTTTAAGGCTCCCTCTGCTCCCACGACCTGAGAGCCCATACTTCCTGTCGATATCAAGTGGGAGCCGCGTGGTCTGGGGCCAGGGAAACGGGCTTGGGAGTTTTATTAGACATGAAGTTGTGTTTTTTTTTAAGGAACAGAAATATAAAGCAAGCTGCCAGCAGCCCCTCCCTCTAGGGACTCTGGTGCTAAATTGTTCCATCCATGAGCAAAGATGCCTCGGCGGCAGGAATCCGACTCCCTTTTCCCCTGGTTCCAGAGCTGTTCCCGCTGGCTGCATGGGGGGCAGGGAGCGGGGAGGGCTGGTGACTGGAAATCAAACCCTCGTGGAGCTGGGCTGCTGGGTGATGACAGCCGCCACTTTCTCATCATTGATAACAGGCGACCCTTTCTCACATCTTGGCGCCACACTCTTGCCGATCGGCTGGTCTTTGCTCTGGCCCGGAGCTGCAGCCATCTCTACCTATGTGGAGGGATGGAGACTCAGAGAGGGAGAGCAGGGCAGGTCAGAGCTCCCAATACAGAATCAGGATTTGAACCCCAGACCCCACCCCCTCGGCCTTCTGCTCTTGGGCACAGATACCGCCTGCTGGATATATAATATGCGGAATGGTAGAATGGAGGACCTGGGGTAGGGAGGGCCCCGCTAGCCTTTGTTAGAAAAAGGCTCCCCTCTGGGCAGATGCAGCCCTGCAGGTGTGCAGCTTAGAAAGTGGCATTTGGACTAAATCTCAGCTGCCAGTTGCCCCCTTGGCTGGGTGCCCTGTTCGAGCTGCAACCTGAAGGCCCTCCCCTGGGCCTCAAGCCTCCTTCCGCATGTGGTGTATCCTTGAGGTTCCAAGAGCTGCTGTAACCCCGAAATGAACTGTGCAGAGGGTCAGCCTGGGAGGCTCTGACCTCACCCCCCCAGCAGCCTGCAGGGGTGCAGTGCCCCCCACTGCCTTTCTTCCCGGCCAGCTTTGATGTGCCTAATACCTCCCTGGTGAGCTCATCCGGGCCCAGGTGGTTCCAATAGAAAGCTTTGGGGAGGGGTGTTTGATTCCTCAGAAGATACCCCCTCTCCTTTTTCTTGCCAGTCTGACCTTCTGCTCTCCCCCGACCCAGGTGTCCTTCGGAGGTGCCCAGGAGGCATGCCTCACGGGCCTGTACACCCACAGCGGCGAGTGCTGCAAAGCCTGCAACCTAGGAGAGGGTGTGGCCCAGCCTTGTGGAGCCAACCAGACCGTGTGTGAGCCCTGCCTGGACAGTGAGTACAGGGTGGCAGGTGGGGAGAGGGGAGAGGAAGGGAAGGGAGGGGCCGGGGGCTGGGGAGGAGAGGCCTTATAAGTCCTCTGCCTCCTGGCAGGGTCTCCTGCCCACAACTGCATGGGCATCAGACATGGGTCTGATGCAGGATAGGAGGCAGAAAGGGGAAGCTGAGAATGGGTGAGAGGTATGCAGAGGAAGGAGGAGACCTCATGGGGGACCCCAAAGGGGAGCCCCTTCCCAGCCCCCAAGCAGAGAAGCCTGGTAGAAGAGTGTGGCCAGGTGGGAGGAGTAGCTGACACTAAGATGAGCTAAAAATATCATCTGCACTGCAAAATCAATGGCTGCCACTTACCCTCGGTGTTTTTGGGGGGAGGGGAGGAGGATCAAATACTGGCTGCCCTGTAGACTGACCTTGGGGGATCCTGGGAGGGTGTGGCTACCCCTCCTCCCAGGCCAGCTGTTCTCCAGCTCTGACTAAGGACGAAGAGCTTTCCCCAGGCAGCAGGGGTGGGGGTGGAGTACTATAGGGATGTGCTTCTTATGGGGAGAGGGCCACTGTGGCCATTCCTACCTGAGATTTCCTTGGGGAAGGGAGAGAATCCTGTCTTCCTACTGGGTGAGGGAGGCTGCGGGGTGGTGTGTCTGGGGTCTGGAATCTGTGTGCTGTGGAGTCAGAGGTCTCAGCTCTGCTGGATGCCCCCAGCCTCAGTTGCTGCTTTCAGGCTCTGGGCTCAGTGCTCTGTGGCTGACCCTGCCCAGAAAGCTTTGCTCACTTCTCCCTGGCACGCACGGCCCACCCCGAGGGCCTGTGGTGATCATACTCAGATGATTCTATAATCAGGCTGGGAACCAGGTACAGGAACTGGGAACTCTGAATCCACCTGCCAGCCTCGTCTTACCTCTGGATGCCTCCCCACCACCTCTGCCAACACCTGCGTGCCCAGCCGGCTTGGCTCCGTGGGTGAGCGTAGATCTATGAACCAGGAGGTCACTGTTCGATTCCTGGACAGGGCACATGCCTGGGTCGTGGGCTCGATCCCCCGTGTGGGGCATGCAGGAGGCAGCCAATCAATGATTCTTATCATTGATGTTTCTATCTCTCCCTCTCCCTTCCTGTCTGAAATCAATAAAAATAGATTTAAAAACAAAACAAAACAACACCTGCACACCTCTCCATCCTTCAGACAACCACAACTCCTTGGTATTCCCCAACATACTGTTTTCCCCTCTCTGTGCTTATGAATCCTATAACTCCACCCCCCAGCAGAGGGATGCCTGGGACTGGGTGGGGAGACTGGACATCCTGTAGTGTTTGTCATCTGGCCACCTGCCCTGGCCCTCGCCTAACAGGGTTTCCATCCCAGGGAAGGGTTGGCCAACTATTGCCTACCCCGGAAGCTCCCAAGATTGCCTCTCTCATTTCCTAGACTCCGGCCCAGGGCCTCTCCTCCCTGGACCCTGAGTCTCCCAGGATGGGCCCCCTCTCATCTTCCGTAAAAGCAAAGGGTGGGGCAGAGGAGCCTGGGGAGGGAGGTTCTGGGGATCAGGAGGGGAGCAAGCTCAGAAGTGGTGGCAGGAATCCTCCCTCTCATTTCCTCCTGCCCCCCTCCTCTTCCCTCCTCCCCTCTCTCTCCAGCAGCTGCGTTAACAGGCTGCCTTTACAAGCCCACTTTATGGAATGGAGACCCCAGTGGACTTTCTATCCTCAAAACGTTTCCACAAGGAAACCCATTAAGCTCCTGCCTTCATTCTCTGCCAAAAAAGACCACATTTTTCCCACCCCTTAAAACCCTTTCCCAGGAGTTTTCTGCTCATTTTCTGTATTTTCCCATGAGCAAGGCCCTCCCTTTCCCTTCAGGGTGACTATACCCCCCCCGCCCCCCACCACATGCCAACCAGATAGGAGCCTCTTGTTTATTTAAACTGGAAGTAAGTCCTGCCTCGGCTGATTGTGTTTGGAAGTCCTTTCTGCTGTCTGACTACATCCCTGCTACTGAAGCTCACCATATTTATCACTGCCCACCCCAGGGGCCCAACCTTTATAGATCCTGGCTGAGTGTCAAGCGCTTTACAGTGGAATCCCACTTATTCCTCACCACAACCCTGTGAGTGGAGATATTAGTCCCTGTTTTACAGAGAAAGAAAAAAGCTCAGAGAGGTTAAGTAAAACACCCAGAGTCACACAGCTAATAAGTGATGGAAGCACTTTTGAATCCAGATCTGCCTGATTCCTAGGAAGAGAAATACAGGGGTCCCTCTGCCAGAACTGACTCTGTTCTCTTCTCCCCCCAGTTTTTTCCCCTTTCACTTCTGTCTGGCTTTCTTCTTTGCTTCTTTACCCCCCCCCATTCCCACCCCCACCCACCAAGAGCTCCATGTTGTCTCTTGGTGCCTTTAGAGAGGGTTGTGATCAGACCCCACAACAGGCCTTGATTTCCCTTCAGTGGGATCTGACACTTTCTCTACTTCTACTTCCACATTCTGAGCAGACCTGCCCTGGTTCTCAGGTTGCTAAACCCCCGCTCTTCCTCCCCTGGGAGCAAGGAGGCATCCTTCTGGATTCAGATTGGCACGAGTTCTCCAGCCTGGGCTGGAAGGGGTGAAGGAAATGTGCCCCGGGCCTCCTCTTCTCTGCACAAGAAGGGGAAGACCTGGCACCCCTGGCATCCCTCCCCCCATTACTAAGAGAGCGTGCGTTAGGCGTGAGCCTGGAAATCTCCCCTTTATGCCCTTGGAAAGGGCAGAGGATGAGATATGCAAGTCCTTCTTTCTTTCTAGCTCCAATCCCTCCTGCTGTACCTGAACTTGCTTGCCAGGATTCCCATCCCTACCCTGGAGAGCCAAGCCTTTCAGCAGCGTGGGGGAGCGCCGTGGGTGGGAACTTAAGCTGTTCAACCCTAGTTACTCCCATTCGGGCCACACCTGACCCCACCCCCACCCCCCACCTGTGGAAGGGCAGCTGAGGCAGGAGGCTCCATGGCGGTGGCCCCATGCCTGGGCCGGGTTCACAATCCAGCTCTGGCCTGCGGGGAGGGCTGGGTGGGAACCACCTATAGATTATTCCTTAATCTTGCTGGGAACTCTCTAAGAGAATTTGCCAAGTAATTGACCTGCACCAGCCGGGTTACCCTGCCAAGCCCCAGAGCCATGGCTTCCTCGCCTGGAGCAGGGGCTCCTGGTCCCCTTCCTCCTTCCCAGCGGGCTGCCACAAGCTTTCCCAGACTTGGGATCAGGGCCCCGAGGGGAGAGAGAGGGTGGGAATCCATGAGGGGGGGAGGCTGAACCAGGGAGTCAGCGCCCCGGCGGAGGCCCTGGCAGAGGTGGGGGGGGGGGGGGGAGGGAGGACCTGCAGCCCTTGCATTCCAGCTGCCCCAAAGGCAGGCGACTAACATCTGGGCCCAGGAGAGCTCCCCCACACCCCTTTGCCCGCAGGCGTGACGTTCTCCGACGTGGTGAGCGCCACGGAGCCCTGTAAGCCGTGCACCGAGTGCGTGGGGCTGCAGAGCATGTCGGCGCCCTGCGTGGAGGCGGACGACGCGGTGTGCCGCTGCGCCTACGGCTACTACCAGAACGAGACCACGGGCCGCTGCGAGGCGTGCCGCGTGTGCGAGGCGGGCTCGGGGCTCGTGTTCTCCTGCCAGGACAAGCAGAACACCGTGTGCGAGGAGTGCCCCGACGGCACGTACTCCGACGAGGCCAACCACGTGGACCCGTGCCTGCCGTGCACCGTGTGCGAGGACACCGAGCGCCAGCTGCGCGAGTGCACGCGCTGGGCCGACGCCGAGTGCGAGGGTGAGCGCGCCGCGGGCCCGGTCCCCGGTCCCCGGTCTCCGGTCCCCGGCCACGGCCGCCGCAGGCTGGGGAAGCGCGCCCCCTGGGGGCCGGGGAGGGCCAGGCAAGGCTTGAGCAGGGGCCACCTTCCCTGAGACCTGATGGAGGGGTGGCTCCCGATCCTTCTCACCCAAGGCCCCCTCTCCCTCTCCCTCCTTTGAGCTAAGCGTTTGGAAAGCCATCCTCCTCCTCCTCCTCCCAGGCCACAGCCTCTACGTCTGTGGCTGGCAGCGGGCATTGGGCAGGTGGCAGGTAAGCAGCTGGGAAGCGGCCACGGTGACCAGAGCACAGAGCCGGCTTCCTGAACTGGAAAAGGGGCTTGGGGACCCAGGAGCTGGGCCCCTTCGCAGGGAGGCCTGGTCTAGGTCCAGGGTGGGCTGTGGCTCTGGGACCTAGGATGAATCTACCTGTCACTTGCTACCTGAGGGGTATTTGTTAGAGGGGTCACTCCGTCTTGGACCCCAGTTTCCTCACTGGGCAGTGGTGTGGGTTAGAGAAGGTGGCCTGTTTCAACGCTTAGCTCAAAGGAGGGAAGGGGGGGGTGTCTACAGCCATTTTTAGTTAGTTGAAGATGAAGTTGGACCCGGGGACACTAAGGACGCCGTGGGGGTGGGACTTTGGGGTGGAGGGGGAGTGGCAGGAGCCCCAGGATGAGAGGCGGGTACAGTGAGGTCTCAGCCCCCCACCCCGCCCCCAGGGGAGGATGGGAGTTGGGTGTGCCCCCCTGAGCCAGACCCAGGCCGGAAGGAGGTGGGGTGGTTCCTGGGATGGGAGGAGGAAGCGCCGTGGCAGTGAGAGCGGGCGGTTTGGGTCTCTGGTTGGTGACATGTCTCGGGGAGATGGGCGGGCTTTTCACTGCAGGGAGAGGCCGGCAATGCTTTACTTTGTCTCCATCACCCTGTGGCTGGGGGCCCACTTAGCTACTTCCCTAGCCCTCAGGATACCCTCAGTCCCAGCAGGCAGTGCAGCGCCTCCTTAGGGGACCCCAAGTGTGATGGGAGAGACAGCCTTGGCCTGGTCTGATGAGGGAGTCAAGGCCCCAGCACTCATCTCCCAGGAGCGCCCTCATTCTGGTGGCGGCAGCACAGCCTCTGCCTTCAGTCGGTCCCCAGTCAGATGGGGGAGGTAGGTCCCCCTTGTGGGGAGCCTGCAGTCTGACATTGGCTCCCACACAACCTCCCCCCCCCCTCACCCCCCAGCCCCGTGACCTCTGGCTCAGGCGGAGGGGCTGTTCAGTTGGGCTGAGCCAGGTGTGTGTGAAGCTTCCTGTCTTGGGCTGGGAGTGGGAGGAGGGTGGGGGTACAGAACTTGGTGGTTCCGGTGGCAGTTGCCCTGGGCCAGGAGACAGGCCAGTGGCGCCAGGCACGGGGCAGGGAGGGAGCTTCAGCTGCTGGCAACAGGCAGGCGCCAGCACAGCTCCCTGGGCAAGTCCAGACCGGCTGTGGGGGGACTTAGTCAGGGGCGCGGTAAAAGCAAAGAAAGGTGGTGGCTGGGGGAGGGGTGGGCTCTGCCTCTTTGGGGGCATTCATAGATTCCTCCCAGATCGCACCCCACTTTCCCAGCCACCCTGAAGGAGGAGGGTACCCCTGAGAGCTGTGTTTACCCTCTGCCCCTCTACTCTAGCCTCTGAAGGGTTAAGTGTGGGCTCTGGGGCAGAGGGACCCTTCAGGAAACAGAATTGGATTCATTGGGTTGCCCCCTCCCCTCCATTGTATCGTACTTTCTCGCATATACATTTCAGGTGTCAACGTGGTGACTCACCCTCCCTTGGGGCAGAAGCCCCCCCCCCTCATTGCCTCAGCGAAAGTTAGATTTAGGAGGGATAACCTGGTCCCTCTTTCCACCCCCAAGTCTGGCAGCTCCCATTCCGGAAACGGCTGTCAGGACCTGCCAAGGGCTTAGGGGCTGGAATGCCAGTGGACATGGCCACATCTGGATCTCATCCCCAGCGCCCATCAGAGGGTATTGGAGAATGTGGGGAGATGCCCAGGACAGCCCCGTCTTCAGCCTGGTCTGTCCCTCGCCCCCCACTCACAGCCCTGATGGTCCGCTTCACCACACCTTCAGCTTATGAGCTGGGGCTCCCTCAGGGCTCAGGCTGACCTGCCCAGGTCCCTAGCAGGGCAAGGGGAGCCCCTCCCCTCCTCGTCAAATGCCCTATTTGGGGGTATGAAAGACAGGGCTACGTCTCCTCCCCTTTCTGCCCCACCCCCTCCCAGGACTGAGCTGGGGGAATGGGGCAGATGTCAGCCCCCTCCCCAGTGCCAGCCAAATGGATTCCAGATTCCCATCTGCGGGCCTCACCCCTCAGAAGGTGCTGAAAACAAGGCTCTTTGAAGCATCCTAGTCTGGAGCCAGGAGGCCCAGAGACCCCTGGGCAGCTTTGACTCCAACTTGGGTGGGCAAACTGGGAGCTGGTGAGACTGAGGTGAAGGGCAAGGCGCTTTCCCCATCACGCCATCGGTATGTCCCATCCGCTTCCCTCCCTGCCCTAGGGGTGGGAAGTGAAGACAGATCGGATAAGCAGCGTTGCCCAGACAGGCACCCCCAGGCAGACCAGAGCCCACACCCCCAGGAACTGCCCCCAGCTGGGTGACAGAGTGGAAAATCCCACCCACTGGTGCCAGGAGGTACCTGGGTCCCCTGCCAGAGAGGCTGGCAATCCCCAGCTGGCAGGAGAAGGCCTAGGTGGGTGGCGAGGCACGGTCTCCTGCCCCTGAGGTGCTGGGCAGTCCCTGCTTCACAGGCCCTCTCTCCACCAGCAGCGTGCCTCCTGCCCGGGGAGGGTTCGGGCTACTTGATACTCCCCCCTGGGTGGCAAGATCAGAGGGTGCGAGGGCCACGCAGGGCAGGAAACGGCTAGCCGCTGTCCAAGGACTGGCTGGCTGGAAGCACGCTTGTATGGCATCCCCGCCCTGTCCAAGCCTAGAGCTAAGACAACAGAGACTGGAAAGGAGGCGGAGTGCCAGTTCTGGGGTGGGGGTTGGGGGGGCAGTACCCGAGTACCCTCATCCTTCCTTAGGACAGGGGTGGCTGGGGGCATTGGGGCAACCTAGGGCCAGAGCGGTTACAACATTTCCCAGAGTGACCCCAGCTAGAGGCTTCCTGGGGCTGACTCTCTCCTCTCTGTGTGCCAGGCTCTGGGCCCCCAGGGGAGGCCGGGTCGATTTCTAGAACCTCAGCTACCTGCGGGGTGGAAGGGAGCTGAGGGACCATCTCTCTTAATGTCCCCATTCCATGGACGGGGACGTGGAGGGGACCTGGGTCTCCTGACTCCCGGGCTCTTGCTCTCCACCCATATGGGTGAGAGCTGGGCACATGAGCCCCTGACATGGGCTGGGGACTCAGGACTCCGGTCGCAAAGGGAAGGGCTGAGGGGAATGGTCGCTCAGTCCCGTCTCCGTCCCTCCCAGAGATCCCTGGCCGCTGGACCACACGGGCCACGCCCCCAGAGGGCTCGGACAGCACCGCCCCCGGCACCCAGGAGCCCGAGGGACCTCCAGACCAAGACCTCGTGGCCAGCACGGTGGCAGACGTGGTGACTACCGTGATGGGCAGCTCCCAGCCCGTGGTGACCCGAGGCTCCAATGACAACCTCATCCCCGTCTACTGCTCCATCCTGGCCGCTGTGGTTGTGGGCCTCGTGGCCTACATCGCCTTCAAGAGGTGAGGGGGAGGGGCAGAGAAGAGACCTTTGCTCTCAAGGCGGGCTTTACTGTGACCTTGACCGGAAAACGCACACACTCTTTTAACTCAACCCCAAAGCCAGCTCATCGTCACTCACCATCAGCTGCTCCACTCCCGGGCATGGCCGTCAGCAGGCAGGGAGGGGGCTGTCCCTGTCCTTCCTGGGGTCAGCACCGCCCACTCCCCCGCTCTCCCCTCTCTGACGCAGCCCTAGCTGAGCTGCACACACAAGGCTTGCTCTCCCAACTGCCTCTGTCCTCATTCCCTGAACCCCATTGACCCACACAGGTACCGACACGTGCGTGTGTCTCTTCCTTCCCAGTTCACACTTGGGAGGCTGTGGCATCCACATCCAGAAATCCAGGGCTCCCAGAAAGCATTTCAAATGTTTAAGTGCATTTTTCATTCCTAACAAGAAACAAAACATCAAAGTAATATAGGCCTGTTTGGGAAAATGCAAACAAGGGTAAAGTCTTGTAAAGCCAAAAGCAAAAGCTCCCTTTTATCTCCCCAAATCCTACCCCGCTCATCATCGGAATCTGTTTGAGCCCTTTCCAACCATTTTCTGTGCAGTTATAAACACATGCACATAAAACGTTTTAGTTGGACGAAACGCGCAGGTATATATATATATATATCTTAGCATCACTGGGATCACACTTCCTAGTATATATTCTACAACTTGCTTTTTCACCAGTCTTCCTCAGGCGAGCTTTCCTTGGGACATGAGATTATCTGATCATTTCTAACCACTCACTCCATAATGTGGGTGGGCCATGATTTATTTAACCCGTTGCCTATTGATGGACATTTGGTTTGTGCCGCTTTTTCTTAGTGCTTTATAACAGCAGAGGAAGTCCCTGTACGACATGTGTCCTGCACACATGTGCGAGTATTTTACGAGGAGATTGGGAAAGTGGAATTCTGGGAAGTCATTTATTTATGCGTCATTCATTCCAGGAACATTTATTGAACCCTCGCAGTGTGCACCAAGCCCTGGGCGCCCCTCTGCCCTCACGATGCTTTCCGTGTAGGCCAGGCCGCTATGCAGAGAAAGGGGAACCTTAGGCACCTTGGCGGGGGTGATAGTTGGGTGCCCACTGTGCCCCTGGCTTTACACATCAGATGCCTTAGCCGCATGGCCAGTGCACCCCTCCCTCCCCTCCGCCCCCTGAGGCTGGGCCTGTCTTCTGGCTCCAGGTGGAACAGCTGCAAGCAGAACAAGCAAGGAGCCAACAGCCGGCCGGTGAACCAGACACCCCCACCCGAGGGAGAAAAACTCCACAGCGACAGCGGCATCTCTGTGGACAGCCAGAGCCTGCATGACCAGCAACCCCACACGCAGACGGCCGCGGGCCAGGGTGAGCAGCAAGGCCGGGCAGGGGACTGAGGCAGGGCCATTAGGGGTGATGAAGATTAGACTCTAGGAAGGACTGCCAGAGGGGCTGGCTCCCTGTGCCTCTGGGTGGAAGGATGGGAGAGTCGGGGTGAGGGAAGGGGTGGGGGAGGTCCTTTTCCCAGAGCGACTTGAGAAATGGAGGCTTTGACAAATTGGAGCATCCAGACTCATCAAGCTAATTGTCCCCCCTAGGGCTAATTACTCCCCCAAGTGGCTGCAATTAGCCTCCTGCCCTGGACTTCTGGGGAACAAGTAGTTAATTATGTCCCCTAATTAGTGGCCCATAGCCCAGCTCCAGGACACTTGCTACAGCTGAGTCTGGGACTGAGAAGTCTTGTCTCCTTCTCTGCCTTGATTAATTGCTGGGGGACGGGGAGGGGTTAGGGGTGGAGATAGTGCTGGGCTCTGGGTGGGGAGGCACATGAGTCAGCATCGCCCCCAGACCTCCACAGCTTGCACCCCCCCACTCCCCCACCGATCCAGGGCCTCATCTTGGCCATCCCTCTGTCTGTAGGCCCCGGTGGGGGTTGGGGGGGAGAGTTGCCTCAGCCCTTCTCGGGTCTTTCCCGGGCGCCCAGGCCCACTGTGGGGGGAGGGGGCCCGGCGGTTAGTGTGTGACGCCCCCTGGTTCTTGGCAGCCCTCAAGGGGGATGGAGGCCTCTACAGCAGCCTGCCACCAGCCAAGCGGGAGGAGGTGGAGAAGCTGCTCAATGGCTCTGCAGGGGACACCTGGCGGCACCTGGCAGACGAGCTGGGCTACCAGCCTGAGCACATAGACTCCTTCACCCACGAGGCCTGCCCTGTCCGCGCCCTGCTCGCCAGCTGGGCTGCCCAGGACAGCGCCACACTCGACGCCCTCCTGGCTGCCCTGCGCCGCATCCAGCGAGCCGACATCGTGGAGAGCCTGTGCAGCGAGTCTACCGCCACGTCCCCTGTGTGAGCTGACCCGGGAGCCCCTGCCCTGCCCCACATTCCGATGACTGACGCTCCAGCCAACCCCCGTGGGCCAGCATCAGAGCTGAGCTCCTCTGGGCAGGGCTGTGGAGCCGGGGCCCCTGAACCACAGCCCTGCCATTGACCCCTTGTGGCCCCATCGCTTCTGACCACACACTCCCTCTGCAGCGCCAGAAGTGCCCCTGATGCCTGCCCACCCTGCCCTTGCCCCTCACCATCTCCAGCCTTCCGCTCCTTCTCCCCTCACTTCTAGGCGGGCCAGCTCCTCCCACCATAGCAGGTGTCAGAGCTGGGGGGGCTGACACCAGGGATGGTGTTGGGTGATGACAAGGTCCCAGAGACTCAGAGGGAAGACTGAGGAACCAGAGCCATGGACTCTACACTGTGAACTTGGGGAAAGAGGGAGCATCCTGAACCCTCCCTCAGCCCCATCACATCCCCCCTGTGGCCAAAGATGAAGAGGATCGAAGGCTTGTCAGAGCGGGAAGGGGGTACTGAAATCTAGTCCACCCTCCTTGTTGTAGACTGGCCCAAAGAGAGGCAGTGACTGGCCCAAAGCCACCCAGCAATGGGGTGGCCAAGTGTGGGCTGGCTTCCTCCTCTCTGAATGGGGGGTGCAAGCCTCAGCTTTGCTTAAAGGCTGGGGGAGGGAGGCCAGGTGACCCTCTGGGGAGTATTGTACAGCCAAATCTGGTCCACCCTCCACCATCTCCAGGCCTGTTCAATCCTGAGGGAGACAGGATGCTTTACCCAAGGCTTGGTCCGTGGGTCCGTCATAACCCGAGTCAGCTTGGGGTTTGTGGAAAGGGGTGCCACTTTCCCCTTCCTGCCCCCCTCAGGCATGTCAGTGTGGCATCTTGGGTGTGGCCCAGTCTGTAGGTGCCTTCCATCCCGGCACAGACCCAGAGCCAACACAGACAGTACTCGGGGTTAGGGGCTAAGGACCCCCCACATACAACACACACACACACGCACGCACACACACACACACAAACACACACGCACACACACAGCGGATGAGAACTCTTTTCTCCACAAGTTCTTTCTCTTGGGCTGGGACCGGATCCTGCCCGGGGCAGCTGCCAGAGAAGCATCACAGGGAATTGAACTCTGCTCGGCCGTCTCCCCTCGCCCCCGGGTTTGGCGGGCCAAGGACGGCTGAGGCTCGAGCTGGCGCCTGCCTTCCAGGGGCCGGCACATGGAGGAATGCTGTCCCCGCCTCCCCTCCCCTGAAGCCATGGGTTTGGCTGGGCCCCGAAGGTTGCGATGAAGAAAATTGGACCAGTCTGGGAACGCAGCAAGAAGGACTTGAGTTGAACTGTGGGCCCTGGACGGTCTGTCCAAAGTCTCGAGGACTCTACAAAAGACAGCTTTTTCCCTAGCTTGGTGCCAGGAAGGGGCCTGGAGGTCCCTCCTGGCCTGTTCTGTTTTGCTTTATGTTGGAATGAATGGCTCCCCCCTCTATTTAGCATGAAGGAGCCCAGAGCAGGGGGGTGCACTAACAGCCACCCCCCCACACACCCAGGGTTCTCCCAACCCCCTGCCAGGGACTGGGAACATTGTATGTAGATGGCGTTCCTTTGACCTCAGTCTGTAGTGGGAGGAGGAAACTCACCCGCTGGCCCCTCACCTGTGCGCCTGGGAGAGGGACAGAGTGAGTATTTATTTTCCTCCCCAGCAGGTGGGAGGGGTTGGAGGGAGCCAGGTATGGCTTAGCATGTGTTTGGTTCGGGGCCCCTCCTCCCTCCCTTTGGGCCCCCCAGCCGGGGGCTGTGTGCTCCAGACTCCCGACACCTTCCCCTTGCATCCTGTGTAACCATTTCTTGGGCCCTCCTGAAACTTACACATAAAACATAAAGGATGAACATTAAATAGCAAAGAAAGAAAATCGGTGCAGTGACTTTCTGGAAATGCATGTGTTTTGAGTTGGCCGAGGTCGGATATGTCACAAGGACCCAGGTGTCATTTTCAACTCCGTTCCCGTCCTGTTTCTCTGCCCTGTCTCCCTCCTGTACGCACACCACATGGGGAAGTTTTAACAGAAATCCAGCACATTCACATGCATAGTAGCCAGGGAGTTAATTTCTGTGGGGTAGGGAAGGAGTGGGAGCCCTTTGTCCCCAGATCTTGGAGAGGGAAAGTGAACATGGCTATGCAGGAAGCTGGCCAGCTGCAAACTTGACCAGATGTCAGAAGTGAAAGTGACCACAGGGGAGCCAGAGGCTTGCTGGAAGGGCCAGATCACAGCCCTGCGGCTCCCAGCCACCCACGTGGCCTGGGAGACACTCCCCCCGCCCCCTCCAAACACATGCACAGGCTCTGGCTCCAGATGGCCCGGAGGAAGCCTGGCTGACCCGACCTGGAGTTAGGCCCTCCCTTGTGGCTCTCCCAGGCAGGTCCCAACTCTGGCTCCTGCCAGCCTGGCTTTGAGTCCTGCTTGGCCCGGGCCTGGGAGCTCCTTGAGCTGCAGGGTTCCGGGCCCCAGGCCTGCTCCCCTCTCCAGGGCTGGCCAGGCAGCTGGTCAGAGCTGCTCAGCCCCTGCTGATCCCTCAGCCCCTGCTGGTCCTCTGACGGGGCTGGCTCGTGGATGTTGGGAAACGCACAGGAGGCTTGCTCTTCCTGGAAAGAAAAACAAACAGCCTTCCTGATCTCAGATTCCAGGGAAGGGTCAGCCGGGCCCCAGCCAAGAGTGAGGCACGAGTTGGAGGGGTGGCTGTCTTCCATCTTCCACCCCCAGACTGAGAGGGTTGTGAGGAAGGAGTGTTGGGGATGCCATAGGTGGGAGAAATGACCCTGGTACTTGGGTAACCCCCAGTGTGCAGTGTGATGGGGAGATGGTCTCTGTCTTGAATGAACCTCCCATTTGATGGGGAGACACAGTCCCAGGCTTGAGGGAGGCACCATGCCTGTCCTAAGGGAGCCTCCGTTCTGACGGGGGAAACACATCGCACCTGGCGAAGGAGAGCCCGATGCTGCCTGCGTGAATAAGGGAGACACAAATCCCTGCCTTCAGCGACCTTGCATTCTCGAGGGGGACACAGCAGACAGGCCCCATATGGTGTGCAGTGCTACACGAGGGGTGAGTGGAAGGTCTCAGCCCAGACCCACCCCTGCCAGGGATTAGGGAAGGTCTGTTAGAAAAGGGACGTTGGAGCTGAGTCCTTAGGGCGGAGTGGAATCAATGAGCTGGGGGAGGACAGTGTTCCTGGCAGAGGAACCAGCTCAGCACAGGCCCTGAGAGACCGGAGAGAGCACACGGGGCCTGGGAGGCTGTGCTGGAGCCCAGGGAGCGGGGGGTCAGGGGCCAGGCGGAGCAGGCCTCACGGAGAGATGCTAAGGCGTCTGGACTGCATTCGGGGAGCACTGTGGAGCCGCCGAGGGGTTTTAAGCAGGGGCTCCATAGACAGCTTGCAGTTTATTATTTTTATTTAAAGAATATATTTTTATTGATTTCAGAGAGGAAGGGAGACGGGGAGAGAGAGAACTATCAATGATGAGAGAGAACCATGGATTGGCTGCCTCCAGCAGGTTTCCTACTGGGGATCGAGCTACAGCCCGGGCATGTGCCTGACTGGGAATCGAACCCAACCTCCTGGTTCTTAAGCCAACGCCAACCACTGAGCAACACTGGCTGGGCAACAGCTTGCAGTTTAGAAAGCACTAGCTCTGGCTGTTGGGTGCAGGGTGAGGTGCAGCAGGATAGGCTGGGGGGTGGGGTCACTGGTGGCCTGAAGCAAAGAAGGGGCCATGGGGATGGGGAAAAGAGGGCATTCTAAGAAGTTCCTCAGAGCACACAGGGTTGGGTGAGGGGTACAGAGGTGACTGACCCTGACCTAGGGCTCCTGGGGGTTGGGTGGCAGAGAGCCTTAAAGACAGGGCACCAGAGATTTCTCCCCCTCCCCCAAACACACACTAAACTGTGGAGAAGCCGTGTTTGCCCTCCTGCAGCCTCACCTCCACCCCCTTTTCTCCAATTCCCCCAGGAGGGCTAATGAAAATGCTTCAGGAGCTTCCCATTTTTAAAAAATATATATATATATATATTTTTTAATTGATTTCAGAGGAAGGGAGAGGGAGAGAGAGAGAGAAACATCAACGATGAGAGTGAATCATTGATTGGCTGCCTCCTGCACGCCCCCCACTGGGGATCGAGCCTGCAACCCAAGCATGTGCCCCTGACCGGAATCGAACCCGGGACCTTCAGTCCACAGTCTGATGCTCTATCCACTGAGCCAAACCAGCTAGGGAAGAAGCTTCCCACCTTTAATGTGGCCTCCAAGGGCTGCGTGAGGCCCCTGCCAATGCCCAGGCACCCTCATACTCACTCTGTGCTCCCCCAAACCAGCCATCTTATGCCTCTTCAAGCTCCAATGATCCCTCTAGCCATGGGCTTTAGCACATGCTGTCCTTTCTGTCTGGGACACCCTTTCCCCTTCTTTTTCAAGTTACCTCCCAGGCCGGCACTTCGTTGGGGAAGCTCTCAGCGTACCCTGGCCCCAATGCAGGCTTCTTGATCCCCGGTTCAGAGAACACCATGCTCCACTCCTTTTCTCTTAGAGCACTTGTCTCTCTGCAATTAGGCACCCGTCTGAGTGATTATTTGATTACTGTAAACCCCAGGAAACCAGAGACAGGGTCTGGTTTTGCTCACTTTCTAATCCCCAGCACCTTGCCTGGCATAGAGCTAGCACCCAATAAAACCTTGTTGACCGAATGAATGGCGTGCTCTGAAGCAGCCCTGTCTGATAGAAATAGAATGCAAGTGACATATGTGATTCTCATTTTTTTAGTAGCCACATTTCCAAAGTAAAAGGAAGCAGATGAGATGAACTTAACGTATTGTTATTTAGCCCACTATGTCCAAAGCATTATTTCAACATGTAATCAATATTTTAAAACTAGAGGCCCAGTGCATGAAAATTCATGCACTGGAGGGAGGGGTCCGACAGCCTGGCCTGCCCCCTCCCACAGTCTGGGAGCCCTCAGGGATGGGAGGTGACCCAGCAATCAGGGGAATGTGACGCCCCATCACACCTCTGCTGCTGCCACTGCTGGGAGCGCAAGCCTCGACCGGCCCTGGTTACCTGATGGGCAGCCGCCATCTGAGGCTTGCCTGTGCCTGGAGCCCACCCTGAGCAGCTGGGTGGCTGACATCTGAGGCTTGCCTACACCTCGGGCTGGCCCTGGGCAGCTGGGGGGGCTGAGGTCAGGTCCGGCCGCACCGTGCACCTGCTGCCCCCCTTCCGGCTGGACTGAAAGGACTGGGGGACTCCAGTGGGGCTGAGGGGACTGGGCGCCTCCATCTTGTGGCTATGGGCAGTGCCATGTTTATGACGGTGTGATGGTCAATTTGCATATTCCTTCTTTATTAGATAGGATGATCAATGAAATACATTACTCTTTTTTCCTACTAAGCTTTCAACATTCAGGATGTATTCTATTCTTACAGTACATCTCAGTTGGGCTAGCCCATCGCCCGTGCTCAGTAGCCATATGTGACTATCACCTCAGGCAGCTCCAGAGCTTCATCCTCCCAGAGTAGGACTCATTCTGAGTCCAGCCAGCTGTGAACTTGACCTGATGTGGGCTCAGAGGACCGATAGGTGCTCCCTTGCTTCTTCCTGTGTCATCAATCTCCTTGGGCCCGAGGCCTATAGTTCTCCCTTCCCACCCGCGTGCCAGCCCTAAGCCCTCTCTTCGCCCAGGTTGGGGAACATCTCTTTGTCTCTTTCATTCTCTAGGCTAGAGGGTGAGACCTTTTATCTTGCTGGCCCATCAGAGCCCCTTCTCTTCCCCTAGTGCCTCCCTCCCCTGTTTCATCCAGGTCAATGAACCCAGATGAGACCTGGAGCAATGTGAAAAGCCTCTTCATCCACTGGGGAGGGGTGTGGTGGGGGGGCCACTGAGTTTAGAGCCCCATGCTCTAGGGCAGTGGTTGGCAAACCGTGGCTCATGAGCCACATGCGGCTCTTTGGCCCCTTGATTGTGGCTCTTCCACAAAATACCACGTGCGGGCACGTGCAGTGTGATTGAAACTTCGTGGCCCATGCGCAGAAGTCGGTTTTCGGCCTGGGCGAGTCTATTTTGAAGAAGTGGTTCTAACGCCGAGCCACACTCAAGGGGCCAAAGAGCCACATATGGCTCACGAGCCGCGGTTTGCCAACCACTGCTCTAGGGGAAGAAGGGGCTGGGCCAGAGCTGGGGTCAGGAGAAGACATTACCCATGATGCTCCTGGCTGGGGGGTCTGCTGACCATATGCCTGGGGGACGCGGCTCCTCTGATAATGCAAAGCAGATTCCTCCCTCGCTCTGTGGCAGCTGGTGGGCAGAAGGCCAGGAGGAAAGACCGAGCTCTCAGGAATCTGGGTGTAGAAGAGCTGAAGCAAGGAGGGCTCCTTCAGCCTCATGCCCCCTTATCTCTGACTCCCCCAACACCTTTGCCTCATGCTGACCCCTCCCAGCTACACCAGGCTCCTCTTCAGCAATCTGCCTGCCCTAGGCCCTGCCTCAGACTCCAGGTCACTCTCCAGATTCATAAAAGACCCCCCAGTTCTCAGCACAAATCCTTGGGGGGCCTCTGATGCAGCACCTTCATTCAGATGGGCACCCAGTCCTCTTCCCAAGGCACACCCTGAGCAGACCTTTCATCCTCACATCTATGGTGATTTCTCCCAGGTTCAACGGAAAGTCAGGGCTCCCCATTTCCACACCTCAGTTCTACCTGTCCCAATCCCCCCATCATGTCAGAGGAGAGGCCAGGAGCATTTCCCTAAGGCTCCATCATGAAAGAACATTCAGGAACATTCCGACTCTCATCCCTCCCAGGGCACTCAGTCCTTCCCTCTTCCCACAGCATCCGGGCACTTCCCAATCCCTGTGCTCCCTTCCCGGTAATCCCTGCTGGGCTGTTTCCAGCTATATTCCCCAAGGGCTCCAGGGAAAGTTGGGATTGAGTCTCCTCCCATTCCCCACCCATATTCTAATGACTCATAGAGTCTGGGGATCTTTTGTTTCATGCAGTAGGAGCCTGATGCCCCCTCAACACTCTCCACCCTGAGCCTGGGGCTCAGCATCCACATTCCGGAGACCTAGCCCTACCTCAGGGCCTAAGGCTTCACTCCGGGGTCCAGATGGTTCTCATCTACTCCTACGGACCTTGGGATGCCAGCGGGCCACCCTGGATATGCCGGCCAGGGCCCAGGGCAGCCAGGCTTCCACGGCTCAACCTTGGAACCAAGGGAGGTCCCACCATGACCTCCTGGAAGATGATGCTGAGATCCAGAAGCCAGCCACCTGGGAGCTCCCCTCTTCTCACCCTGTGCACCAGCCCGGCCTCTTTGTAATGCAAGGAGGAGGAAACCAAACCCAGGGTGGTTCCAGGGAATTTACTGTTTGTCAGAAGTGATTTGGGGGTGGGGGGTAGGGCAGGCTCTAGGCGCAGCTTGATTCAGAGGCTCAAACAACATCCCAGAGTTTCTCCCTCTCCATCTCTTGCCTCCATTTCCTCCCATAGACAAGTCCCTTGTGCTGATAAATGGCTGCACAGCTTCAGGCTCCAGCTCATGGGAAAGACAGCCTCAGGTCCTAGAACTCCAGCAGAAAGTCTTCAGGCGTCCTTGGTTCTGATTGGCCCAGCCCCAGGAATGTCAATCACTGATTGGCTAAGGTGGAGGTCCATTTCCAGGGCTCCATTTCCTGGGCAGGGGTATGCCCTGCCTGCAGCATGGGGACTGAGAGTGGGAGAAATTGAGGTACAATGACGAAAAGGGGGCCCCCCAAAACAACAAAGGTAGCTCCTTCCTCCTCACCAGGCAATCTGAGTGACATTCCACCCCTAGACCCAGGTGTGTCTTTCTAGCAAGAATCATGAAACAGCACAGACATAGGGACACAGAGCATCCAGGAGGCACTGGGGATCTGAGGAGGAAGTCCTCAAGGCTGCAGGGACCTGGGGAGGGTCTTGGAGGGGGAGACCTTGATCTGAGTTTTGAAGTTCTGAAGGATGGACAGGATTTGGGTTGTGGGAATGGAAAATAGGTGGGGAGAATATTTCCAGCAAAGGAAACAGCTGGAGCAGAGGCACAAGAACGGGGAGCGAGGCATGGTTAGCGTTGACGGGTGTAAATTATAATGGGAACAAGGTGAAAGTCAGGCCAGATCTAACAGGTACCAGAATGCCAGGCTGAGGAATTTGGACTGAACGGGCTGGTACTGGGGTTGTTTGAGCAACAAAGCGTTGTGGAAGGAGGAGGAACCAGAGGCAGGAAGACCAGCTGGGAGGTTGGTGCTTCAGGCACAGAAACTAGCAGTGGGGAGGAAAGAGGGAAGCAATTCAGGAAACATTAAGAAGGAAGAATGAACTCCTCTTGGCACTAGATCAGATGGGAAATAGGAAGGCGGAGGGGAGTCTCCATGACTCCCAGTCTCCAGTTTTGGCAGCTGAGGGGAGACAGCCCTGGAGGCGAGGCAGGCTTTTGTGGGGGATCACAAATTCCCTGTTGAGTTTGCCAAGACTGTGGGACATCCATGGAGAAAGGCAGGAGATGCGGTTATACAATTCAGGAGCTCCGGGAAATTCCAGGGCCACAGGAAATTCCGGGGAGTGCTTTGTGATCGTCTGCCAGGCACAGGGTGAGGGCCCCATGGGACAGAGGGAGAAAGAGCCCTTGGGCTAGGCCTGCTTAGGTGACCAAGGAGAATGAGGATCAGAGATGATCAAGAAGGGCCGGTCAGTGATTTGGGGAGTCTGATCTTGCAGCATCAAGGAAGCCTAAGAAAGGAGCAAGTTTCCAGGAGGGAGCAGCAGGTGATCCTGGTACAGGTGCTGCAGGGAGGTCTGGGAGGGAGAAGGCTGAGATGAGCCCCTGGATTGGACCGCGGGAGATGCAGAAACCAGTGAATGGTGGGAGGAGAGGTGGCAGGTGAGACAGTGGAGATACCACTGTATAGAAAACGGTTCTCCTTGAAGCTTTGCTGAGAGGGGGAGGAGATAGGGCATGTCCTAGGATGAGGAGGGACTTGGTTGTGGGGAAGAGGAAGGAGGATGTGACCTCCATTGGGCAGGAAGCTTAAAGGTTTCAAGCTGGATGGCTTGAGCCATCCACCGCCACCTGGGCTCCACAGCATAGGTCCACCAGCCCAGTCCCTCTGTGTGAGCGTCCAAACCAGCTTAAAGGGGTCAGCTTTGGTCCTCAGGGTCCTACCTCTCTGGTTGTCCCAACCATCTTGCCCTGTACCCCCCACCCATTCTTCGGTCCCCCTCACATCCATCTCAGTGCCAATGGTGCAGGATTAATTAGCAAGAACCAGCGCCTTGGTCTCAAGGAGCTCAAAGTTCACTTAAAATGAAGAGGGAAATTGTCTGAAAATCTAAGCGGGATTGATTCTGCCAGAAGAACCACAAGCTAGAACCCCTGTCAAAATGCCGCCTCATTGAGGCTTTACTAAGCAACCAGTAGGCCAGGGCAGGACCGAAGAAGTTGCCAGAATCACAATAGGTTCATGCAGAAGCCACCTCAGCAGCTCTGGACATCCAGCCCCGCCCCTTCCTGGGAAACCACATGGGCTGGGCACGTGCCCAGAGTGCCACATGCCTGTCAGGCTGGAGCCTGTCTCATGCCTCTCTAGGGAGGCTGCCAGAAGCCCCGGAGCAGGGCAAACCCAGAACAGTGTCTCAGGTGAGGAGTGGGGGCTGGGAGGGAGGGCTGCAGTCCAGGCCAGATTGTGACACCCACCCCGCTCCCACCCAGTGTCTGGCTAGTCAAGGGCCAGTGGAGGGAGCATGGGTGCCAGGAGCAGGGGCTTGGCTCCCCCATCTGGGAGCATGGCATTGCCTTTCTTGGCAAGAAAGGGGTCTGCTTGGCAGACTGGCATAGAGGCTGTCTTGGGCTGACCCAAACTCAGATTTGATGCCCCAATCCCAGGCAGCCCTCCATCAAGGAAGAATCTCCATTAAGGACAAAGGGGACACCACAGTCCAGGCCTGGGAGGGTGTGCAGTGAGGGTAAGGGTAGGGGATGTCAGTGGGAGCCATGGCCTGAGTCCTTGGACTCTGGCTCCTGGTTTGGCCTCAAAGTGAGAGAGAGGACCTGGAGGCCCTAGGGGACCCTGAGGGACCGGAGCTAACCACAGCCACTGAAGTGGGTGAACCAAGCAACACAGCAGCTATAACTGGGCCTCTGGTGACACTGCTCAATGATAAGGGAATACACTTTAACTCACAAAGCCCGTTCACCTGTGGTTTCACATGGCTGTCTCATTAGCCCTATCAGAGAGCTATTATTGGACCCACTTTATAGATGAGACAACTGACACCCAAAGGTTTGCCCAAGGCCCCCTGATATGAAGAGGCAGAGCCAAGCTGGGAGCCATAGCTGCCTCCCTGGCACCCCCATCTCCTGTTCCTCCCCCCAGGCAGGCCGAGTCTGCCACCATTGGGCTGAGGGTGAGGTGGGGATGAAGGGTGGGGCAAGGGGCTGATGTGGGGAGACTGGAAATATCCCATTTGGGTATTTCCAAAGGTTCATCCCCCTTCCAGAATCCCCTGCCCCCTCCTGCAAAGAGTGGCAGGGACAGCTGGAACCCACAAGGGGAAGAAGAAAGGGGATCCCAGTTCTGAGCCTGGTGTCTTAACCTTGGTGCCGCCACCAGCACCCCTCCCCTCTGCTCCCAGCCCCCACCCAGGCTGCAGGAGGCTGGCGCCACTGGGAGCCTGGCACAGAGCCACACAGGCCCGGCCTGGTGGAGGGGGCAGGAGGCCAGCATGGCCACAGTGCAGCTCCGAGTCCCACCCTGGGGGGGCTGGCCTGGACCCCTCTGCCTATTCCCAACTGCCCCCCATGCTGCCTGTCCATGGAGATTCCTCAAGGCCCGAGCCCTCAGTCTGGGACTCAGACAAGCCTGCTTTCTCAAGACACTGCACCCCCTCCCTGCTCGGGGCTCTGCTGGGCCCTCCCTGGGTCCCTGAAACAGAGGCTCTGAGGCCCACTGGTTATTTTGGTCTCATCACCCAAGGACACAGGTGGGAAGGATGTGAGCTTAAGAGTCACACGGTCCTGGGTTCAGACCCTGGCCTGGGGTCGTGGGGAAGGTACCCACACATGGTCATTCAGCCTGTGTTTCTCAGATGGGAAATGGGAAGCGATAGCAGCTCCCTTGGAGATTTGCGGTAGAACTTAACGCTTTACGGCTAGACCTAGCACAACCTTGGGTCACAGTGGATATTTGAGTCACTGTCATCCCATCCTGGCATTAGAGGCCCCCATAAGAACCCCCCCCCCCCCGTGCCCTTCCAGCCTATCTCCCAGCTGCAGTCTGACTGGGCGGCTTGTGTTCCCCAAGTACAGCTCATGCTTCCCATTGGGGCCCTTATTGCTGCGCCTGCTGCCTGCAGAGCCCTCTCCCGAGCCCTGCCTGTAGCCACGTCCCTTTCCCAGCTCCTCCTGGAAGCCCTCCGGATCTCTCTCTCATATTTCTTTCCTCCAGGAGCTCCTCAGCACTTTGCATAGAAAGGGCTCGATTCTATATTGAGTCCTTGCTTGATATGTTTTATTAAATTATAAGCTGATTCATCTCTGCCACTCTATCCTCACCAAACCCCTCCCCCCAGCCCCTTGTGCATTGCAACCTCCTTGCACACGGAGCCCTCCCACCAGGCAGCCAGGACTGAGCCTGCTAATCAAGGAGAACTTGGAACCCACCTGTGCTCAGACAGAAAGTGGAGAGTGGGAGAGTGCAGAGAGAGAAGTGTATTAATGGGGGACCAACCCTGGGACTTAATCCAGCTTGACACGGTTTGGCAAAGCCATTCACATTGTCCCTCTGACTCCAGCCAGACCAGCAGCTCGCGCCTTCCCCCACTCTTGGCCCACGAAGCAGAGAAGGAAAAGCCACCCACAGACACTAATTGTGAGACAGACATAACCTGGGCCTCCAGGCAGGAGCTGGAGGAAGGCTGGGGGCAGGGGGAGTAAGGCGAGGGACATGGCTGCAGCGGACCGGGGGCTGGAGGCTAATGCATCAGACACCTGTCCGCCTTCTGGGCTGTTCTCCTTGTACACAACGTCTCCACTCCAACCCCCTTTAGAGTTCATTTCGCCGGAACTGGAAGCTCCTTGAGAATAGGGGACTGCCTCTTACTAATTAATCCCCGCACCCCGTGCTGGGCTGAGGAACAACGAATAGTGTGCTCATCCCTTTGTACAGGTGAGGACACTGAGGCTCAGAGGGGTGCATGACTCTCCCAAGTTCACACCACGGATGCACAGCGGACATGGAAACCCATTTGCAACCTCGGACCCCCAAATACCTGGACTCTTCTCACAGTGCCCTGGAGATGGAGGATCTCAAGGGCAAGATATTAATCTGCAAACAAATCCCCAAAGCTCAGCAAATTCTGGAGGATTCAGGAGCAGAAAGCAGGCTCCTTGCTCCCCACCCATGAACTCCCAGGTCTCTCCCAAAATGACCTCCTAGCTTAGAAGGCCCTGAGCAAAGGAGCTTCTCTCCCAGTTTGAAAAAAACAAACCCCAAAACCCTACCACGACCCCAGGCCCTGGTTCCACCAGGGGGAACCCCCAGCCCTGGTGCAGCGAGGCAGCCAGTGGTGCGTGTGGTCAGCAGCTCACGGGTGTGACTCCAGGTTCCAGTCTTCCTGGAGCTCCTTGTATAAATAGCAAAGCTCTGCCCTCTCCCTTCCACCCTCCTCAGGCCTAACCCCAGTGCCTTCTGCTACTGAGAGCAGATAAAGGTCGCTTGGAGCAACCCTTCAGAAGCCCCAGACTAACGGAAAACACATGATTCTCTTGTCAGCTCCCCCATCTGATGGCGGAAACAGGTCACACTTGGAGCACAGCAGAGAGACAAAGGGCAGTGGGCACCAGGGCAGGACACTTGGGGGAGGGCAGAGGGAAAGCGGCATGCCTGGCAGGGTAGGAGGGGGAGCAAGGCTGGGTTGGGGGAGAGCTTTTGGCCAGAGGAAAGGGCTTGGGGAGAAGGGGAGACATGTGTGGGTGGCAGTGGAGGCCGCCTGCCAGGACTTACAGAGGGAACCGAGGTGTCTGAACGGATGGGGTCGGGGGACAAGACCCCTGGAGGCCCCAGATCCTGGACTGGGCTCCAGCAGAGAAACCTAAGCCCGTGGGCCCTCCCCCTTCCCAATCCTCTGGTGCTAAAAAGCCCACGACATTTACGACTTCAGGAGGGTAAAGAGCCTGAGAAACAATCGCAGACCATATGGATTTGTTTCCTGGGTTAAAAAAAAAAAACACAAAAAAACCCTCTAATTAGGCGGGGAAAAGCCATTGGCCTCTGTCTCAGGGCCTCTGGATTCAATTACCACCCAGTCCCCCACTAGTGCTGTGGCCCTTCCACCCCCTCCACGTAGGGTTCCGGGTGGTACCCTGCTAAGGGGTGGTCCAGGGAAGACAGCCATTGGAGAGGGGACCTGGACCCGGAGCTGGTGAGGGAGGCGTGTGGGTGTGGGGGGGGGTGGGGTCAGGGTTCAATGTTTTTACTCGTGTCTGGTAGATTCGATATTAAATCCCCTCACGGCTGTGGTGAGTCCTCAGTGCCCAGCCTCTCTTCTCATCCCTGGGCAGGATAAGATCCTGGGACAGGACCTCCTTGGATTCCCTGCCTCTCTCTGCCAGGAAAACTTGACATCATCGAGTGAGGTGAGAGGTGGAATTATGAGTGTTTCCCCCCCAAAAAAAATTTTATTGGTGTAATACTTTTTCTACGATAAATGGAAACAATCCATGACAACGTCCCTGCTCCTCCACCTGTGCTCTGGATCCCCTCTGAGGACTGTCCCCTCGGTCTATAAACAGTCTCCCACTTCCCTCATCCTATAAACACCTTCTCTGAACCCCTCACACCCTCAAACCCCCGTCCTCTCACCTTCCCTGCCAAACTACAGGTTCAGGGAAAAGAGGCTCACCCCTCCTCCCTTCCAGCCTCAACCAACAGCACCCAGCTCTCCTCCAGTCCCCCACCCCTCTCCTGCCCAAGCTGGCCTCCTTCCGGGTGGGATCCAGCTCTGCACTCCCAGGCTCACCCTCTCAGCCTTCCTGAGATCAGAGGGGAAAACCTTCCGGAAACGGATACCCACCTTCCCGGAAACAGAACCCCTGTCCTCCCTGCGCTGCCCCTGCCCCTGCCCCTGCCTCTACCCCGTTGCCCAGACACTGAACTGCCTCTGCTCACTGCAGCCACCCCAGAGCGTGTGGGTCCCCTTCTATGCCGTGTAATCTCTCCAGGCTGTGCTGCCTTCCTGTGTCACATGACCCACTGCCAGTGTGGGCCCCATCCCCACTCTAAACGGCCCAAGTGTGTTACCTCCGCACCACCTCTCTCCAAACCCCATCTCCTGGTTGCCTGTCAGATACTGCCTTTTGCATGTTCCACCAACATCTCAAACTCAACGTGCTCAACATACAACAAGAAGTCATGTATCTTCACCACTCCTCCAAAACCAAATCAATAACAAAAGTTCCTCCTTCCGTGCTCTGTTCTTTTAAAAAAATTAATAGACTTTATTTTGTAGAGCAATTTTAGCTTCCCAGCAAAACTGAGCGGAAAGTACCGAGAGTTTCCATAGGGTCCCTGTCTCTGTCTCCCCAGCACAGCCCTCCCCACTGTCTATCCTACACTCCAACAGTGCATTTGTTACACTGATGAACCTACATTAAAACATTATCACCGCCCTAACCGGTTTGGCTCAGTGGATAGAGCGTCGGCCTGCAAACTCAAGGGTCCCAGGTTTGATTCTGTTCAAGGGCATGTACCTTGGTTGCGGGCACATCCCCAGTAGGAGGTGTGCAGGAGGCAGCTGATCGATGTTTCTCTCTCATCAATGTTTCTAACTCTATATCTTTCCCTTCCTCTCTGTAAAAAAAAATCAATAAAATATATTAAAAACAAATGAACATTATTATCACCTAAAGCCCATATTTACATGAGTTCACTTTTAGTGTTGTACAGTCTATGGGTTTGGACAAATAATGACATGTATCCACCATGGTAGTATCACACAGAATAATTTCACTGCCCTAAAACCCTCTGTGCTCCCCCTACACACCCCTCCCACTCTCCACCCCTGGCCACACTCAGCATGCTGCCAGGTTGACACTATAGAGCCTGCCTTGGGGGAAGAACAGGAGATGGGGGTGCCAGGGAGGCAGCTATGGCTCCCAGCTTGGCTCTGCCATTTACTATCAGGGGGCCTTGGGCAAACCTTTGTGTGTCAGTCGGCTCATCTATAAAGTGGGTCCAATAATGGCTCTCTGATAGGGCTAAGGAGACAGCCATGTGAAACCACAGCTGTGAAAAGGCTTTGTGAAGTCCGGATTCAGGCTCGCTGGCGAGGGGGATTGAGAGCACTGGCAGATGCACAGGGAGGGAGCCGAGGCATCAGGCAGAGGTGAGCTGGGGCAGGGGACTCTCGGCACTCCTTTCAAGTCCCTTGTGCCCTGGGCTCCCTCCCCTCCCAGATCTTATCTTTGGGTGCCTGTCCCTGGATGAGCTTTCCCTGGGGCACCCCAGGACCCCCAGGGTAGGAGGAGGGGGCAGATCAAAGGGCAAGCTCCCCGACAAGGGAACCTGAGATGCCTTCTTTGTGTCCTGGAGAGGCCCAGCCTGAGACAGGATGGATGGGAGCCCTGGGCCAGTGGCTGGGCTGGGGGGAGGGGGGACAAGTGTCAGTGGAGAAACCAAATCCTGCCGTATTCACTGTGGACAAAAGGAAGGGCTTGAGAAGGGGTCCGGCTCCTCTCACCAGCTGCTCTGGCTGGAGGATTCTGGCAGGGTCTTGGGACATCCGAGTCAGGTTCTCTGCACGGGCAGGAAAGACTCAAAGCAGGTGGAGGCTTGCCCCCCTATTGGTTGGGGACCTGGGTCCATTCATCAAGCCCCACTTTCAGCTGATTCCAAGTTACCCACATCCAGGAAGGGGCCTAGGAGCAGAGCTAGGGGGAGAGGGGAGTAGGAATTAGCCCCCTCCCCTGATTCTCCAATCCCAGACACCCCCTGACATTCCCATCCCTCCTGGGAAAGCAAACGGACCACTTGGGTGTAACACTATCCCCAGGATCCGGGCTCCCCCACATCTGGAGCCCCAGCTGCCAGCCTGCCGTAGAGGCTGTGAACTCTTCCCCTGCAGCCCGCCTGGTCCCAAGAGCAGGAGTGGAGCCCCGGGGAGCAGCAGCTGTCGGTTTGGGGCTGTCTGGGCCACAAGCAGGCGCCTGGGCTCTGGATGGGGGTGTTGAGGGGGGAGGATCCATGTTACACCTGCCTCTATGGTAATTTGGGGCCTTACAGTTGGTGTTAGGATGGAGGTGTGTGTGTGTGTGTGTTTGTGATACAGTTTCATCCCAAATTTGGTCTGAATTCAAAGACATTCAGAGACTAGGACCAAGTCAAACCAAGTCCCCTGCAAGTCATCCACGGAGACCAGTTGGATTCCACATAGACTCACAAGGCAGGTCCCGGGTAGGAGAGGAGTAGGGGCGGAAGGAGGTGAACCCCGTGGTGGTACGCATGTGAAGGCCTGAATTTAGCCTCCTGTTCCCAGGATTCTCTCTCCCACACCCCATGACCCTCCCCTCAGTATTGCTCCTTATGGCTGGTTGTCTCAAGCCCATCCGGTTTAGTTGCCCAGTAACAAATTACCACTAATTTAGTAACTTAAAGCAACACATTTTTTTTTAAAAATCTCAGTTTCCATGGGTCAGAGTCTGGGTCCAGCTTAACCGGACCTGTTGCCAGGGTCTCGCCAGGTGTCGGCCAGGCTGCACTCCTTTCTGAGTTCAAGGTCCTCTTCGGAGCTCGCACCGTTGTTGGCGTCTTCAGTTCCTGCAGCCTCAGGACTGCGGTTCCGGTTTCCTTGCTGCCAGGGGCCACTCTCAGCTCCTAGACCAAGGGGTCCTCAAACTTTTTAAACAGGGGGCCAGTTCACTGTCCCTCAGACCGTTGGAGGGCCGGACTATAGTTTAAAAAAAAACTATGAACAAATTCCTATGCGCACTGCGGGCCCGGGACGAGTCGGCTGCTAAGCAGGACAGGCAGCGGCACCCGGCGGGCCGGATAAATGTCCTCGGCGGGCCGCATGTGGCCCGCGGGCCGTAGTTTGAGGACGCCTGCTGCTAACTCAGAATCAACTGATGTGGAATCTTAATTGCATCTGCTAGACCCCTTACCTCTGTCAGATTCTACGGGCTAAGCGCAAGGCACAGGTTCTGCCCACGCTCAAGGGGAGGGGAATCTATGAGGGTGTGACTCATTGGGGACCGCCTTAGTGTGCCTCTGCCACACCAGACACTGAGGGTCTTGGTAAGGTCACGACGCCCACTCCCACAGACTTCTGCCATCTCTGACCCGTGAGGCAGTGAGCCTGCTGATAGTCCGTGGAGGGGCCGGGTGTGGGTCCTTTCTTTTTCAATTTCCACTCAACAAAGGGGTGTTGAGCCCAGCTGGCATGGATCAGTGGTTGAGCATCGACCTATGAACCAGGAGGTCAGTTTCATTCCCCGGCAGGTCACATGCCCTGGTTGTGGGCCCAATCCCCAGCAGGGGGCGTGCAGGAGGCAGTTGATCAATGATTCTCTCTCATCAGTGATGTTTCTATCTCTCTCCCTCTCCCTTCCTCTCTTAAATCAATAACAATATATTTTAAAAACCTCCCCCCCAACACACACAAAAACAAAGAGTTGTTGCATGTGTGCAAGGCATGCTGGGAATATACAGGTTGAAGAGACCGTGACCTTGGCTGATCACTGGGATATCCATCCTCAAAAGAGGCCAACCCCACATAAAGAAGCTAGTTTAGACCTTCAGGGGAGTCCAGGAAAGCTTGTCAGGGGAGGGATACTCTGAGCTGGTCCTGCGGGGATTTTGAAGACAACCAAAGTGGGGGGTGGGCAGAGGAAAGGGCTGTTCCGGCTAAAGGAGAGCTTAAGGGAAGTGAATTTGGGGAACAATGTGGCTGTTGACTGCAGGCCTTTCAATTAGAAAGCCGATGAGGGAGGCTCAGGGAGCCATGAATGTGAACTTGTGTGAGCAGGGGAAGGACATGATGATATCTTGTCACGGACACCTCTTGAGAGCCCGTCTCCCTGTCTATATGAGCTCCCACTATAAGCCAGACGCCGAGGTTGACGCTGGGAACGCAATATTAAATCAGCAGAGAGGGGACCTCAGAGATCTTAGAGAAGAGTCAGGGACAGACATTAACCAAATCATCAATTACATCTGGAATATGAGCTGGAAAGAAAGAACAGGGTATTGTAAGAGCAATGAACAGGGGCCCTGACCTTGTCTGGCGAGTCCACAGAGGCCTGGGGTGGAGTGTGGTGGGGTGTGGTGGGGTGGGGTGGGCCATGGTGGTGGCTGGTATATCACTGCCCAGCCAGTGAGAAGAAAAAGAGCAGGTGGGCACCCCGCCTGCTCTCACACACCCTTGTTCAGTCTGAAAGCAGCCTCCCTCCCCATCCTCCCTAATCGCCATCCTCTCTCGTAGCAAGGATGACAAACACGTCCTCCTGTGTGCCCAGCTCAGAGCGAGCGCACGCCCTGTGCCTTCACACACTGTGAAGGAAAAGAACCTGGACTTTGCTGCACAGACACGGAGACCCTCAGTCAGCCAGGGGCACAACCGCGTGTCCCCACGCGATGAGAACTCCCTTGGACCTCTGCCCCTCTGTGCTGCCATGGCAGGCCCTACCCCACTGCCCGGCCGTTCTGCACACTCAGCCCCAGATGTTCTCACGCCCCATTGCCCCAGACACTGCCCCAGACAGCTGCACAGCTGGCCATCGGCTTGTGGGACAACGGGCCTGCCAATAGCCCTGGGAAGGAGGGCAAACAGGGGACACCTCAGACAAACAGCAGACTCCCTGAGCCAAAGCATACACTGGTCAGAGGCCTGAGCGGCAGGCTGTTGGTGGTAGTGGGGCGGGGGGGTGCTTAACTGCTTCTCTCCCAACACAGCTCCCAGGAGTCCCCCCTGTACTCATCACTGCCATTCCCTGGCCCTCCAGCCAGATGTCCCGCCCCTCAACCATCCCAGCAGACTCTTCTGGCTGAACAAGAGGAGTCTTTCCTTGCTCCCGGGGGAACAGTTTCATTCATTCATTCATTCACTCACTCACTCACTCACTCACTCATTCACTATTACAGAAATAAGACATAGGTCTGGTCCCCAAGGAGACAGGGTTTAGAAGTTCTCCCGTTGGCTGACCCTGCTCCCACTCTCTGACTTGGTCACTGCTGTCCATCTGCTGTGGCAGCTGCTGACGGCCCCTCTCTGATCTCCGGTTCCCCCTCAACTTCTAAGCAGAGAAATGAGAAATGGGCCCAGGAATGGCAGGAGCAGGAGCAATGGTGGAGGCAGGGTCTGAAGGAGGCTCCAGCACCTTCATGTCCCAAGGGTGCTGCTTTACTGTGGAGGCAGCACCGTGCAGCGGGTGAAGCCTGGGTTCCCATCTCGGCCCCTCACCCACTAACGTGCATCCCTGGACGAGTTCCTGGGTCTCTGCGAACCTGTTTCTGAGATGTCAGTGAGTGTAGGAGCTGCCTTAGCCGGGCTCAGGGTGCAAAGGCCCTAGGCTGGTGCCGACACACACAACTGCTCAGCCAGTGCTACCTGGACAGTCTCGGTGCCGAGAAGCCCCAGGTGGAGACGGCGCCTGAGCCATCTGGAACTCACACTCTAGTGCAGCAGTTGCCAACCCGTGGTCCATGGACTACTGGTGGTCCGTGAGGTCTGAAAGGCTGGTGACCACTGCTCTAGTGGCCCAGGCAGACACGGAGCAGGTGAACAACCAGCACGTAACATCATCCCAGGCTGTGACAGGTGACGGGAAAGAACTCAGGGCGGGTGGGCAGGAGTCTGGACAGATGGGTAGGAAGCAGCGTGGGAAGGGCCGGGCTGTTTCGAGAGTGGCTGTTTGCCTGTCTCTCCAGACTGTGTCCTGGTGGGCAGATGGAGACTCACAGGTGAGCCGAGCCAGGCCCTGCACCCAAGACGTTGCAGCCTGGCAAACGCTCAGAGGCACAGGGTTCAGGAGCACGGAGCAGGCATCCCTCACCCCTGGGCAGGCAGAGGCAGAAGAAACCTTGGAGCTTTGGAGAGAACGTCTGAGGCTGGGATGAGATAGGGAAGCCCTGTGAGACCACGTGGGAAAGGAACTGGGATACAGAGTTGGCACATTCTCCTGGGGCACTGGGGAGCCATGGGAGGTTTGAGGTCCAGAAGTGACTGTTCAGATGTGGGTTTGGGGAAGATCACTCTGGCTGCAGTGAGGAAGAGATTGGAAGGGCGGGCCCAGGGGAGGCAGGGAGCCCGGGCAGGGGCCAAGTCTGTGTTTAGGAGGAACATCAGTAGCTGCTGGGACTGCCTGAACCTGCAGAGGTGGAAGTGGGTTCTCCACGGGAGCTGGCCTGTGCCGTGCAATTCAATACATCTCAATGGCGTCTGCTGGGGCCAGGCGTTGAGACGACCATGACCAAGCCAGATGAGCCATCTTAGGGAGATGCCAGCCGGTGGGCAAAACAGACATTAAACGAACTTCATTGGGAGGGATGGCTTATGAAAGACTAAGGGAAAATGGGACAGACTGTCCGCGTTAGACCTGGGCTCCCTGGGGACAGGGGCTGTGTTTCACCTTCCCCCTGGCGATGCCTGAGGACAGGGCAGTGTTTTCTCCATGAGGCTGGAGGCTCCCTAAGAGAGGGTCCGTTTCCTGTCCAGCCACCCGGGTGGTGTCTGCCCCAGGCTGTCTAATGGGGCAGACACAGCCCCTGCCTTCAAGAAGCTCCTGACAGTGGGACAGGCCTGAGGGAATGCTAATCGGGGGGAGGGGGGGGGCGGAGACACAGCTCTTATCTTCAGAGGCCCCATTGGATCAGAGGAGTCACAGCCCTGCCTCAGGGAAAAGACGGTCACATGGAGAAATGACCCAGGAGTCAGGCAAACCCCAACCCCCCACTCTGGAGGCAGCGCCCCCCGCCCAGCCCCCCCACTGCATGTGAATCTGAAACTGGATCAGGGAAGCAGAGATGGCCACATGCCCAGCAGTATGTTGGAGAGATCATGAGGGTGAACAAACCACGCACCCCCCCTCCCCACCGGCCTGTCGTAGGCATGTGCATGGGTGTAAGTGAGGGCTGAGTCAAAACCCAGCTGGAGGCTGTGTGCACATCTGTGGGCAGATGTCCTGTACCTGTGCTCAGGCCTGGGGGATGGGTGTGCCCAGGTGCATGGTCCTCAGTGCTAGCGAGCACGCTCCACGCAGAGTCCGTAAGCATGTGAGGTGCAGGTGTGTGTACTGCGCGTGCAGCACATGTGCATGAGTCAGAATGCCAACCCCCGGCAAAGTGGGAGGCCTGAGCCTGGTCTCTGTCTGGGTCTTGGCCCCACGAAGCCATGCTGGGTGATCTGCAAGCCCTCCCTGGGCCTCGGGTACCTTGCACACAGGGAGAGGCGAGGGCTGTTGAGGTTTCCCCAGGTCCACCCCATCGGTTTGTGTTCTGAGCTCCAGGGAAACCCCAGGGGCCCTGCACACCCACCTCCAGGCCTTCTGTCTGCCCTTAATCCCTTGCCTTGGCGCCCAACAACTGTGCCTGACCAGTGAATGCAGGCTAGGCCAGCTGTTACTGTGACATCCATTCTCCATGGTGGGTCTGGGAGGTCCCACCCAGCTCCCCCAGTTCTCTCTTCTCCCTCCCCATGGCACCCACAGCAGGGAATAAGGCAGGTGGCACCTGGAAGCTTCTGTGGCCATGGCATTTCTCACGGGGTTTAGAGCCTTAGTCTACAAACTGGGAAGGACCAAAGTGGCGAGAAGCTCTGCTCCCAGCACCCCCAGAGTCCTACTTTCCACTTCCCCTGCCCCCAGGGCTCCAGGAGGACTCCCTGGGCCCCAGCCCTGGCCAGGAAGAAGTGTGTTCATTTGCATATTACTTACATATGATTTGCATGTGCCTCCTGGTTGGCCATTTCTAAGCAACCCTAGAATTCTGATCTCACAGGATGCCGAACCTTTCCCCAGGTATGTGCTATTGACCAGGAATCCAACCCCTGACTCTTCAGTCTGAGGGCTGACGCTCTAACCACCGAGCCAGACTGGCCAGGGCAAGGATTTGGTAGACTCTTAACCATATGACAGGATGTGACAGTTCTAGGCAAACTGGTCAAATGTCAGGCCCAGGACTTCCTGATACCGCTGATTTACACATGGCCACACCCCTGTGTCCCTATAGCACTTAGGCCTGTGCTCCATCTGGTCTCAGCAACTGAAGACAGCATGGGACACCCTGAAGAGAATTGCCCGTTGGCCTGATCCCCAAGGCCAACTGAGGTTCATCGGTACAATCCTGAGAACAGGATTCCATGCGGAGAGGGGGAATCAGGGTGAGGGCCTGGAGATTGGGGTCTTTGTCCCCACTGGCCCAAGGTGCTGGTCAGTCGGACCCTGCCCACATGTCCATTCAGCACCCAGCCCAGAGCAGCTGGCTGGACAGACACCCTCCACTTCTCACACAGTGAGCGCCGGGACCCTCCTCCTGGGAAGCTTGCAGCCACACTGGCCAGGCCTCACTCACACCCCCACCCACTGCATACCCTGGGCCAACAGCCTGCATGGGGCCCTCTGTCCAGCTGGGGAGCCCTGGGGGCAGTGGAGGGACAGGGAGGTAGGGGCACAAGGGTTTCCCCTGCGGCAGCTGGACAGCAGCCAGGCCGGAGAGTGATTCCTTCCCATCATACAGCAAGTCTGGGCCTGCCCAGATTCCGGAATCAATGGAGGCCCCCTTTGCCTGGCCCTGCTGGCGGCTTGGCCAACAGGTAGCCAGAGTCCTCAATGTCCTGCTGGGGGCCTGGTCCCGCTGAATGCCCAGTCAGCTTCAGGGAGGGTGGCCCGAATAGCCAGAACCCCAGGGGGGACGAACTAGACAAGCTTCCTCTGATCCTGGGACAAGACACGCCCAAGAGCCTGCCAGGCCTGAGAGGGCAGGGTCAGGGGCACGAAACAGGGAAGGAGGAACTTTCCTGGGATGAGATGAGGCGACACACGGGAGTGAGAAGCGCGCAGCTCACGGCGGAGACGGCTCACAGATGTCCCGGGAGGGGCCCAGCAGGGGGAGGGCTGCAGGGAGAGAGCCGGGTGGCAGAGATTAGAGGGAGGGGCCTGAAAGGAATGACTTCTTGAGCTTCTTCAAGTTCCAGATCCAGCCTGCCCTCTTCAGCCCAGACCCAGGGAAGCGGGCACTCGAGTCCAGCGGACACTATGGCGTGATAAGAGCTGTAGAGAGAAGGACCCGTGGGCAGCGAAGCACCCAGGACCGCAGCGGCGGAGAACCGCTGTGGAAGGCGCTGAGCCTGGCCCGATGCGCGCTACCGCAGCGCCCTCTACTGACCGGAGGCGGAGGCCGCCTGCTCAAAGCTTCATGGTGGGGGGAGGGATGCGGCTGCCTGCAGGACTGGCCCAAAGCAAGTTCCCGCACCAGGAGTCAGCCCCGACAGAGCTGGGAGGACCTGGGAGACTCCTGCGCCAATCCCCACGTTATTGCTGTGAAAACTGAAGCCAAGACGGGTGGAGATGGGTTAAGTCCCAGCAGCGACGCCATAGGATGTCAGGGGATTCCATAGTCACCCCACCAGCCATGCTCCCCGCCAACCACCCCAAATCAACTCGAATCCAGCCAACTCCAAACCGGTCTCCCAGTCCAGCCTTTATTTCCCACCCCTTCTACTCAGCCCCCTCCTATAACAATTCTAGAACCTCCTGTCTCCCCACCAACCCCCTCCTCTGCCACCATCCTCTTCAGCCCAGCCCAATCTCCCAGCCTCGGAAACTACCTGTGCTCCCCAAAACACCAAACAATTTCCCACATCAAGCCTTCTGCTTTTTTTTTTCTTATTTCCCCCACCCCCTCAGGAAATGAAAACTTTAATTTCTTTCTTTTCTTTTTTTTAATTAACTTTATTGGATTTCCCTTTTCATTACAAACCGTAGCACTGTATGTTCTTTGTACAACTTAAACTAGAGGAGTCTAAAGAAAAAGTCAATCTTCTCCCCTCTCCCCTTCCAGCCCCACAACTCTGAGGTCACTAACCTGGCTGAAGGAGTGTTGTCTTTTCCTATATTTCTCTAAGGAGGTTCGCTCAACAAGTTAGAATCTGTGAGACCTACTATGCATCGGGCCCTGTACTAAGCCTGAGCTACTGAGGCAAATATGCAACAGCTGTGGTGCCCGCTACTCTCATGGAGCTTACATTCTAGTGCGTGAAGGGAGGCAATAGACAGAGAATTAGAATATTTCAAATAGCAATGAATTCGGGGGCGGGGGGCACAGAGCAATGGTACGGTGATCGCCCGGGAGTGATGGGGCCTGGGGCAGGAATCAGGCTGCTTTAGAGGGAATTGTCAGGAAGGGCTCTCTGAAGTGGGACATTTCAGCTCTGTAAGGGGCAGTGAGGGTGGAGGTAGGGATGGGGGCTGGGGGGTGGGGGAGGAAAGTAAATGTTAATCAAGGGCACCGGAGAGCAGGGGAGGTTGCACAAGGACCCCCTGGGGTGTCCACTGGGTGCAGAATGGATTGAAGGTGGGCCAGTGTGGCTGCCGGGACACAAATGGAAATGATAGATGATAGATAGTCCTTCTTTTTATATAAAAACTAGTGGCCTGGTGCACGAATCCTTGGGGAATCGGGCCTAAACTGGCAGTCGGACATCCCTCTCACAATCTGGGACCGCTGGCTTCTAACAGTTCACCTGCCTGCCTGATCACCCCTAACCACTCTGCCTGCTGGCCTTCTCACCCCCAACTGCCCCTCCCCCCCCCACCGGCCTGCTTGCCCCTAACTGCCTCTGCCTCGGCCCTGTCACCATAGCTTTGTCCGGAAGGACGTCTGGAAGGTCTCCCGGTCTAATTAGCATATTACCCTTTTATTAGTATAGATGGGCTCAGACAACACACATGGCTCTGCCTCTGCTCTTTTTCCTTCAGTGTTTCCAGGGCTAACATGCAGCTCTGACTCCAGAGGACAGCAGCTCACTCTCTGGGTGGCCAGCACCACTGCTGCCTCGCCCTCGGTTGTTAATCTTTTAATTTTTCCAGTCTGAAGGGTAAAAAAAAAAAAAAAAAAAAAAAAAATACATTACAACCACCAAATAAATAAAAGTAGTACTGGATTATAACCTAAAGCACAAAATAAATATTCATGAGCCCACACTGATTTAAATATGTAAATGGTCAAACACATTAATAAATGGGGGGAGAAGAGACAAATCTCCCTTGCAAAAGAATTCCAAATAAATAATGTGGATACTTCATCCCAAAAGAGGGGGCACATAACCCCCTACTGCTTAATCGTGGGCTGCCCACAATACCTTCCTTCTAAAGCGTACAGTATAGAAAGAGGCGGGCTTGGGAGGGTAGGGGATAATTTTACAGTGAAGAAACCTGACAAACACTACTTCAGCCAGGTGATCAAGGTCAACTTCAATATCATAAACCATGTTGATGGTATGTAGCCTTGGGATGATGTGATAAAAGTGGAATTCCATCTCTGGTCACCTTCCCGGAAACCCATAGCCTGGGCACACCCAGATAAATTCCAGTAGAGGGGCATTTTACAAAATACCTCACTAGTACTCCTCACATTAGGAAAGTCATCCAAAACAAGACACGTCTGAGAAAAACTCACAGTCAAAAGGCGCCTAAAGAGACAAATGTACTGATGGGGTCCTGGAACAGAAAAAGGACGTGGGATAAAAACTGAGGACATCTGAATAAACTATGCACTTTAGTTAATAACATGTCAATACTGGTTCTTTAATGGTAACCAAAGTACCATTTGTAAGTTGTTAATAGTTGGGGAGCAGTCTGTGGGAACTCGCTGTACTTCCTGTTCTATTTTTCTGTAAGCCTAAAACTGTTCTGAAAAAATAAAGTCTATTGATTAAAAAAATACACATCTCATTGTTCTTTTTATTTGTATTTCCCCGACTCCTGCTGAGGCTGTCTCTTTTCATATGCATGTCCTGCCAACTGCTTTTTATTCTTCTACACATTCTTTATTTTTGTCTTTTTCTTATTGGTTTATTAAAAACGTGCCTCACAGTAAGGATATTAATTAACCATTTGTTATACATGTTGCAAATCTTTTTTTCCCCCAGTCTGTTGTTGGTGTTTTCATTTTGTTTATGGAAACTTACATCAGTCAAAAATACTTTTTTTCTCCATAACCAAATCTTTCCTTTTCTCTCTTTTTAAAAAATATTTTTAAATTAATTTCAGAGAGGAAGGGAGAGGGAAAGAGAGGGAGAGAGAAACATCAATGATGAGAGAGAATCATTGACCAGCTGTTTCCTGCACGCCCCGCCCCTACTGGGATCCAGCCCGGAACCAGGGCATGTGCCCTTGACCGAAATTGAACCTGGGACCCTTCAGTTTGCAGGCTAACCCTCTGCACTGAGCCAAACCAGCTAGGGCTCTTTTTCTCTTTTTATGGCTTCTGGGTTTCCTATTCCTAACCCGTGACCCTTCTGTGCGTGGGCCAATGCTCTAACCATTGAGCAACCAGCCAGGGCTGCCTCTCCAAATCTTCCGCTGGGCCCTGGGCCCTGGGCCTTTGTGGTTGCAGGTGTCTCCTCCTGGGATCTGCCAGGACTGAGGCCCCTCTCAGGCTATGACCATCCCCAGGCTCATTTCTCCCCATGCACTGCCCTACATTGCCCCCCCCCCCCCCCATTGAAATCTTGGCTGGTGCGGGCTGGGGCACCAACGTGAAACAGTAATGACCCCAAATGGAGGGAGAAAACTAGGGAGATGTTCCTCCTGAACTCCCTGGTCTGTCATCTGGCTACACCCCAACCCTGCCCCTTGACTCCCCCCTGCCCCGTCTCTGACCTGATTTGGATGGAAGACCTCAGGTTCCATCTCCCCAGCAGAAGCCCAGGTCAGGGCTGCTCTGGGAATCCCTTCCACCGGACCCCCCTGACAGTGTCTGCTCCCCTCCCGCCCCTCCCGCCCCCACCCAGCCTGGCCTAGCGGTGCGGGCTGTGAAAAGCTTCTCGGCAGGGGTTCTTCGGGGAATGGGGGTCGCGCTCCTGCTTCCCTCTGCCGCCAGGCGTCACCAGCAGCCTGCAAATGGAAGGCACAGGCCGTCTGGACGCCTGGGGCATCACCAGAAGAAAAGAAGCGCCCGGCAGCCCCCGTGCAGGCGGGAGGGGACACTCCGGGAGGGAAGCCTTAACCCCCCAGAGGTGGCTGCCACTTGGTGCTCTAGCCCGAATGCCCACCGGCTTCCAGAGGGGCGAGAGCCTCCAAATTCAGGCTGATGTGCCGGGTTTCACGAGGTAAACCCGAGGGTCAGGGGTACGGGAGCGCTTGAGGACCCTGGGGTGCCCTGCCTCTACCCCATCCTGCGCCCCTCCAGTGCAGAGGAAGCGGAACTTCTCGCTGCAGATGTTATGTTGACCTACTTTGCAAATAACAGACCGGAGGCTCCGTTTCCGTGCCCGTTCGCAGGAACCCTCTCCCCATCCCAGCCGAGGCTATTTGCACTACAGAGCCGCCTCCCCGCGAGCTCCCGGCATCTGAAAACCTGTGGTTGAACGGGTAACTGAATGCCAATGCAACAATAGCCGGAGTTTATTGAGCACTTACTATGTGCCAGAGGCTGTTCTCAACAACCTTACATGGGGATCCTGTTATTATCCCCATGAGGAAACTGAGGCACGGAGAGGTGAAGCCATCTGCCCAAGACACTGGCAAATCCAGGATTGCGAGCTATTCGCTGTTGTAAGGAATCTTTATGAAGCGCCTCCGCACCCGGAGAGCGGAGAGGACCTGAGCACCAGCAGGCTCCTGGGGACCGCGGGCTCTGGCGGGTTCCGCCTCTCCTTCCTTGCTCTGACACAGCGTCCACAGGAGGCGCCCCAAGTGCTCACCAGGTGGCGCAGGAACCCCACGGGCCTCCGACGCGCCACGCCCGCGCGCCTCTCCATCGCCCCCTGCGGGAGTTGGAGTTGACCACAGAGACCTGGGTCCAGCCGACAGGTGGCGGACAGGTGACCCGGTGCCAGGTGCCGGCTCCAGGCCAGGTGCCGGCTCCCTGCCAGGTCCTCTGCAGTCCGGCGGCCCAGCTCAGGCCCTGTTTGGAGAAGCAGCCTGAGATGTAGCAGGAAAGAGCGTGACCAGAGTCGTTTTGTTCAGTGCGTCGCCGTTTTCAAAACGCTTTCCACCAGCACAGTTCAGACAGAAGACCAGGCGTCCTGTGTGCCCAGCCAGATGCTCACACTCGGCACGTCCTCACCCTATGAGAGGGGCAGTAGGACCCCCCCACTCCTTCCCCCCCTTTACAGACAGGGAGGCTGAGGCCCAAAGAAGATGGGAGATTCACCCAAGGATCACCCAGGAAGCAGACCTCAGAGCCAGACTCCTAATCCAGGGCCGCTGGCCTCCATGCCCTTGCCCTTCCCGCTCTACACCAGCTCAGGTGGCAGCCTCTACAGGCAGCAGGTCCCTCCAGGCTGGGGCTCAGACGGAATGACCTCTCCACGCCTCAGGCGGGCACAGTTTGGGATGTTAGTGGGCAGCTTCCCTCTGGATTTTCAGACCAGAGGTCTCCCGCCTGCTTCCTTGGCTCCCTTGCTCCCCGCCCCCCCACCCTGGTCCCACCTCGCTCCCCTCACTCCCACATGACTGGCCCTAGCAGCCCCATCTTGTGCCTCCAAAGATGGGTCTTTTGCAAGCTCTTCACACTTCCACCTCTGGTCATCCTCGAGGCTCATACACACACCTCCCGTGGGAACTCCACTCCGCACCCAGCTGTTCAGCCACACACCTGAGCTCCCTGACCCCCTCCACTCCACCTGCCCAGGTCAGGCTGCTGCCCCTCCCCCCTGCAAGCCTGCTCTGTGTGCTGTGTCCCCAGGCAAGAGGTCATCTGCGATTCCTCAAGACTGTATCCTGGAGTCTAACTCCTCTCCGTTCCACCCCTTAGCCATCCTTCAAGGTCATTGCCTCCTCCCATCCCAATGGTTTCTGCCCTAATTCAGGCCACCAGCACCTCCCAGCTTCCAGTTCCACCCAGCCTCTCAAATCCACCCTCCACACGACGGTCAGAGTGATCTTTCTAGTGATTGTTCTCAAGTGCAAACCTGACCCCTGTTTAAAACTTGAAACTAAAAAACAAACAACACACCTTGATCACAGGATGAAACCCCACACCTAGACGAGGTCCATAAAGCCCTAGATCCATTCCCCACCCATCCCTCTGGCTCTCTGGCTCACCCTCCACTCCCACCCCCACCTCCCTTGCTACACTCAATCCCTTCAGCTTCTCCAAAGCACTAAAGTCTTCCTGTCTCCCGGGCCCAGCATGCACTGTTCCCTCTGCCTGGAGCCCCTCCCCAGCTCTGCGGTTGGCCAAGGCCTCCTCATCCTTAGATCTCAGGCGTTGCATCTCTCAGACTTTTCCCTGGACCCCTCCTCGGTTTCTCCGGCTCAGAACGTGCAGTTCTTCCTCATGCCACTTGCCAACACCTCAGAGCTTGTTTTCTTGTGCTTCGCTGCTTAATCTCGGTCTCCCCCAAAGCCCGCATTCTCCATGCGAATACGTACTGCAGCCTCTCCGTTGACAGGTGTACCCCACACCCAGCCCAGGACCCACATAAAAGTAGACACTCTGCTAACTATTTGTAGAACAAATGATTCTTTCATCTCGTCCTCATCAGAACCTCGTTCCCCGGCTTGCTTTCATCGCTGGCCTTTTCATGAGTTGCTTCCTTTGCCTGGAAGGTTCTTTCCTTCCCCTCCCACCTAGCCTGATCCATATCTAACAAGATAATTTCTCTAGGGTTCGTCCTTGGCCCCTCATTTAAATTAGGGTTTCCCTCTGGGCTCTGGCAGTCCCTATCTACACAGCACTCTAAGGTAACCCTTTAAAACGGCAGATTGTCAGGTGAACATGAGTGATTATTAATGATAATGACCTGCTCCCACCTCTCCCCCTGGACCTCTCTGCTCCAGCTGGCTCAAGGGCATCCACTCTCTGCCTTTCAAACCATCAGGAACCCTCTTTTCCATTCATTCAATAAGCACTGATTAGGCCCCTACTGTGTTGTTTTCTTACCACAACACCACCACCACCACCGGAGAGGTGGAGAGGCAGGGAGGGGAGGGAAGTAGGATTCTTCCAAGGGTGAGACTGAAGCAGGTGAAGGCATTGACGTGCTAAGCAAATAAATGCTCAGCCAACCCACATCCAGGGTGCAAATGGGCACTGGGGAGGCTGGGTGTGGGCCGAGGGGCACTAAGTCCTGTTCATTGGGCATCTGCTGTCTGCAGGGCGTGGCGGGGTTGGGGAGTTGGGGGACACACTGAGGTGAGCCTGAATGGCAGACCTGACTGGGGTTACCTCCAGCACAGCTGTGTGTTTTCCCACCCTGGGAGCAGCTGTGGGGACTGAGATTGGATACAGTTGCGGGAGGAATCTCAGCCAAACTAGGTTTTCTGTTCTGTCTCTACCTATGCAGGCCACTCTGCTCTTTTGAGCTGCTTCTCATTCCCTTTTTCCCCCATGCCCGTCCCCCCATCCCCGCCCCGCATGTGCGCACACACACACACACCAGAGTGTATCAAAGTAAGAAGCCCTGAGGCCACCTGCATCGCCATCAGCGGGGATGGGACAAGGGCTTAAGGAAATACATGGTTCTGGGCTCCCATATACCGACTACGAGTCCCTGGGATGGGCCCGGGAACCTGTGTGTGCAGAGACTCCCGCTCTGCTTGGGGCACTCAAGTGGGAGAGCCCCATCAGCCCACCTGCCTCCTTCCCGTGGCTGCCTGTTCCTGCCCGGGGCCTGTGGGAGCTGTTCTTCCTCAGCCCACCCCTTAAATGCCAGTGTCCACCCAAGCTGCTTGCTCCTCTTGTCTATCCTGTATATCCACATCCTCAGCACCCAAGGCTAGACTTTCTTCTGCCCTGGAATGGCCAACAGCACCCAGACTCGACAGGCCCAAAGCTGACCCTGCCACCCTCTCTCCCCAGAGCCCATCTTCCTTCCCTCCCCTGTGTGCCCATCTCAGTAAGCATCCTGCCTGTTGCCCAAGCTAGAAACTTGGGTATTGTGCCGCGCCAGCACGGCCATGGGTGAACCTGAGGGGGGTGGTGAAGGATTAAAGACAGGCAAGAGAATAAAGCTGGGGGTAGGTAGGATGCTGCCAATCATTAGAGAGACAGTGCCATGGCCTACAAGCAGAGTCTTTCTTTTATAGCCAGATTCCAGGAGGCAAAGTAAGGGCGTGGTCAAGATGTTTACAACGTTCTGGTGGGTTTCGAATCTACTCAATTACACGCACCTGATCAAGCTTTGTTTACTTGCTGCAGCCCATATCACTCAGCCACGTGGGGCTACAGGTTTGTGATGTAGCATCTACCGGGGCACTTGTTAGAAGGGGACATTCTGAGCAATATGGGCAGCTCTCCCACTCCTAGCCATGGGACATACATGGCCCACAGCCCGTATCACTCAGCCAGGTGGGGCTACAGCTTCGGACCATACGATCAAGCTTACAACTATAGCCTTTGGCTATAATTGTGCGGGGACTTGCATGTGGCTTTGCCACGAGAGGATCGTGCCCTCTCATTAGTCCCAGGCTTGAACCTGCCAAACGCTGTAGCCGCTCTCCACAGGGTATCACACCTGATTTCCTTTCTCCCTTCCTCCCTCATCTCAGCAACAACCAGATCCTGATTATTTTGCCTCCTAAAGATGCTTTCGGCCTCCCCCTCTCTCTCACTCCAGACCATTGCATTTATCTCCTAACTGGTTCCCCACTCTAGTCTCTCCTCTTTCCAGTGAATTCTCCACAAGCTTTCCAAAATGCAAATCTGACTATAATCACCTGCCCCCTTATTAAAATCCTTCAAAAGATCCTCATAAAAGTCCTAACCCCTTGACCTGACACATAAGACCCTCCATCAGCTGGTCCCAGCCCTCTGCTCCGGCTTCCTCTTCTCCCCTCTGTGCGCCAGTAACAGCAAATTGCTTCCACTTCTGGCCTCCAGACCTTTGACCATTCAGTGCCCCCTGCCAGGAACAGCCCTCGCCTGGCTTGTTCCTCCTCACCACTGTGGCATCACCTCCTCCAGGAAGCCATCCCTGACTCACCCTGCTCCCATCTCTACTATCATTGGTGCATCCAGAATGCCTGGTGCAGAGATCTGTGATTGCACTCACCACGGTGAGTTATAATCATTGATTTCCATGTCTCAGTTCAGCACTAGCCAGTGAGATCCTTGAAGGCAGGGATGGTGCCCCATTCATCTCTGTATTCCAGCCCCTGGCCTGGTGCCTGGCATTGAGGACAGGCTTGATGAGTGGTTGATGGATGAACGCTGAGGGGGAGGGGGGGGAACTTGAAGGAAGTGAGAGCCAGGAATGGCCAAGAGGGCAGTGAGGGCAAGCCTGGCAGGAGAAGCAGCCAGAGCAAATGTGTGGGAAGTAGAAAAGCGAGAACTTCCCTTTATTGCACTCCCACGACTGCCTGCCAGCCATTGTGCCCGAGCTTTGTCTGTACATGTCGTCTCATTTAGTTCTTGCAACAACAGATCAGGAAACTGGCATCAGAGAACCAAAGCCACCTGCCCAAGGTCACACAGCCGGGCCTGGAATGGAATCCAGAGCTGCCTGGCCTGCAAAGCTGTACTCTTTCTTCTGGCCCACACTGCTCTCCTGGGGGCAGGGCCTTCTGGAGATGTGCAAGGAGTGGGCCCAGCTATGCCTCTGCCTAGCCGAGCGCCGGAACCAGCTGCCCACGCTCAGGCCCGCAGCTTCTTCCTCCCAGCCGGACCAGAGGCCAACAGGATTTAGCTGTTCCTTCCTCCCCTGGCCTTTGGGGTCTTCAGCTAGACATGCACACTCCCTCCACCACCACCATCATTAGGGAAGGGCTGCTGCACCTGGTACCGCCCAGGGTGCCTGGGGAATGCAGGGGGCTCTGTGATGCTGTCTGGGTTCTGCGGAAGCTGTCTCCCTCATCGCGCTTGGCCCAGGCTGGTGTTAAGATTCATCTGCATTCTCAGCGCACCGCCTGGCAGATGGTGGGGGAGGAGGCTGGGTGCCTGCGGGGGGGCCCTGCAGCTGGAGACCTGCTAGGGCCACAGAGCAGAGTGCCCACCCAAATGCTGGAGTACTTCCTCACCCTCACAGCCTTCACAGGGTGCTAGGACCTGGCCTTTGCTTTTTCTAAGGACTAAAGGAGCCCTAAATTCCAGGAAGGAGATGTGAAGATTAGTGTGTGTGTGTGGGGGGGGGCCCTCATATCGGGGACCTGTTCTTCCTCCTTGCCCTGGAAGTTTACAGAAACTAGAGATAACCAGGGGTCCCGCTGGAATAGGAGTCCCACATCCCAGCCTAATGACTGCCTGGGTCACAGGAGTGAAGAATAGAGGAACAGCCCCCACGGAGTCCTTGCCCCCTTCACTACCCAGCTTCTCAGGAGGCTTACCCCTGACCCCAGCCCCAGAACGGAGCTTAACCCCTAGCGGCCATTTCCGCACAGGGCTTTAGCCAAACATGTGTGTGTGTGTGTGTGTGTGTGTGTGTGTGTGTGTGTGTACTGGGGGCAGGGGGCGGGGCGGGGGGAGGAGAGAACAGTTATACCAAATAACTGTGTAAAGTAGAAAAGGAAAGGAACTGACATAACAAAAGGAGTACAGGCTAGACACCCAGAAGAACTTCCCTCAGCACAGAAGCAAGTCTTGCAGACAGAAAGTGGACTTTCGACTGTGGGGAGAGGTTGCAATAAGGAAGTTGTTTGTTGTTGTTGTTGGAATGGGTTTGGAAAAAATGATCTTTCCAAATTCCAGGTCTTCTGGAGTTGAGGACAGAGCAGCAGATGCCTAAGGCCCTGCTAGAGGGGTGGAGAAGGTAGGGTCCCTACCCTGGGTCACCACCCTCTCACTGTATTTCCAAGAATTTCTCCTCCCCCGAGTCTTGCCCCCTTTGTCCTGGGTCCCGAGCTGCGGGCCAGGCCGGCAGGGTAGGAGTTAACTCCGGAGGTACGAGGCGGGGAGGAGGGGGGAGCTCACGGTACCTGCCGCCGCAGCCGCCGCCGCTTGTAGGAGGGACGAGGAAGCGGGAGTCGCCTGGGCGCCTGGAGCGCTCCAGTCTGGCGGGTGCTGCGCCGGGAGCGGCGGCCGGGTTCGGCGCGGCCAGGGGCGTCCGCCAGGGGGCGCGCCACGACGGGGCGGGAGGGGCCGTCTGGTCTGGGGAATTAGCACTAGGGACGGGCGCGCGCGCGGGTCCCCAGCACATCTGGGCGAGAGCGGCGCCGCTGGAACCAAAGGGGCTGCCGAGCGCAGATCTGGAGCGGCAGAGCCACCGTGCATCTGGGACCCCTCGAGGCGCACAGCTGGGACCTCCAGAGGGGGCCGCGCGGCGCTCAGCTGGACCGGGGAAAGGGGGCGGCGGCTGCACAGCTGGACCGAAGGGGGCGGGGTCGGTCCCTGGCGACAGGCAGAAGCCAGGGCCGCGAGTCGCTGGCTACCGGAGCATGGGACGGCGCGCCTGAAAAGCGCAGGGGTGAGGCAGGGCCCTGGGACCCCGAGAGGAAAAGAGAAGAGAAAGGGGCACGAGAGCAAAGGACGAGGATGCAACTGACTCGCTGCTGCTTCGTGTTCCTAGTGCAGGGCAGCCTCTATCTGGTGAGCGGTCCGCGGGGAGCTGTGCGGAGGGCTGGGGCTCGGAGGACTGGGGGAGAGCGCGGGAAGCTTCCGAGCCCGGAAACTTTCTCCCTTCCCCCCAACATCCCCGGGATGGAGGGAACGCCTGGAGGCTGGGGGAGAGGGCGGGTCCGAGGCCGAAGAAGGTACAGAACGGGTTAATAGGGGCGGGGAGCGGATGCTTGGCTGGCCCACCCATTCGGCCGCTGGTGGCGGGAGGTGCGACCTGCAGCAGCGAAAAGGCCGGCCGCTAGATCGCCAAGGGTTACCCGACCCCTTCCAGGAGCCCGGGCCGCTTGGAGGGGGAGAGGGGGTGAGTTGTGAGCTGGTGACCCGCCAGGTCCAGGGGCTTGGGCTTTTTTCTGATCTCGGGGACCCAGAGGGCCCCGGGCTGTGGGTCCCCCAGCGCTCGGAGCCGGTCCAGGCGGGGTTGGCCCCCGCGTCCCTCGCTCCCGCTCCTCCCGCTCCCGCCCTCCCCGCCTGTTGTTTTCCTCTCTTCTCCCGGCTGCGCGCAGCCCGAGCCCCACAGGACCTGGGCAGGCGGCTCCCGCCCCGGGCGCTCGCGGCAGCTGAGCCGGGCGCCCAGAGCTGCTCCCCGTGCTGGCGCTCATGGCTGCCCGGGGGCCCCGGACACCGGGGAACCCCACCCCAGGCCCCAGCGTAGGGCTTAACTCCCTCCGACCCAGCGCCCGCCGTCCGCGCCCCACCCCCCATCCTGTCGTGGAGAAGCCTCAGCCCCACATCTGGACCTGCCCCTTTCCTCAAAGCAACAATCCCCTTTGCCACTCACTGTGTGGAAGAACCCTTCCCTCTCACATCCCACCTGCGGCCCTTCTCCCCATCCTCCACCCATTCAGCTGCGACCCCTGGGGCCAAGCGCACACAGATCTGCAGCCTTTAGTCCAGCCCCCAGGAGCCTCCCCTCCTGCTGCCCCACCCACCCCTGGGGCCTGGCGGCAGGGTCACCGCACACATCCACCGGCATGACCAGAGCCAGAACGGGGGGCATGAAGACCCCAAACCCTTCTGGAGCCCTCCAGACCCGAGCCCTCAGGCATCCCCCATCCTCACCCCAGGGATGCCAGCAAATCCAGGTGCCCCCCAGCTGTGAGCGGTGCCCCTGGTGCTGGTAACAGACACTTAGGGTGAGTGCTCTGGTCAAAAGCTGAGCAGACACACGCCAGGCGGCTGCCCTCAGGAAACCTGGTCTCCTGGATGCCCTCCAGAGCTGTCCCGAGCAGCTCGGTCAGGCTGTCCTGCTGCCCCCCCCCTCCTCCCCCGCCAGCTCCTCCAGGAAGCCGCCCCGGTGTCGCCGGCTGCCAGAGCTGGTCCAGCAGAGCCTTGGCAGTTTTACAGGAGATTCGGGGTGGGGATGGGGCTTGGATCAAACCCCTGTTAAAGGACGTCTGGTCTGTGAGGCTGGGAATGTGTGGTGAAGTGGGAGGGCTGACCCTATGTGACTTAGCCTCCTGGTGATGTAACCTTTGAGCGCTGATGTCCTCATCTGGGGAATCGCGCAAGCCATGCCCTGGCCTGTCATCTTCAGTGGCCCCGGGGGGAGGGTTAGGCTTTCCACGCCCTTGGCCATCCTCAGGGTGAAAGTCACTCCAGGTCTCCCCCGAGTCCTGCTGCTTTAGACTTGAGAGAGAATGTCACTGGCTCCGTTTCCTTACTCCACTGTTGGTTCCCACTGCCTCTGAGGGTAGAAACTGCCCTAGGAGAGGATGGTGTCCCTCTTCCCAGCAGACCAGGAAGTCCAAGCGGCAAGTCCAACTGGGGGCTCTCCCAGCACAGGGATGGAGCTCTTCTATCCGAGTTGGGGCTCTCTGAGGGCAGAGACGGTTCCTCCCCCATCAGCCGGGGATTTCACTCTACCTCTCCTCTGCCTGGGGCTCTGTCAGCGCAGGGATGTGCTGCTGCCCTCACACAGCAGCTGGCCCAAGAGCAGGAGCTGGGCCTCCCCCGTCAGACGGGGCATTCCCTAGGGTTAGGGACGTGTATCTCTGGAGCCGTGGTCCAGTGGAGAGAATGCCCCTCCATCCTTTTAGACTTTAAATAATGGTCAGGGGCAAGAAAGTGGGGAGAGGAGGTGGCGGGGAGGAGATGGGACCGTGACACCAGTCGGAGTAGGACACCCAGCATAAGTGGGCAGTGCAGGGGCCCCTCAGCCCCAAATCAGTGGAAGAGACAGAGAGAGAGATGATGCTGGCAGTGGGGAGCAATGGACCAGAACTTCTGGGTCCTCTGGGGACAGAGTCCTCACACTCATCACAACTCCTTCCACAGGTCATCTGTGGCCAGGATGATGGTCCCCCCGGCTCAGAGGACCCTGAGCATGATGACCCCGAGAGCCAGCCCCGACCCCGGATGCCTCGGAAGCGGGGCCACATCTCACCTAAGTCCCGCCCCATGACCAACTCGACTCTCCTAGGGCTGCTGGCTCCACCTGGGGAGGCATGGGGGTTCCTTGGGCAGCCCCCCAACCACCCAAAACATAGCCCCCCACCTTCAGCCAAGGTGAAGAAAATCTTTGGCTGGGGCGACTTCTACTCCAACATCAAGACGGTCGCCCTGAACCTGCTGGTCACGGGGAAGATCGTGGACCACGGGAACGGGACCTTCAGCGTCCACTTCCGACACAACGCCACGGGCCAGGGCAACATCTCCATCAGCCTCGTGCCCCCCAGTAAGGCCGTGGGGTTCCACCAGGAACAGCAGATCTACATCGAAGCCAAGGCCTCCAAAAGCTTCAACTGCCGAATGGAGTGGGAGAAGGTGGAACGGGGTCGCCGGACCTCGCTCTGCACCCACGACCCAGCCAAGACCTGCTCCCGAGACCACGCTCAGAGCTCAGCCACCTGGAGCTGCTCCCAGCCCTTCAAAGTCGTCTGTGTCTACATCGCCTTCTACAGCACGGACTACAGGCTGGTCCAGAAGGTGTGCCCAGATTACAACTACCACAGTGACACTCCCTACTACCCCTCCGGCTGACTCTGGGCAGGCCACAGAGGCCAGGCCGGGGCTGGAAGGACAGGCCTGCCCACACAGGTGGCCATCTGTCTGGACACTGGGCAGGGAAGGGGAGGAGCCTCAGGCAGGGAGTGGGTGGAGAGAAGGAGATGCCAGGTGGGGCCAGGGCTGAGTCTCAGGAGTTTGGGAAGGGGTCCCAAGTGCTGGCCTCTATCCTGAGGTCCTGGAGCGAGCCCCTAGGACACCGGTGCCCTGGAGGCAGAGAGGGTCTCCGCGCAGCCGCACGGGTGTCCCCACTGAGCGACAGGCGGATGCTGTGTCCAGGAGGCCCCTGGGGCTGGCAGACCAGTGAGGCCCCAGTGAAGTCATGGAGACGAGCCTAAAACCTTGGCTCCTTCCCTGCCATCCTGAGACAGGACAGCAACCAGGAGAGGGGTATTTCATCAGTGTGGACACCTAGGAGGTAGTGATATGGGGCCTCCTGGGAGCCAGTCCTGGGGGGCGGAGGCAGGAGGAACTCCCCGGGCCCTCTCAGTGGGCAGCCCTGAGCCCCTTGTCCTGGACTGTGGACTGAGCTCGGCTTGAGGCTGAAGTGGTGACTTTGGAGTCTTTGATGTCGTGACAAATAGATCATCAGCCTCCAGCCAGGCCACCCCTTTCCAAAACTCCCTCTCCTGCCATCGCTCTTCACCCCTCCTCATGCCCATGTGACACCCTTCCTTCAGCTGAGGCAGAGGGTGATCGTGGCTCTCCCAGCACCAAGGCCATAGGCGGAAGCACGCCTGTGCACCGTGTCCCTCCTCCGCCCCACCCCCTGCTGGCTCCTCTGCGAGCATCCTTGTCCGGTGAGCCACCCTTCCATCGTCTTGCCTGGCACACTGGGCTTGGTGGCGATGTTGCCTCCCCCTTGGCTGTGGGGCTGGGGGAGGCCAGACTATGGAGGGTGTGCCGGACCTGTTCCGTGGTGTCTGTCTGTGGGGGGCGGGAGTGGGGGGTCTTGTGAAATCGCCTGATTGTCAGCTTCCGTGTGCAGAATCTTGTTCTTGGAGCAGGGAATAAAGCTTTCCCAGGCATTGGATCCTTGTCAGGGAAAGGGCCCCGGAGTCCAGCCAGCGTTTCTCATACGGTGGCAGGCCATTTGCTGGAGCCCAGAGCTGCAGGGCTCGGCTCGGACAGCTGCAGGAGCTGATGGGGTGGCATCTGCAAAAGTAGCTGGGGGGGGGGGGGGCAGGGAGGAGAGCCGGTAGGTGGTATGGGCCATCGAAGGTGTTCCTTGTTACCTGCCTGGGTTGCCATCTGGATGGGCCCAGTGGGGGCCCAGATCCGGCAGTATTTCGCTCTGTGCCCTTGGGTAAGTCCACACTCTCATTTTTCTCTAGAACAAGGGGCTGGCCCAGCCTAGAGGTTCTCGAATGTAGATGGGCCTCCGAACCACCAAGACGGTTTGTTAAGACAGATCTGGGTTTCAGTCCCACGGAGGTTTGGCTTGGGCCCGAGAATGTGCCCTTCTAACCAGTGGCCAGGTAGACGCCCGTGCTCCTGGCTCAGGGGCCGCACTTGGAGGGCTGCTCGGATGACCTCGAAGGTCCTTTCTGGCTCGGCTCCCTGGGATGCGGCGACACCTCCGATGCCCTTTCCCAGCTGTGCCTTGCGCCTGCTGCTCCTGGGAAGGGTCCTTTCAGAGAATCGGGGGGTTGGGTTTTCAGTCTCAGGACCTGCTGGTGAAGGAACAGGCCAGGATGGATCGGGGCACAGGGGGACTTGAAAGCAGCCATGCCCCTGCCGCCGTCCACAGGAGACCCTCAGGATGATGGCTGCCGGGGCACCTCCCTGGGAGGTGGCTGGGCCCTTCGGGGCTCAGTGAGGGGGAGGCTGGGCCCTCACTACCAAGATCGCAGTGTCCTCTCTGGGGCTCATTCTAGCTCTGCTCTTTTGGGAGGCAGCACCCTGGGTCCCTTTGGCCGTGCAGCCACGGTTAGGAGAGTCCTGGCATGAGGGGCAGATGGCCTCCCCGCCCCCAGCCTGTCTCCCTGCCCAGCAGCGCTCAGCACGGACCAGCGCCCCTCGCAGTGCAAGCAGAGCTGGACGGGGCCTTAGAAGCCGCCTCGTATGATGTGACTCGGAAAGGGCACGTGACGAGCTCACACTCCTATCCCAGCCTCTTCGCCCTGCACCGTGGTCCCTGGGCAGAGCCCGAGACACCCCCACTGCCCCACGCCACTGTCTCCTTCCCGCCCTGGGGACGGGGACTTAGTGTTCAGAGAGGCCCAGGGGCCCGGGCCTGCCGCAGGGGTCTTGGGGTTGTTGTGTCACCTGCAGGTGCCCACCCACCGGACACTAGCCAGGACCCCCTCCCATGGCCCTGTGGGTGCCGGAGGACAAGAGCGGGGGAGCAGCAGGTGGTGGTCCTGGGCCCTCCTTGGAGGGGCCTGGCTGACCTACAGCGGGACCGGGGGCACTCTGACCCCCAGCCCCTGGCTCCTTCCTCCTGTGGAGAGCCAGATGCTGCCGACAGCTGGAGGGCCGGCCTGCCTGGCACACAGCTCTGCCCGCGCAGGGGGTGGGTTCATTTTAATAACTTCATTTCACCGGCGCGCACACTCCGCCGCCTCGTCCTCCTTTCCTGCCTTCCCCATCACCGGGCGTGCTGCTCAGCTAGATCTTGCTGACAGAATTCCTCCAGAATCGGAATTCTTTTGGAACCAGCTCCTCTTGCCATCACCACATTTCTGCAGCCCATTGGTCCTCCCCAGGGGGAGGGGTCCAACCAGCCGCCTCTGGCTACAAAGGCGCCAACCTCTGCCCCCTGGGTGAGCACCGTCTACAGCGTCCCCCTGGGAGATGGTCCCCAGTCGCTGAGATGGACCCCTCTTACCGGTCAAGCACGCACAGGGGAGCAGGCTCTGGGCCCTGCCCTCGCCCCCACCCTTCATCCTCCCCCACCACTGACCACTGCCCTGCAGTGACCAGGCTGCTGGTCCTGGCCCTGCCCCCCACTGCTCGGACTAGCAGGGGCTGCCCCAGGGCGGGTCCTCGCCTCCTCCATCCTGGGACAAGCCTACCAGATGGGGGGCGCTCTTTAAGGTCATGGCTTGGTATCTCGGCATCAGACCGGGGAGCCCGGGGGCCAGGGTCTGTGCTGTCCTCCTCAGAATGGAGTTTCTCTGCGGGCAGGAACTGCAATATGACAGCTCTTGTTCTTTTCCGGGCATCGGAGCACCTGGAGAGAGTCTCTGCCCTTCGGACTTGGCACAGGCGCTGTTTGGGCCTCAGCATTCCCATCTCTAACGGGGTGAATCTCCCCAGCAGTCTGTGAAGCTAATTGGAGGGAATACACATCAGGTCACCCAGCAGCAAGCTGTCTTCCTCCTGAGAAGCTGCAGGCAAAAGCGAATGGACGCCTGAGTCCCTCCTCCCTCCTGCCTCCCTCCCCCCTCTTTCTCCTTTCCTGGGATGAGCAAGCGGGAACTGAGTCACCCCCCCTGCCCCCTCCTTGGCAGGAATGCCAGTGACCTTGCATGTGGCACTCCTTTGGCAAGGCCCATTGCTCAGAGATGCACGAGGCAGTGGGTGGGTAGGGAAGCTCAGAGAAGGGAGTGTGTGTGTGTCGGGGGGGGGGGGGTAGAGGCAGCCGAAGGTCGTGGGTAACCAGGGGCCTGGATTATCGAGTGATATGTGTAGGGGCTGTGGGGGACACAGAACCAGTTGCTCTGTGTTGGAAAGGGATCCAATGTCATGGCTGGGAGTGGGAGAGAGAGACGCTGCTTCTTAGGACTCCGAGTCTATGGTACTGGGGGGAGAAGCGGGGGCTGGGGACGGGCGAGGGGAGGCACCACCAGCCCACAGGGCAGAGGCAAGATCAGGTGGGGGCAGCACCTGCCAGCCTCCTAGATCAAGCATGTCAAACTCAAAGGCTAACACGGGCCAAATAAACGAGGCATGCAGCCTGCGGGACACGAGTTTGACATGCTTGTGGAGCTGCCGCCCTGTCACTGAGGCATGTGCCGCGCTCAGCACCGTCGGGGGGGAACCTGAGCGGTGGGGGGGGGGGGGGGGGGAGAAGGATTAAAGCAGACAGACAAGAGAATAAGGCTGAGGCTAGGTGGGACGCTGCTCTCTGATGGAGAGACAGTGCCATAGCTTGCAAGCCGAGTCTTTAGTTTATAGCCACATTCCACGAGGCAAAGTAAGGGCGTGGTCAAGATGGTCAAGATGTTCTCTCGGGTTCCGAATCTACTCAATTACATGCAGCTGAACTCTCTCAAGCTTTGTTTTGGCAGCACTTGCTGCACCTCCCACAGCCCACATCACTTAGCCACCTGGGACCACAGGTTCGGACCATAAGGTCAAGGTTACAGCTATAACCTTTGGCTATAACTGTGCTGGGAGGGCTTTGCCCTCCAAGCCGGGACCTGCACCTGGCTTTGTTACGAGAGGACCGTGCCCTCTCATTAGTCCGAGGCTTGAATCTGTCCAAACGCTGCAGCCGCTCTCCACAGAGGCACAAATGTCAGAGGAGACCTGGCACTCAGCAGTGGGGGGCTGGCTTCTGGTCCCACAAGGTCAAAGGCTGGCCTGCCAAGGTCAAAGGCTGACCTGATAACAATCCAAGCGAAGGACGCCTGGCCGAGCCTCCCAGCTCATGGTCTCGGGGCCATCCCGCCCCGGATGGTCCCAAGGGACAAGCTGGCAGTTCCCGTGAGCTGGCAACCTGATGCTGTGGGAAGATCTGTCTGGGTCCCATCCCTGGGTCTGTTGTTTATAGCTGGGGGCTTGGACAAATGCTATAACCTCCCCAACCCCCCCTATGTGAAAAGCTAGCACCTACCTCCCTTGCAGCATTGTTGGGAAAATTAAATGAGCTGCTTAACAAATGCTGCTTCCTCCTCTTTGTTTTTGGAGGTGAGTTGACGTTAACTGCAGCCTTGCTGCGGACGGGGAGGGGAAAGGGCTCGGGCCAGAGGTGGGAGACCTGGTTCTGCTCCATAATGCATGTGGCAGAGACCGCTCATTGTTTCCTGATATCCATTCCCCCTTTCTGCATAGTAACGAAATCCTCCGTTTTCAGCTGGGCACGTGGCTGCCTGAAATACACACGTCTCTCTGCCTCCCTTGCACCAAGATGTGGCCATGGGACTAAGATATGAGCAGTAACACAGCCAAAGGGTTATTTGGCAACTTCCAGAAACCTTAAGACAGTGTGGCCCTTCTCTGTCCCACCTTCCGTCCTGCTGCCTGGAATACGTGTGTGAGCGCTGGAGCTCCAGCCGCCGTCTTGGGCCACGAGGACCACCACAGCCTAGAGGTGACCGGCAATGTCTTGGTCCCTGAAAACTTTATGGGCTGGAAATACCATGCCAGCCCTAGGCTGCCTACCGTCAGACTTTTCCACTAGAGGAAACTCCAATTTCTGTCTGATTCCTACCAAGTTTCTCTCCCATGGGGTCTCCATCTAGCACTTAAGTCTCGTTCCACCTGATTGGATGGATGTGTTTGAGCACCCCACTCCTGTGGACCCGTTTCCTCGCTTGTAGAATTGAGATCGTGCTCACATCTCAGAGGTTTTATAGGCTCACAGACAAGAACAAACCAGGGAAAGCGCTGGTCTCCGCCCTCTCCCCGCCATCCAGGCACGCGGCCTCCGTTCTGGGAGGTGGGACAACTGGCTGCTGCCTGGCAGGGGGCCGCCCAGGGGCTCAGAGGGGTTCTTCGCCCCTTTCTGAAAGGCTTCCAGTGCCCCCATCCAGCCCCCACACGTCCGCGTCCCCATGCACATTCTGATGTTGCTGACACACAATCCTCGTTAAGGGCCTGACTGATCCCAGCCAGATGGGATCCTAATTTAATTAAAACCCTTTAATTACCTGCGACAACACAGCCTTGGAAGTCCGGTGCAGAAGGGGGCCTGTGGCGGGAGGGGAACGGGTGACAGGGCAGAGTGCTGGCTGCCCTCTCACCGGTGGGGGACCCGGGGTCGGGTGGGCACAGACTGCGCGCATCCGCCAGCGTGGCCCCTGCTTCGGGCTTGGTCGACAGCCAAGCGGGGGAGTGGGGCAAACCAGGCCTTCGGGAGCAGGGGACCGGGCTCTTGAGCCTGAAGCTGCCAGTGTTGGTTTTGTGTTTACACAGAGACAGCACAGCTGTTTAAGCACGGATCCGAGCTCTCCCGAGGCCCTGGCCCGGGTAGGACCCTGTGTGGGAGCAGGTGTGGCTCTGATTCCTCCCGAATGGTCGTGGCTTAAGAAACGGGGGGATCTCTGCACCCAGCAAAGGAAAGCCAGGCCCCTGCACACAGGGACCGTCCTCAAGGTGGCATCCACCGGAGAGCGGGGCCGAAAGGGAACCACTAGGTGGGCTTTTGAGGGGCCATGTCGTTTCTTGGGGGTTAGGAAGGACACCCCCTCTTTGTGCGGGGCTTCGACGGGCTCCCCCTCCCTCAGAGGGCAGAAGGAAGGAGCCAGCCAGCTCAGAGGTTGCCAAGGCTTAGCAGGGGCAGCTTCTGAAACCCAGACGCTGCGGCTGGGCTATCTTTAACCCGAGGACATCACACGTCCATCCCCTCCTGCTCTCTTAGTGCTTTTCATTCAACGACGATTGTTTAATAAAGCCTCTACGTTCCCGCTGGTGGCCGGGTGCCAGGGGCCCCCGGGAAGGGGTTTCGGTTCACATGTGAGCCGTTGCCTAAAAGGACATGTTCTGCTGGGGCCCGTGTGACGTCAGTGGCCGGAGTGGAAGGAGGACGCCCCCAGAGGAAGGAGAAACTCGGGGGGAAGAGAAGGGGTCCCGAGGCCCCGTCACTCGCAACCCAAAGGTTCCCCAGGAGCTGAAGCCGGGAGACTCCGTGGTTTGCTGTGTGGAACACGCCCTTCTCCCCCAGTCCCCAGCCATTTTGCTCCCCGCTTCCCATCCCATCCTGTCTGCCAGCATCGGGCTGCAGCTCTGCGCCCCTCTTGTTTCCTCCGTGGTCCCCTCACACCCACAGCCCCTCTAAAGAGCCTCCTGCTATCTCTGACTCAGGTTGAGTCTAGAGTGCCATGTACCTGCCAACTCGGGGACAGTAGGAGATGTGGAGGTGTCCCCCCGCCTCCCCTTGACTAACAAGAAGCTGGACACAAGAGCTGTCTGACCCTCATGTGGGAGGCTCGTGAGGGCAGGGGCCACATGCCCCAGTCCAGAGGGCCTGGAGGCTCCCCAGGGGCAGGAGGCCCTTCCTGTGAGGTGTATCTAGTGAGCTACCTGGGCCCGGCGTCCTGACTCCCCAATAGGCCTTGTCACCTTGGGAGTCGAGGTGACAACAGGGGGACAAGCTACTGCACCGTTCGCAGGCCCTCATGCCGGTCCTCAGGCCAGAAGAGACCCCGGTTAGCTCCTGGGGCACAGTGGGGGGGGGGCACTGGGAGTCACAGGAAAAGCTGGGGCCCCTGGCTCCTCACCCAGCAGCTGCTCTTCCCGTCATACCTGGCCCCATGTCGCGCTTATGGCTTGTGGGGTGGCCCCACCTGGGGAAGAGGGGCTGCTCAGTGCCAAGGAGCCGGGGCTCCCCGCCTTGGGGTCGAAGCAAGGCCCCGCCCAGCTGTGATGGGTCCTGGATGGCAGTGCTCCCCACACCTGCTCCCGGGTGACTGAGGAGCGAACTGGCCTGCGAACGTGGCATCCTGTCAGTGCGGGGCCAGTGCCATCAGCTCCCCCCCACCCCCCACCCCCCCCGCTTCCCGGGCTCACGGCATGCTGAGGCCTCCTGGGAAGGGAGAGGCTGGTTTCTCTCTTTTCAGGGTGGGCTGTGAGCGCAGCGGCTGAGAACCCGGGTTCCGGAGCCAGGTTGACCTTGGGGAAGTGACTGACACCTTTGTGTCTCAGTTTCCCCGTCTGTAAAGCGAGGACCATCTTGCCTGCCAGAGGGCCTCTGTGAGGGGGGCCGCGTGAGCAGCTGGAACTGTTGGGCACCGAGGTGGCGCGGCAGGGAGCGCTGTGTGTGCCCGGGCTCCTGCCATGGCCCTGGGCACTCCGTCCTTGCTGCAGGAACAATGCGCCGGGGAAACCCCACAGGGAAGGTTGGACTCTGTCGTGCCTGCAAAAGGTGACACCTATTTGTTTGGTTTCCTTTGATTCTGGCCAAGAAGCTGGGCCCAGACTCTCGCCTTGCACTCCGGAAGCCCCCGTGGCACCCCGGGGGTGCGTGTGTACAGTGCCCCCGGGACCCCTACCCGTGAACATCACAGGACGATCAGAGAGTGCAGGTGGCCAAGGGTCTTCATGTAGAAGCACAGAGTTCCACGCCCAGAGTAGCCAGCCCCGCGCACTCCCCAGTCCTGGCCCATCGCCCCAGCCCACACACCTCATTTCTTTCCCTGCCCCGTCTTCAGGTCACCCCCACCGACAGGGCACTTTCTCATCAGCCTGGATGGCCTGCGGGCCCTCGCTGGCACCCCGGGGAGCTGGGAGTGTGAAAAGAGACCGCTTGAACTGTACCCAAGAGTGAGTCCCTGGGGCCGGCGCCGTGCATGACCCATTTCTTCCCGAGTGCCTGGGGTGCACAGAAGGCCTGGCCGTGAACCTGGACTCCCGGATGGACTCTGAATCCAACTGCATTCGCGGGTGCCTTTCACCAGGACGGGGCAAGGGAAGACGCACACAGGTCAGAGCAGCTAAACCGTGCGGGCGGCATCTGCAATGGACGAGGAGGATGCTGGTTTGGAGGAACCGGGGTAGGTGAGGGGTACGAGAGAGTGGAAAGGTACACAGAGGCCCCATTTCCAAGTCTTGGCAGCTCCCAGGCCTAGCAGAGGAGGGGCCGCTGCTGCTCAGTCGGGCTCTGCCATCTGCCGCATCTCAGCGGAGATCAGCACCGGAGGGCCCGTTGTAGGCACATTTTTTTTTAAATGCAGCAGGATCAGGCTCAAGATGTCACTCTAGTGAGCAGGACTGGAGGTGGGGGAGGGAAACGTCTAGGAAAACAGGAGGGGAATACACGGAAGCTTCCGTGCTCCAGGAGGAGGGAAGACCAGGGGCAGAAGAGGAGGGAAGGGAAAAGAAACTGAAGAAAAAAAGAGGTTCTTGCTTGAGCAGGGAGGCATCACCCATCTTTCCTGGCCCCCTGGAGGCAGCAACAGCCCCAGAAACAGGGCTCCTGGGCCCCAAGTGACTTCCATCCGCTCCCCAGGCCCCGCTTTCCCACCTGCCAGCTGCTGCCCTGCCTCTCACCTCCCTCTGAGTGCCTGGTGTCAAGCACTCCGAGCCTCCGGAGACGCTGACGATGACAGCGATGGTCATAAATGAAGAATGAAAGGGTTATTCCCGGTGACGGAGAGATTTGGCGCAGGCTGGTACTTTCCCGAGACTTCTGTGGCCTCCCCCTCACAGCCCCCAGGATGCCTTCTCCATAGGTCATCCTGCTCCAGGATTCCCACACGCCCCAAGGGGCCCATTCGGTGTCTCCTCGCATGTTTAGATTCCATTCCAAGAAATCCTACAAGGAAATGGACTCAGAATATTACCTATGGCTTAGGTTAGGACCGACGAGAATGAAATAGCAATAACAATAACATTCCCATCAGTTTACCTTCCTGGAGCCCTTGTTCAATGGCAGACCCTGTGCTGAGCGCTTGACATGCACTTTCTCATGAATTTCCCAGAACTCTATAAAGCCCACTTTGCAGATGAGAAAACTAAGGCTTACACAGGCAAGTAAGTACTTTGGTCAGGACCATGAATGTGGCGGAAGGTCAGAGCCAGGTTCCTGGACTCCGGATGCTGTGCTCTGCAAACATCAACCTGGGCTGGGCCCTTCCTATCAGCTTTAGACATGCTCACACCACTTTCATTCTACAGGAAAAAAATAAAACACTTCCCTCTACTCATTTCCCTCCTCCAGTTACTGCCCCAACTTGGTCCCCCCCTTCACAGCCAAACTTCAAAGATTTGCTGGACTCCCTGTCTTCTTCCTCACCTCCCACTCACTCCTCATCTCATCCCAACAGGGGTCCCTTCCCTGAAATGGCTCTGGCTAAAGTCACCAATGGCTTTCATGATGCTAGCTCCAAAGGGCTTTTTAAAATTCTTTTTTTTAATTCTACCCCATTTGATACTTTGAACAATTTTGTATTGGTTCTCTTCACTTATATGTTTTCTTCTGATCTTTGGCCACTTCTCCTTCTTTGTGGCTTATCTTCCTTTACTGGCTTTTAAATGTAAAAATTCCTTGCCCTAGCCCAGTGGTCGGCAAACTGCGGCTCGCGAGCCACATGCGGCTCACGAGTTGCGGTTTGCCGCTCTGTTGACTAATGAGTTTGCAGACCACTGACCTAGACTCTCGATTCCAATAATTACAGGCTGTTGTTGTTCCTTGTGATTAAGCCCCTATCCCAGTGGTCGGCAAACTCATTAGTCAACAGAGCGGCAAACCGCGGCTCGCCAGCCGCATGTGGCTCGCGAGCCAGTTTGCCAACCACTGCCCTAGCTGGTTCGGATCAGTGGATAGACTCTATCATCGGTGGATAGAGTGTCAGCCTGCGGACTGAAGGGTCCCAGGTTCGATTCCAGTCAAGGGTACATGCCCGGGTTGCAGGCTTAATCCCATTGTGGGGCGTGCAGGAGGCAGCTGATCAATGATCTCTCTCATCATTGATGTTTCTACCTCTCTCTCCCTTCCTCTCTGAAATCAATAAAAATATATATTTTTTAAAAGTGAAATAAAACTAATGCTTTAGCCGAAACCGGTTTGGCTCAGTGGATAGAGCATCGGTCTGCGGACTGAAAGGTCCCAGGTTCGATTCCGGTCAAGGGCATGTACCTTGGTTGCGGGCACATCCCCAGTAGGGAGTGTGCAGGAGGCAGCTGATCGATGTTTCTCTCTCATCGATGTTTCTAACTCTCTATCCCTCTCCCTTCCTCTCTGTAAAAAATCAATAAAATAAATTAAAAAAAAAAAAAACAAAAAACTAATGCTCTAATCTCCCTCAAGCTTGTTTATATTCCCATTGGTCTCTGTTTTGGTGAATCTATCCTAGTCAGCTCTTCATCCTTACTCTCTCCAATCCATCATCAAGTTCTGCCAAATTTGCCCCCTAAATCTCTCAAATATACCTATGCGTTTCCATCTCTGCCCCCTCCCTTGTTCAAGTTGCATTATCTCTTGCCTTCCTCCATTCCTGCTCCCAACATTGACTTTTATGTATTCTAGCTAAAGATCTTATTAAAATGAAATTCTTGTCACCCCCTCTTGCTTAAAACTCAACCATTTCCCACTGTTCTTAGTACAAGACCCGTCAGGTCTAACTAGGACCTAGGCGGGTCCTGCCGGGCTGGCTGCTAACTTGCTCTCAGGCCTCGCCGCGCCCTGCTCCGGGCTCCTGGAACACACCGAGCTCCCCCCTGACTCAGGGCTTAATGTATGCGACTTCTCCTGCGAGGAAAACCTCCCCAACATCACCGCACTGACAGCTCCTCATCCTTCAGCTCTCCCTTTCAAAAGCTGCTCTCTTTGGGAAGCCTTTCTGGATCTCCCTGACGACGAGATGAATTCCCCTTTCCCAGGCTCTCACCGTGCATGGTTGCACCTTATGTCTTTCGGGGACACTATCTCCCCATTAGATGCTAAACTCCCATGAGGGCAGGGAGCAGTTTTACTCACCGGTCATCCATAGAAACTAGCACATTCCCTGGCACATCGTAGGTCAAACGTGTAAAGGAAATACTAGCAAAGGAAACAAAGTTCTAAAAATTCATTCTTAAAAGGCCAAACCAAGGCACAGTTGTTAAAACGTTGGTGGGCATAGAAGACCCCAGGGGTCACCCACTTGTATGCTGACCACTCTCACATGCCCGGATCTGTCTTTGTCTTCCTCTTTAAATTTTGTACAGAGGTAAAGGGGGCAGGAAGGCTGCGCTACGGAGACCACAACCCCCTGCAATGACTGAGGATTATATGGGGTAATGTACCGGGGGATATGCCCATTTCTCATCCGTGTTTCAATAAAATACATACTTCTCATACTGGTAAGAGACAGGAAAACGTCACTGGAGAGATTAAATCTGTGTCATATGACTATTGGTTCATGTATCAATGTCGATTTATCTATAGATCCTAAGAAGGCATGCGACTCGGTACGTGCATTTTAAAGTGTTGAGGGATGACAGAAAACGAGGTGCACAGATGTTGGAGGACCGACCTGACGCCACGTCAGTGAGCGGCTTGTCGGAGCTGGTTTACACCGGCTCTCTAGAGCCAACTGTTACATGTTCAGGAATTCCAAGAGCTGGTCGTGGAGTGGCTCATTAAACACCAAATTGTATTAACACAATATTAACAGCAAAGGTAATACTCAAAATTCATCTCTTCCTAATTATTTTACACTTTACTATTATCTGTGCTCTTGGGGTTCTATACATCAGTTTACCTGCGTGGTGGAAATCTGAGATAATGGCGACCCCTTTCCAACGCCGTGCCCAGGAATGTCACCTTGGAAGTTTGAAATGGGCCATGGGAACTGACAAATGTCACCAATCAGGGCTTGGTAGCAAACTGGGAAAATGAATGTTATACCTTTACTACATCCCCCTGAACCAAGCCGCTGGCTCAGGAAAACAGGTTGTAAAGAGTTTATAGTTAAGCACGGAGCAAACTTTTACTTGGAAGATGGCTAGGTTGAAGAAGCAGAGGACCATGGGTCTGTCTTTAGGAAACCATTCTCAAAATTGAATTAGGGTTGAAGGTGCTTGTTTTCTTTCTCGATTTAAAGCTATAATTATCCTGTAAACATGACTTTCATTACAAATACCAGTTATGAAAGCGTCTGTAACTTTATGGAACAACCTGCATGCCATGACTTCTAGACAAAAATAAATGTGTTGACTAAATTGAGACACAAGTTCTTAAGAGTGGGCGACAGAGATTCCCTTCCTCTCTCCCAGCCCGACGTCGGGAAACAGGGGTTATACTTAGTCGGTTTGCTTACCTTCTCCTCCGTCTCGGCTTCTGCCTCCATCATTGGCCAGAAACTGCTCTAAGGCAACCCCTGACCTCCTTACGGCCATGTCCTCAGTGCTATGACCCCGCCCTGCCTCTGTGCCGTCCCCCTGCCTCTTCCACTAGACTGAATTCGAGCAGAAATCCTACCCTCCACCTCAACCCCAGCCTCGCCCCATGTTTGACACCTTCTTGTTTGCAGAACCAGGGGCCCGAGTTTTCCTTTCTGTGACCCTGAGTCTGTCATCTCACTTGTCTGGATGTCTGTTTTCTCAGTCGTGAAAGGAAGGTGAACTGTGTGGGGGGCCCCTTTTTTCCCTTCGGTTTGTTAAGAGCTCACCTGTAAGGGTCTTGAGGGGGTCAGAACTCTCCCCACTTCACCTGAGCAAAAGGAGCAGGTATGTCCCCTCTACTGCCAGGCACACTCTTGGATTCTCGCTTTCTCTTTGGTCCTTGGGCCCGTGCCCCCAAACTATCCCTTTGCCTTCTGTTGCTTCTTGGCTTACAGCCAGGTTGAGGGACCTTGAGGGCATTGCATGATCACCTTCCCAAGCTATACGGCCGGATGAAGGGGGCTGCACAAGACACGCCCACACGTGTTCAAAACTCCGGTGAGCTCCGCTCACGGTGGGCCGGGTGCTCCATTCCCATCCCTGAGTCACGCCTTTTATATCTTTCTCCCCTCGAGTCGATCCCCTTCCACTCGTTACGCATTTCTGTTGCATGTATTGGATCCCCTCAAATCTAAACTACTTTTTCCGCAGAGTTGCAGGAATCAGAACCAAACAGTGTCCCACAGGCCAGTCCCCACTCCGGCATTCCGGGGTTTACAGAGGGGAGGGATCATCTCGCTAATGGCTTGGTGGCACAAAGATCCCACCAGTCAACAACATTCCAGTTTCCACTCTCATCTGAGGTCAAAGCTTCTGGGGCGCCCAGCTCATTATCCAAAAACACTGACCGTCCTTGCTTTGCCTTTCTTGCTCACTGTCTGCACAAGGTGTCTGCCTATTGGGTCAAAGGCCCCAACGTGCCGCAGTCACCTCTGAAATTAAAAGGGGAAAAACACATCCTCCTTGGGCATCACACACATACAGAGAGCAGTCCAGCCACACTCCCCGGAATGTGAGATTAGTCAGCAAACCATCAGAAAGGAATCTAAATGATGGAGGGCAGAGTTCAGTGAGAAGTCATGGGATAAAGGAACACACTGGGTCCAGGCTGATTAAAAAGATAATTAGCTGTAAAAAATCATATTGGACCTGGTTACCCTTCAGAAGGGCCTTCCTGGACCTCTTGCATGGACTCTGGATGGGCCACTGCTCTGTCTCTTTTACAATCCCAGCTGCCACAGTCCCAGGAGGAAAGAGATGGCACGCACAAACGGTTTTCTGGAAGGACTTTGGAAAAGGGACTGTTGACAGGTGTGAGGCAGGAGCAGACAGCCAACCAGGGAGTGGGCACCCCGGAAATAGAGACCATGCAAGGTCTCAAGGGGGCTGCGATCAACCAGAAGAGGGCACTTGAACAAGGGAGTGGGGCCACATGTTCAAGCACGAGTAGTCACACGAGGAGAGGCCATGTGAAGACTGAAGGGATGTGGCCAGGAGCCCCCAGAAGCTGAAGAGGCAGGAAGGACCCTCCCCTGGAGCCCTTCGAGGGACCACAGCCCCAGACAGACTCTGGGCCCAGAACGGGGAGAGCAGTCTGTAGTCATGGGAGCAGCAGCCTCAGGAAATGCACACCTCCTTGCCCCACCTTTTGGGGCTTTGACCGGGTTCTGGGAACAGCTGAGCCCTGTGCCCTGGCACAGGAGACCCCCTAGACCTCTCACTGCGGGGGCTCACAGGGAGATTCATCCCTGTGTCTGTGCCTCGGCCAGGTCTCTCGCTGCTCCGGGGGCTCCTTGGCAGTGACAGTGCAGTGTGCACACCAGGGCAGGCTGCTTGGTGGGAAGGGCAGGCTATGTGGCTCAGGGACTCCTCCCCTTTCCCAGCCCCCAGCCCCCAGCCCCCATTTTCGGGATGATGCAGGGTACTCTCCAGCTCCACCCTTACCTCCCGGGCCTTCCCGCTAATGAGTCCAGCCTGGGGCTCCGCTTCCTGGAGCACCTGGGTTGACAGGAGCCAGCACCTGGGTTGTTGTGCCCATATTCTAGATGCCAACACTGAGGCTCAGAGAAGGGGAGCAGAGGTCCCTAGCCTCAGCCCACCTCTCCCTCAACACAGCCCAGCTCACAGGGGGCTACCCCAGCTACTGCCTGGTTGCCATGGTGTTAGAGGAGGAGGAGATTTCTGAGAATCTAAAAAACACACCAGCTTCCTCACTTCCTCTCTCCAGCTTCAAAGCCTCCTTTTGTGCAGGTAAGCAGGGACCTCTTCCTGGCCAGGCAGCCAGGAGCAAAGGTCAAGGAGGCAGAGGGTCCACATAGTGGGTTCTGGGACCCCAACGTCACCCAGCATCTTTCCTAGACCTGGGCTCCACGCCCTCCCACAGTTCCCAGACCAGGCGGGCTGTTTCCTGCCTTCCTACGTGCAGTTCCCTCCATCTCAAATGCCCTTCCTCATCCTTCAAATCTCAGCTCGGCTTTAACTCCACTGGAGAACCCTCCCTGAGTCAGGTAGGGCTACCCCTGTATCCTGCACCCACCCCAGTCACAGCTGTTTTCTTGATGATGCTCTCACAGGGCTGTGAGGTCTTGGGGATGGATGCTAGCTTTGCCTTTGTACCCCAGCCCCTGACACAGACAGGTACTCAGTAATTCCAGAAGGAAGGGAAGGGAGCAAAGAAACACCTCTCATAGGACTGGAGAGGATCTGGACCATGAGCACCTGGCCCAGGGCTGGGCAAGAGCAAAGCCCACTCACCGCCTTCTTGCCGCCTCCACTTGAGCCTGGGCTCCAGCACCTTCTGCCTCATCTGGTTTGGAACGGGCTCAGGGGTCATCTCCATACCTGTAGGCCTGTGTCTGTTGCCCATTTGGATGCAAGGTAATTACACCAGGATGCAGATGTGCACTTGACTTCATAAGGAGGTAGTGTGTTTGGAAGAAAAGCCTCCATTCTTGAAATCCCAGACTGTGCAAACTTGCAAGGGCCTGAGGGCTGACATTGAGCAGGGGTTTTCAAACTGAATACTTTCTGCAAACAAAGCCTTACCTGATGGCCATTATATAAAAAAGATGGAAACTAAGCTGCTTGGGGCGAAGTGCTAAGTGGTGGGTGTTGAAGGCGCCTGGGAGAGGGGACCAGAGTCCCCTTCCCCCTGTAGCTCTGGGTGGGGCTGGGGTTGGTCCTGGCAGTGGGATGGGGCAGCCAGGAGAGAGGTAGAGCCTTGGGGAGAGTCCAGTGGCTGATAGTTACTAACTGGTACAGAAGAGCTTTAGTATTTCCAGAACTAGTATTTCCAGAACTGCGTGCTCAGTCAGTCTATACCAGTGGTCTATACAAACAAAACTGAAACTATGTCCTTGGAAAAAAATCATAATGACTTCAACCTTTAATGTTCTCAGAGTTTCTTTTTTTTTTTTTTTATCTTGAAGGGCTATTTTAGGGGAAGTATCTCTTGTCTACAGGAAATATTTATATGAATTCAGCAATTCTATCAACTTCTTTTTCTTTTGTGAAATTCGAGTAAAAATAAAATTGTATCCAAAATATGATAGTTATGGTTGTTTAAATATTTTTATTGATTTCAGAGAGGAAGGGAGAGGGAGAGATAGAATCGATGAGAAACATTGATCGGTGGCTGCCTCCTGCACGCCCCCTACTGGGGATAGAACCTGCAACCTGGGCATGTGCCCTTGACCGGAATCCAACCTTGGAACCTTCAGTCTGCAGGCCGATGCTCTATCCACTGAGCAAAACCAGCTAGGGTGATTGTTATGGTGTTATAAAAGTATCTCTAACCGCACCACCCCCCCCCCCAAAAAAAAAAGATTGGACTCCAGCCCAGTATTTGTGTTTGTGTGTGTGTGTGTTTTTAAGAATTTGCTTTTGACAAAGATAAACCGAAGGATCTAATACAGTCATGTTGGGGGAATTCAGCTGTTCTTTTATAGGAGTTGAAGAGCCAGAACAAAGCAACAGTCAGTTTCAAAGTGCAGCTCAACTCCCCCTCTGTTTGTTGTTCTGTTCATAAACATACAAGCTATTTTCTTTCTTCTGCACAGGGCTCATGCAATATGGAGAATCCATAATAGGTTTAAACCAGATTTATAAATAAATGCGCAGAGTGGTGGTCAAGCCAGAGATCTTTGGGCCTAAGAAAAGATCTCAATGTCCCCGGCTGGAATATTTTTTAAAAGAAGAATCTCTTCAAAGGCCTAAAAGCCAACTGACTTGCCAGCGATAAGGAAAAGAGGCATCTCTTCCCTAAATTGTTAAAACCCAGAAAGGCGTTTGAGATGCCCAATGACAACAGAGAGGTTTAATCTCCACATAGGGAATGGGAACGATTCTCCATGGATGGCTCACTGTCTCCATGTCCAGATACAGGAGGGGCTGACGACAGGGGAGGAGGGGAGCTGGGAAGTGATGCCAGAAAACTCTATTTGGACCGGAAACAGCGACGCCAAAGGTGCTGTGAAACCGCTTGCCTGAAATATTGTTTTGATAAATAAGCCATATCCTTGCGGAATTGAAATCTCCAACTGTTCCACTGGCATGGACATCTCTGCAGTGACAGCACATGCCCCAGATTGTGGAGTTAACTTGAATTAAATTTCAGACGTGGGGGAGCTAAGGGAGGGGGTGGTGGCAGTGGGAGGGTTACAAACAGTATGCTGGGGCTCTGATGTTGTCACAACCAGATGGCTTCAACTGTATCATTTAAACAAAAACAAACACATCCAGAAATAATGTAATAATGACAAGAGAAGCATGGAGTAGCTTCACCAGGACCTGAAATCCTAACAGCTTTGTACCCTCAGTGAAGTCCACGTTAGAAATTCCATAAAGACTGAAAAATCCTACAAGGGATCTTCGTCCTGCCAGAAGCCTGGTGCCAGAATTGCTACACGCCCCCTTCCCCACCGAGGACATATTCCTCGAGCTCACCAGCCCCAGGCCCATTGCTCTCTGTGAGTGAGGAAGAAAGCAAATCCCAAGTCTGGTTTGTCTTCCAGGAGCCTCTGGAGAGCAAGCAGCAAAGGCACCTTCCCAGAGCTTCGCCCTTCTGACCCCACAGGAAGGAAGCTTTACCTGGAGTCCGTAAACACTTCAGAAAAGAAACTTCCTACAGTCACTGACAATCTTTTCAGGGCTCTACATTAGAACTGTCGCTCAACAGTTCTGCGATCATAGCGTGTCACGTGACTTCTCTGGGTTTCAACATCTCTCATCTATAAAATGGGAAGATGCTATCACTTGTCTTACCAAACATCAAGCTGTTGGGAAGTTCCGATGAGATACTGTGCATGGGAGGTTCGCTGAAAACTTGAGAATTGCTGAGCAAATGCAGTCACCTGAGGGACAATGTGGGTGCAGGAGACGCTGTGTAATGCCAGAACTGTGTGCTGATCTGGGAAGTAAGGACCAAGGAGGCACAGGGACAGCAGCCAGAACTTGGAGAACTGGGCGGGTCCTCACATAGGTGATGCTTAGAAGGACAATGAAGAGTGCAATGGATTGGTCGGTTTCCAAGAAGCAAATCCTGTCTTTGATTATATTGATAATAGATCTTATTTACTCCATTCCAGGGGTGGCAAGATAAATGAAAATTGGAATATTTGCAAAGGCTAAAGTCACTGAAGGGAATTAGAAGATGAAATATGTCGAGTTTCCATGTAAGGTCATATTGGCCACATGGCCAATGCATTTCCCAGTGTATCCCACCTTCCGACCCACACTGCTATGACCAAGGCAGAAGAGGAGCCCAGAGCATTCCTGTGAGCTCGCTGGGAATTCAGACATCACATCAAGTCAGTGACAGAACCAATGAGAGAGAATAACTTCCCTTTATTTAATGTCCACATTCATGTCCCCTTGATCTTTTTATATTTCACTGGGAGGACATTGAGAGTAGGTCTTAGAACTTGTAGGGTGCAGAAAGCCCACTTCCATTACCTGTCTTGGTAGAGGCAGGAGCCTGATCCCCAGTAGGATGTGGATTGTGAGATCCTCAAGGACAAGAGACTGGCAGATGCTGGTAGCTCGCCAAGGAACCTGAGATTAGGGAGATGTAATAAACCCCACCACTCAGACCTTTCAAACATTATCTCTGCAAACTGCAGGATCAAACTAGGCCTTCAAAATCCCTTAAGGAACTCAGACCCCAAACACCAATCAGATGAGTGAAACAAAAGACCAGAGATACCACACAGTACAAAATAGTCATTATTTATATTTTCAAAAAGAAAAAAATTAACATTTGGAAGTTCTCCCCTGTAGGAAGAGGAGTGAATTGGAAGGAACAGGACTGGCTCCTATGCAGGCGCAGGTACGAACAGCTGAGCAATCGGGGCTGGGATTTTTTTCACACAGCGTTAATAATAAAATTTCCTTTTCTTTTCTCTTCTTTTTATGTTTTGTGTGTGTGTGTGTGTGTGTGTGTGTGTGTGTGTTTTAGAAAAGGGGGGAGGAAGGAGAAATAAAATCAGAGAAAAATGCCAAAAAAACATTTTCCACAATATCTAAAAACAGAGAGCTATAGTTCTTGTCAAGACAGTATGAATTCTGGGTGAATTATTTTTTTCCAGTTTCAACACCAATAAAGATTTTTTGCAAAAGCCACCACATCAGAACACTCATCTTCCAGATCAAATAACCTCCTTCCCCTTTCGCCTTGGTCGTTTTCATAAAGGGGTAAAAGGACGTATTCTGTTCTTGCAAACAGTAAGTGCTAACAACAAGAGAGCTCTTCTGAGACTTGTATGGTGGTGAGAAGTTTTCACAAATATCCAAGTTTTAGCACAGTTGGATGGACTGAAATTTCTCTCAATATAAATAGTACTGGAATCCACAAAATGATTTTTGAGAAATTCTGCAAAAATCCTTTCTTGTTTCCTTTTCTTTCCCCTTCTCTTAAAACTAACTGTCCTTCCTTTTTTTTTCCTTTTTGCTCCAGGCACCTGACGATTTGTTCTGCTCAGTCAGATGCAGACAGGTTTCTCCAAGTACCACCGCAGGGATGTCCTCAGGGCCAGTGCCTAACCGAATCCCCACAGGATCAAACTCGGTCAGGCCAAAGGGAACACAGTGACGCAGCAACAGGGTTTTCATTAGGTTGAACAGCCCCGAGTCCCCGGCCCTTCCCTCCCCCCATTTCCCCCAAGTTTATTTAGTGCTGTTTTAAAAGTCTGGGGCCGAGATGCAGTCTTTCCCCCACAGCAGAGTCAAAGCTCCACAGATTGCGCTGTCTACCTGGTGGTCAATGGCAGCAACAGTGGCTGCTGCTTCTGGAAAATAAACGGAGTCTTATAACAGGCAGGATCTTAGGACTGCTTCAGGCGCTTGCGTGGGGGTCCCAGAAAGGGGCACTGTGCTGAAGCCAGAGAGCGGTATGCCTCAGCCACCAAGTGGGGATGTGACACCACCATTGCCTTCCACCCCGAGGTCTCCAAGACATCCGAGGCATGACTAGGAGAAATGTGAGAGATGGGTTACCAAAGGAGGGAGTGAAGGATGGGTTATACAGCCGCCTAGACAGCCTAATTTCCCAGAGTTTGCTATAAAGGGTGTCAATGCAGGAAACACTCAGACAGAAAACCCTTAATATGCTTGAGAATTTGCTTGTTAGAGGGTATGCAGACCGGTGACCAGATTGTGGCTGTTGTGACTCTGAATACCAGGACTTAGACCTACTATATTACTAACTACAAGGTGAAATGTCCCTCAGGCTAGTCTCTACACTGTCAAAGCTCTTTACATTTTTAAAATCCTCACCCCAGGATATGATTTACTGATTTTAGTGAGAGGGGAAGGGGGATGGGGTAAGAAACATCAGTGTATGAGAAAATAAACGATTGGTTGCCTCCCATACACTCGGACAGGGACTCGGACAGGGGCTCGAACCTGCAACCTTTCCGTGCATGGGATGATGCTCCAACCAACTGAGCCACACCTGCCAGGACTGTCAATGCTCTTTATGTTGCTAATGAAGAGACAAGAGACAGCTTGGAGCTTCCACCTGGCTCAGCCATTTCCTAGTGCCCTAACCACAGAGCAGATCAGAGCCTGGGGTCTATCTGAATGAAAAGGAGGGGATACTAACCGCACTTCCTTGAATGGTTCAATCTACAAAGTACCAGGCAAGTGTCTACCACAGACTGAGCACTCACTAGGACCATCACTTGGTGGTCTCCTCTTTTTTCTCAATCGTTAACTCCTTTGAAACAATCTTACAAACGGCCTTAGAGGGCATCGTTTCCTGATTTGGGGCATTTTCCTTGATGAATAATGTTCACTATTTGCCTGGCCACCTCTTAGACCAGTGGTCGCCAACTTTTCGGGCCTCATGGACCACCAGTGATGGGCGGACACCGGTTGGCGACACTGTCTTAGACCCATCTCTGAGGTTGTTGTGAGAACTGTTGTGAGGGTTTTATGAAGCCTGCTCTTTTTTGAGTTTTCTCCAACTGCTGTTCCCTATCAGGCAAGGGAGTAGAACATGCCTCACTGAGAATTATTTCAGAAAGTAATATGGCCAGGTCATTTGTCATTTAAGGTTGAAGGAACAGATCTACTGGAATGAACATTTCTTTCTCAAAACAGTATTTAACAACCCCATCTACTGATGACCCCTTCTCTTTCCCCCATTCCACAATGGACCATTAGATATATTTTACTAACTCATAAAAACACACTTCTGTTCACTCAGAGATCTGCATGCCTTTCATCAGGCCAGTGAATGTGAAGTAAAGATGCTGTCATTTGGGGAACACAGCTTCTCCCGGGCAGCACATTATCGTTTTCATCAATCTGATCACTACAAGGAAGTAAAACACCTCACTCAGCAATCAAGTTAGACCCATGAAAGCAAAACCATCTTCCACACTGTCAAGATGAAGGGAAAGATGAAAACTATATTTACTACTAGAAGTTAATGAAGCTTCTCGTCTATTTTATTCACTAATTCAAAGTCTTTTCAGTTCTCTAGCTATCCCAACTACCCTGAAAGAAGAACTTTGAAGATGCCAACTCACTAGTTGATGAAATCCACTGCCTGCGTTTTCAATTGATCTGCGCTGTGGAGGTCAGCCAAGATGAGAATTTCTGCGGCGTTCTCCACAGAGAGGTTACTGCAGAGGGCATCTTCACACATGACCTTTAAGCGCTCCAGGGCATACTGTAAAACACAAGCACTGCTGTCAGAGCAGGAATAGCTCTGGGCTGACCGCTACTGAAGCTGTACCATCATGTAACGGATACCTGAACAGAACTGTGCAGACTGTGAGAAGGCTAATACTGCAATTATAAAACATAACCATACTCCAAATGCTGAGATGAAGACAGCTAAAATAACGTGCATACCTACCATTCCAGTTCTACAGTATACCTAGGAGAAAAATGGCAATTAGGAAATAGACCCACATCCTCACGTTTATCATAACCCGATATTATTCAAGTGTTTCTTAAACCATCACTCCCCACCCATACAATGACGGATCACCCTGCTTCAGGTCACAAGGGACATGACATGTTCACCGCCTGCAATCCTTTCATTCAGAGCCACACTAGGTGAAGCACAGTCGCCGGCAGAGCAGGATATCCCGACTGGCCCACTGGGCTGTGGAAAGAAGCCCTGTGGTGACTTTCACCAGCATCTCTGCCACTAGTTGTTCCTGAATGAGGGTCAACCCCAGCCTCCTTTCAAACAGAGGATAAATGGAGTCCTATTTTATTGGGGTTGAGGTTAAGATTCTCAGGGTAGAAAAACAAAGCAACAAAGACCCTGGGATCCAGTTTCAGTCTAAAAATTCTTCCAAGCAAAGGGTATAAATGTTTTATAAATGAAAGTCTAGGTTAATATTGGGCACATTTCATTTAGTTGATTTGTTTTGACGCAACTGTACTCCTTGCTCTCAAATATGAGATTATGAACTTACTAAGGAACTTCAAGGATAAGGAGGAGGAAGGCATAAAAGGAGGCACAAAATAAAATGTCATTAATCAGTTTACAGGAAAGGGGTTTGGTTGAGGGTCTTCAGTCTCCCTATCGGTCCCATCTTAAGGGGCCTCAGAACTCAATGGCACAATATTCCTCTAAGCTGAATCATGGCAATCAAACCAGACCAATTTTATTTTTATGAATTCTGGGTGAGGAGGCATATCTGCTGGCACTATGATCTCCTGCAGCAAAAAGAGAATTTTATTGGTTTTGGTGCAGCTTTAATTTTTACATTTGAGTAACTGGAAAACAGTTTCCATGGAAAACAGGAATGACACTAGACAAGCAAGAAATTAGGTTTTTGTTTTAAAAGGGTGAAAAGGGTTTGGTAAATGTTCAGTTTTTACACCGTGCTGCACAGAATATTCCTCTTATCCTTTCTCAGTACATTCTTTTAAAAGGACTTTTACTGTGAATAGCTCTGATCCCTACTGCATAATTAGACAAAAGTAGCCACTGCTGTCCCTTGGGGGACAAAGTTTTTTTCTTAATTATACTTCTGAAAAACCTGCCTAATGGCAGTACTTACCCAAGAGATTGAAATTGTGTCTCCTGTTTTGTTTTGTTTTTGGTCTAATTACACATGTCCCCAGGAGACTGGAAAAGCTCAGAAGAAGCTGTTGCAGCCTCTTGGGTAAATTCTAGATGTTTAGATCCTTCCATGAAAGATTTCTTATTCTGTTTTCTTGAAGCTTACAAGGAAGTATAAAGGTAAGAATATTTTCAAATAAGCTTGGAGCAAAGAGTGTCTAATGGGAAATTCTGAATGGAATTTGAAAACACACCCTTTAGTTATTTCTCATTCATAAATTTGAAGTATTGCTGTGATTCAACTGCTTTAGCTTTAAAATCCCAAGTTAACAAATTGTACCGAAAATACCATCCTTAGAATGTCCCTTCAGGCTGATCCCTATGCTCTGAACTCTGATAATAGTAGGTTCCCAGTAAGTTCTCTGGTTGAGGAGCAGAAATGAAAACCCAGGGACACAGATGTCTAACCCTGGCTCTAAGAATATACAACTCTGAACCTTAGTATTTCTGTCTAAAAAGTGGGCCTTTCGATACTACTCACCATTATGGGAACTAGAAGATGAGAGGGAGATAAATGCCTGTGTATAAGCACCAAGTGACTGCTTCATTGAAAATTAGAGGGCAGATGAGTCAGAATCACTATAAAATTTGTATTTATAAAAAGCAGGTATTGGGCACTAGCCAATTTGGCTCAGTGGATAGAGCGTGGGCACTCAGACTTAAGGGTCAAAGGATGGATTCCGGTCAAGGGCATGTACCTTAGTTGAAGGCTCAATCCCTGGCCTGGTGTGGGTGAGTGCAGGAGGCAACCAAGCAATGCGTGAGACACATCGATACTTCTCTCTCTCTGTTTCTCCTCCTCCCTTACATGCTCTCCAAATATCAATGGAAAAAATATCCTCGGGTGAGGATTAACAACAACAACAAAAAAAGCAGCAGGTATTAGGCTGTGTGCCTTCCACTTCCTCAGAGCTCACAATGTGTATTTCCTTACTGTCTCCACTGGAAGCAAGTTTCCTCTGGTCAGGGCTGAGCTAGACTGAAATGGTATGGGATGTTCGCATTGCTTAACTGTATTAATTCAGTCTTGAAAGGTAATATGCAGGATACAGTATTATTCAATCCTTTTCATCTGCAGCATTGATTGGGTTTACATGCCTTATCCTCTACTAACACTCCAAAACGCTGATCAATAAAGACAAAGCCTCCTCCTCTGTCCTCAGGGGTGCAAAGGAAGGTGGAAGGAGACTAGTCCCATGAGCAAATCCTGAAAAGGCGCTAGTGCCCTTACGTCAGAGCCAGAGCCAGCTCTGCCTCAGATGGGCACTGCAGCATCCTGGCAGAAAGAAGAGACGCTTCCAGCAGAGAACCATCTTTCTCAGAGGCTGTACTATTGGATGGGTTTAAGTTCTTTGACACTCTTACCGCAACCCCCGCTTCCCAACACAAGAAAAGCTCCCACAGGATAAACAGTAATCATACACACACACCCCCATCATGCTTCTTTAGCCCAAGGGCTTGGAGGACAGACAGGTCACTGAGCTTTCTTTAATGTATTTATACAATGGAAGTCAGTTTCTCAAAGTGTGCTTTGGGGAACACTAATCTAGGGGGGATCTTTTAGGAAAAGAATTCCAGGGTTAACTAAATTGGAGAAATGCTATGATAGTGCACATGAACATACTAAAGGTTCTGAGAAATCCTGCAATAAAATAGCAACAATACACAAAACCTCGCATTTCACTTGGTTAAACTCAGTGTTTCATTGGGAGTGAGCCTGCAACTGAGGTACATGCCTTTCCCCCCACCCTAAGCTTATTTTGGGAACCACTGGTCTATTGTTTTAGGTAATCACATTTCCTTGCTAAGATCCACATTTTCATTTTCACACTTTAACATCTCAAATCAAAATGTATCTTACAATCGAAGTATACATTTACTGTAGTAGTAGCTCTCATTTCCCAAAAAGCTATTAATCATCTTATAATTTTGAATATTTCAAAAACTACTTAGGGGAAAGTTAAAAATGCTAACCAGGACATTAGAAAAAAAGATTATTCTCTTATTGAAAAAGTTTCAATAAAAGTTAATGAACCCAAGAACATTTTATAAATTATAAAGCCAAATTATAAATCCAAATGTGAGTCTTAAATATCACTATGGTTAAATCTTTTTTTTTTTTTTTTTAACTATGGTTAAATCTGAGAGGTAATTTAGCAGACTTGTTCTTTTCCATAGGTAGAGTGACCATATATAATTTACCCATTCAAAGCAGGATGCTTTTGAAAATAAAAAGGGTGCTATCAATAATTGGGCTGCAGCACAAGAATAAAACAGGACTGTCCAGCCAAACTAAGATAGGTGCTCATCTTACTTACCAATGCAGCATAGAAGCCTTGCCATGAAACTCAAGAAGTTACAGAAATTCCTAGTTTTGTTAATACTTTCTATTCCTATCTCACCTTGTCAGCAGCTGCCAGCAAATCATCAGCCATTTTGTCCAGGTTTGGAGCTTTCCCCGTGTAAATGAAGCACATCATTTCCTTAAAAACTTCAGGCTCCACATCATTGATTTCAACCCGATTCTATGCCAGAAAAACTGGAAGTCAGAAACATTCCAGCAAAACAAATTCCCTAAACAATTTTCATGATGTTAAGCTCTGGTGAGGAGAGAAGCTTGTATCATTTAAAACCTAACATGAATGGAAAATTGCTCTTTGCCATATTTGATTATAATATTCTCCGTCATATGTACCACCTTTGTTTTCAAAGACAACTATAGCTTTCATTTTTTTACCTTTCTTTTCTTGAGTAGAAACACATGTCTAATACCCTCACCCCAAATCCTTTGGATCATCTGCCTGGGAGAGAGTGAGTCTCCTTTACCTAGAATCCTTCTGGACTTCTCTCCACTCTCACACTTACAAAATGTCCTTTCAGGGAATTCGTACTCCATTTCAGTAACACAGTAAGAAAAGATAACTAGGAAAATAAATCTGCTGCCAAATTGGAAAACTCATCAGAATCTAGTCACCTAGCTAGAAGACATATTTTTACCCTGATACATACCTTTTTGCTCTCCTCCATTTCATGTTCAAACATGGCACTAAAAACTGGAGAACGAGCTAGAAAGTGAATGGCAACAGAGACAGATGTGGTTATCACACTGTAATCACTTGGCTCTTCTGTTATGTAGAAGAGGTCATTTTCCTTCCCGTCGCACTGGTATAGGAAAGGGTCTTAAGCCTCAAATTATATCAGAATTATAAAATTCATTTCTTTTTATATTATACCAACAAGTAATTACAATACATAGCTAAAAAAAAGAAATTGCTACTTTCAAAGTAATTTATTAGCTAGATTCCAAACTTTCATGTTTTAAGGAAATTACTCAAATTTTTCTATATGTTGGATGACAATGATATTCTCTGGGTAGATTTGGGGGTTCAAATGGAAGGTCCTTTAGGGTCCTAAGCAGGATGTCTTGATACCTACATTTCTGCCTGGAAAAAAGACACCTACTTTCCCCACTTCCAGGGACCACATAGCAAGGAGGCCGAGAACAAGGCTCAACGGCATCCACTAACTAGATGAAATGCATGCTCATTTACGTCAGGTTTTCTGGTCCTTCCAGCCTTGCATTCTAACAGAGATGGCAACTTCCCAAAGAGGCAAGAAAAAGAAATCTTAGGGATTACATCATTTGTAGCCTTTCAAAGCTCAACCCTAATAAAAAGTAAAATAAAATTTAAAAAAAGCTCAACCCTACCTAACAAAATCTTATTCCTTACTATTTAATGTCTCTCATTGGGGATAATTTAATTTTTTCCTTAAAGGTGGGAATAATGAAAAAAGGTTAAGAAACAGTGTTCTAACTCATGCCCAATTCTAGTCTAATGAACACTATAAATAATAAGTAAACTTAATTTCAACTATGAAAGTAATAAAATGGCTAAGAACTCAACTCTTATCATGTTGTCCGACAAATCGGGGAATTGGTGAAAGTTAAGACTACCAATCTCTACCTGAGAGAGGAAGATAGATGGAATATATACAGGACTTTGAGCTAACAAGTAACTGGAACTTTGACCTATAGTTTATGTTAGGAAGGATTAATTTTATATCTGCCATTTTTTAACCACACAATCTTGGGCAAATCACTAAACCCTCTGAGCCTCAATGTTTTAATCTATTCCAAAGAATATTAATTCTCCTTGTTCTTGTCTCAGAAGGGCTACAGACTAAAAGGTACTAAATAAATACATTACAGAAATTGAAGACTAAAGGGCTGGTGCTTTTCATAAAGAGGGAAGGGTCCAAAGCAATGATTTGCTTAGAGGGTCATCATTAGCTAGACAGACGCTGAGGTTATGAGAATAATAAAATCACCCAGGGAGAATAAATAGAATGAAAAGAGAACTGAGGGAACACCAATGTTTAAAAGGATGCGTGAAGAAGAGGGAGGCCACACATCAGAGGTAGCCAGAGAACCAGAAGAAAACTAGAATGAAGGAGCCAAATAATACATGAACGAGAGTCCCTCAAATATAAGAACTAGCCGGCCATATTACTTTGGAAAACTGCTTTCATTGCATGTAGATGAACTGAGGATAATGGGAGGAGAGAAGTTGAGACAGTAAATGTGCTAACTTAAGAAATTTAGCTGAGAGAGAGAAAGAGAGAGAGAGAGAGAGAGAGAGAGAGAGAGAGAGAGAGAGAGAGAGGATAACTAGAGGGAGAAGCCTGAGCCTGTTTATAGACTGAGGGTAAATAGGCAATAGGAGAAAGAGAGTTGATGAAGATACCAGTTAACAAGGGTATAAGTGGCAGAGTAAGAAGAAGAAGGCAGTATGGGATATGAAACAGAACGGAAGTAGAAAGTACAGTGCTCTGGACACAAGGAAGAACACCCCTTCCATAGAGAATGCAGGGAAAATGCAGGTAAGGTGAGAGGCAAGAGCTAAGAGACAGGGCCTCAATTTTCTCTTGGAAGAAGTAGCAAGGTCATCTTTTAGGAGCTGGAGATTAAAGGAGAGTAGTCAAGTTTTGAAGTAGCTGTTGTTGAGAAAAAGAAAGGGAGCTAACTGAAGGAAGAGTTCTTGGCAGTGATGAGGGCCTGAGTATGGAGCGCTAACCTAAGAGTTGATGACTTTCTTTAGCAATACATGGTAACATCTAGTTCAGAGAGTGAACAGAAAGATGGTTAGATTGAGACAGGGTGAGGTTTGCCAGGTGTGTATTTTAGGAGAGAGCTGAGAATCTTGGTAAGAAATCTGTTGCTGAAGGTTCATGCTATTTCCTTTTATGTCTGATGGCCTGAACAGAAGTTTGTGGCTGACTGCTATGCTTTCACATGAGGTCAAGTCAGCCCTGCCTTATCAGTTCCCCTCTGTGTCAGTCTTTCTGGTCTCAAAGACTAAGGGCCTATTATTAGAATAAGACCTGATCCTCCATGTCACTGGCAATATTCTTATCCTTCTAATATGTTTATATGGAAGAGAGGGCTAAGATCTCCAGGGTGGGGGACTTAACTAGAACGTAGTTTATCCTGAGTCTAGAATCCTCTCTGTTATATCCTACGTCCCTGTCTAGGGACTAATACTTGATCCTAAGCAGTGTTTTGACATCTGTTCTCTAGGTGCAAAGGCATTCAATACATATCATCATCCATTCCTTGAAAATGGTGGCCTAAGTCCACTACAGAGAGGAAGAAATACCATTTTTATGCAGAGTTGCCTTTTTGGTTATGACAACTAATGTCACCACAATATAAAAATATATTTAGTTGCAATTTTTTTTCACTAGTTCAAAAGGCTGAAGTTATTCAAAAGGTCATTATAGAGCCACTGGTTTGCCTTGTTTCACCAAAACGAACGCTCCCCACGAATAGATACTAACCTGCTAAGATTGCTTTGTGAGCCTGGAATTCCTGGCCAGCAACACACAAACAACAGTCTGTGAACCGGGAATTCTCCCAAAGTCCTCCTAACTCATCTGCCAACCGGCACTCGGGAACCTTCACCATATTCATGGTATTCTGGCCAGAAATGTTGACGGAATCTTGCACCACACTCACCTGTAAAGACAAGGAAACAGTCCAAAGCTTTTGTTATCAGGAATTTTCTTCCCAGCAGGAAAAGAGATGATTTTTACCTCATTCAGATACTAATGTTAGTCATATTCTCTTGAAACCACCTCCACAAATCAAGGCTTTATCCTCTGGATCACGTAATTTTCGATCTATCACAATTATACTTAGTCTACACCATCTCAGGAAAATAGGGAGAGAGCCCCACAAATCTCCTTCTCCTCCAACTTCTAATAAGCCTCACCTCCCCTTCCCTGAAAACCTGGGCAAAACCATCAGAGGGAAAAACTAAAAGAAACAAATGTTAAACCTCAAGTATTTACCTTATTCTGCCTCAAGGTTAAATACAAAGAACTCCTATAGAAACTACCATTTAAATTAAACTCTTTAGAGAGAAAAATCTAGTACACCTAAAAGCACTTCACTTACTTTAGTTAGGTCTGGAACATGAAAATAAAATGCAACTTCCATATGGCATGGTAAGTAATTGGCACTTCCTTGCAAGCGTTAATTTAATGAACAGGACTAGGCTTGGAAGATCTTTCTGGTAGAAATAATTGTATGGGTATCCCACACCATTTATACCCTTACTTAGTCATTTGTGACAATGAAATACAAGATGGCTGGCTTCTGCTAGACTTGCACTCATAGCTTTAGAATGGAATGATGAGAACAGGTTTAAAGAGGGATCCAACTTGCCACATGGCTTCAGCAGCAGGTTTTAACCAGTTGAATTAACAGTTCAATTTAGATTTAAAACAAAACAAGGTAACTTCTAGATGGGTCAGTGAAAGTGAGGTAAGTTTGTTAGTATACCAATACAAGAATTTATAAATCATATACCGTTACAAATAAATGTAAGTTACCAAACTGAAGCAGATCAGTCTTCCGCCTAGCAATCACTGCTATGCTTCATCTTCTACATCGTAATAGGTTAGAAATGTTAAAATCAAAGCAGAATTCATAAACCTTGAGAATCAGCTCCCCCATTTTGCTATTCTGATAAGTTAGTTGAGAAAGGCAGCTTAGGAACATCCTAAATGACCCAAATTTCTTTTAACCTTCAAGACAGAAGTCATCCCTTAAATGCAGTCATAAACCCTGAAGCAAAGTTAATGCCCCATCCAAATGACCCGCAGTCCCTTCTGTGCAGGAGTGAGATATTTATTACCAGGTCAAGAAATTTATTCATTTGTTTAAAACGAGCTGTTATAGTCTTGAGCGATGAAGCAGCCAAGTTAATCAATTATGAATGTGCTTAGCATTAGCAGCACATTTATCAGAGCCAGATTATAACATTATTTTAATAGCCTGAGACCCAGCACCAACTACTGCTCAGATTTTCTCTTGTCCTGTGTAAGATCTCTAATTTGGGTCAGCCATTCTCTCATATTAATACTCTTATTTCTTTGATATAATATTAATATCAAAGTAGAAGATGCCTGTTTCCAGTTATAGCTTAAAAATACCGCTGATTAATTTTTTTTTAAAAAAGGAGAAGACCAAGTAAATTCAGCTTCCTCATAGAGAAAGGCAGGACTCTCTTGGGATGACCAATGAAGGGAATGGAGAATGCTTCTGGCACTAGGTGCTAAGCCTGAATTAAACCAGGCTGACAGGAGCCCAAAGTCATTAACACTTGATGGCAATTTACTAGTCTGAGTAAAATGAATTGGCAAGAGACAAAGTGAATTTCAAACTATGGTTACCACAGACCCTCTGCTGGTTAGATGCATGCTTGGTAATGAGTGGGGCACCCAAAACTGTGACTCCTCTTGCAGGGACAATTCCTCTCTCTAGACACAAATAGGAACTCAGCAGGAAGGAGAATGTACCTTTACTGTCTGAGCCAGACTTGTTCTGTAGATATATGGATGCCTGGAGTCTCCAGAGCTCAGAATGTCTGGCACCTCTTACCAACATTAAATACGCTTAATTAAAAATAAATTTTAAATGGCATTCACAAATGAGTCTTCAGAGCCCAAACTTTTAACTTAGAAAGGGATTGTTTTCCTCTGCAAATGATGCTGCTAAAATGAAACCATTTTGAGAAAAACTAAAGATTTTTTTAATGCCTATAAAATTGACTATGGAGACTCATTCAGAATTACAGCTGCGAAGATGACGTGACTGTGACATTTATGCCGTCTTACAAATGACTGCATGAAAATGTCTCAGGAAGGCTGTATAACCCTCTAAATTTCAAGTTGTAAAAGGGCCTCACTTTTAAAGTCAATTACTTTTCTTAAAAAATAAAATTTCATAAAAGACTAAAGATTGTGCCAATTCTTGAATATTTTACTTAAACATAAAAAATAAAACCAATGGAAATATATTTTTTAACTTCTATATCATTAAAACAATTGAGGTGGGAAAAGACTCTGCATATAGACTGTTTATAGCAGCAGCACTGTTTCTAATCAAAAGACTAGCAACAACCTAAATGCCCATCAACAAAAGAATAAATAAACTGTTGCATATTCACACAAATATTATACAGCAGTAAAAATGAATGAACTGTAGTTACATCCACAATATAAATTTTAGAAACATAATGTAAAAAGAGCAAGTCCTAGATGACTACATACTTTCTGACACCAACTTTATAAAGCTCAAAGCCAATCAAATGTAAACAATATATTATTCAAGCTACAAATAATAAATGAGGGGATGATAACATGTAAATCAAATAGTATATCCTGAGGGGGGAAGACAATAGGTTTAAGGAATAGGGGAGAAACATACAAGTTAATTCCAAGTTATTGCTGGGTTGGTTGTAGTTTATTACATTATCATATTTTATAACCTACTAGAGGCCCGGTGTACAAATTTGTGCACCAGTGGGGGGGTCCCAGCCAGCTTGGGGGAGGGGCCACAGGTGGTTGGCGGGCTGGCCCCGCCCCTGATTGGAGGGGGTGCTATTGGCAGGGCGGACCGGCCGGCCGGGGGAGGATCTGTGGGCTGTTGGCCAGCCGGCCCCACCCCCCTGGGTTGAACTCACGGTTGAACTCCCAGTTGAACTCCCAGTCGAGGGGACAATTTGCATGTTAGCCTTTTATTATATAGGTTAATAATGTTACATATTAAATCACCATTTTTGTAGGACAAAAACAATCAAATATTGGCATTTTGACATAGTTCAACTAAAATATCCCAATAATTCATTAATAATAATAATAAGGAAATAAATGAATAGATCCATGTAGGGAGCGGCTCTAAGGTCAAGCCTCGGAATGACTTGTGGCAGGGCCACAAACAAGTCCCAGCCTGGAGGGCAGAGCTCTCCTAGCATTGTTAAGCCTGACCTTGTAGCCCTCCCTAATTCCTTCCTAAGTAGCTAATGGGCTGTGGGAGGTGCAGCAAGTGTTGCCAAAACAAGAACATTTGTATACGTGTTAATCTTACATTATCAGACTATAAAATAAAGGGTTCTGGGTCTCTGTCTCTCCAGCAGAGGACAGCTGTCCCACCCGACCCCAGCCTTTTCCTTCTATCTCTGTGTCTGTCTCTCTTTCATTTTCTCAATCCCCAGCTGCCCCTACTCAGGAACCGGACTACTCTCTAGCCCCACTGGACGTGAAAAAGCGAGAAATATTTATAGATCCACACATTTAAAATTTGGCAAAAATCATATTCCCAGGCTATGAAGGGATATTCTATGTTTGAGAAGGAAAGAAATGTTTTAAGAGTTAAGTAGTATCTCCTGGTTTGCGTGGTTCAGTGGTTGAGCATCAACCTATGAACCAGGAGGTCACGGTTAGATTCCCAGTCAGGGCACATGCTTGGGTTGTGGCTTGATCCCCAGTGGGGGGCATGCAGGAGGCAGCTGATCAATGCATCTCTCTCATCATTGATGTTTCTCTCTCCCTCTCCTTTCCTCTCTAAAATCAATAAAAATATATATTTTTTAAAAAAGAGTTTAGTAGCATCTAGATATTTCATATTTCCTATGGCATTTCATATTTCAATTTTAATTGCAACATTACAAAGAAACACTGAAATCTTCTACCTATCAAAGTCATATACAATGAAGGTGGAACATGTACATCTTTATTGCTAACATCTATTTGTTTTCAATATAAGAAATGGAGTGAAGAAGGGTCAACAGAAGCTTAAAAGTAGATTTTCCATGGTCCAAATTATTAAAAGTGTAAAGCTTTCATGATTCTGTTTCATTACCAAAATAAATACTCTCTGTTAAGAAAACCTGGTAAAGCCCATGTTTCCCTGGCTAAATAGCATTTAGCTCCACTTAGCATGGCACAGCAGCCTAGAGATAGAAAATGGAGGCTGATACTAATTTGCTGCACAATGTTAGGAAAAAATTACCTGACCTCCCCAGGCACCGCTTCTCTCCCCAACAACATGAAATGAAGATAATAGAACTAACCTAGCTCAAAGGATTGTGAAAAGAGACAATTCAAGGAATGCTTTGAAAATGCTTCCAAATACATTAGCTAAGCAATATCAACTTGGAAGAATTGCCACATTTCCTAATAGTCAGACAAAAACATCACTGAAAATTGAATGTGAACCCAGTGTGGCACATTATAAACAAGACCACCCATTCGGCATTTTCAGAGTTTGCAATCTAATTTCATTTAAATATTCATTAACAGTAATATTACTAAAATAAAGCCCAAACATACAAATGTGTGATTCTTAGTCTTGCACCTTAGAATGAATTTCCTCCTGCAACCTCTGGGAATATAAAAAAAAATTTAAAATTAATGAAACTATACTTGCATCACGACAGGACAGACATGTGTCTGGGCCAAAGACTGAGTGAGGAATGGAGCAGTGGAGTATTCATAATCTAAATTTGTATGAGGGCATCAACTTCACAAAAGCTTCTAAATAATAACAAAATACTATTTAACCCAATAATAAATAAAATATGAATATGAACTAAAATAAACTGGTGTGTGTGTGTGTGTGTGTGTATATATATATGTATGTATATATATATATATATATATATATATATATATATATATATATATTTTTCCCCCCATTGATAAAAGGAAGCAACAGGTCAAAGAGATAGGACTTACACTGAACTTACACTGAAGAATAATCTAGCTTTGTAAAGCGCTAAGAACTCAGATTAGCTGTATATATTTTTAAAACCCACACATCCAACACACACCCCCACGCAACTGTCTTGCAATGCTGAATGCTACTAAGTCCACAGAGAGCCTTGGAACAGAAACGAGTCTCACTAGGCACAAGCCCAAGTATGATAAGTAACACTCAGCACCTGTGGCCAACAGAGAAGTGTGAGAAGAACAGATGGCATACCTGGTCCGATGGTAAGAAACTGATGGCATCAGCAGAACCCAGCAGACGTTTCCCTGTTGAACATCTCCTCACTTCCAAAGTGTCATCTCACTTCCCTTCTAAGTCAGTAAGGCAAATCTAAACTTAACCACAGGATTTCTCCTAAGAGAATTTTACATGGGGAAGCGAAGTGGGAGAGAGCGCCTCAGTCTTCACCACAGGATGAGAGGTTGCCAAGTGAGGGCAAGACAATTGGCCTCCAAATCAACAATGTCCATACAGAAGGTGGAGCAGATTTGGGCGGGGGGGGGGGGGGGGCATATGAGAAAAGGCTGGACCCACTATGGACTTAAAAATAATGCAGTAAAGGTCATGGCACTGCCTAAAATACCAGGTGCAATATTTAGAGGAGATATCTTTCTTCAGAGAACAGTTAAGATTGGCTTTCATTTCCAAGAGAAATTAGAATTTTCCACTATATTTAAATTTTTCTGAAATTTAGGTCTTTAAGATAGGTGAAGATTAAATTGATGGTCTGTTTATATAACACTTAACTTCATACAAAACCACCTAATTGTATTCATTTCTTACTTGGGCAACTGAGTATGTAACTAGTTAGATTTACATGGAATTCAAATTTAACGTTCATCAGACAAAAAACAACTGCAACAATTTCTGTATTTACCTAGATGTCATCATGTTAGTATTTCCTTCTTTTATTTAGAAATTAAAAAGGAGATAAGGCAGCTATTATACAAACTGCATTTTACGTATTCAGTGTGGTATCTTAATACTCCCAAAATTTCCTAACCACGAGGTACTATTCTGTGGAAATAATGAGCTGTGACTCAGAAAAGAAGCCAGCTACCATAATGGACCAGTCCTCTTCTACAAAAGGGCAAGATTCCTAAGGGACACCCTCCCCGGCTGCACAGGTGGTGACATGCTTTGGGACTGTCATTAACTCACAGTGCGTGCCTATCATCTGACAGAACAACTGTAGGGAACTTGCCTGCGCCCTCCCCAGGAAAATACAGTGGTCATTCTCATCAAGCGCTGCTGCCAGGAAATGGCTTCTTGACCATACAATGTATAGGAAACACTGCCATCTAAGTTGACTAGAGGTTTTATTCGTTTACTCCACTGTGAGCTTATGAATATTTATAAATGTGTTGATAACAGCACATTAGTATATACTCATTAAAGAAACCACTTTCCAACTCACTCTCAGTTTGGGAATTTTACTTCAAGACTTCTCTTGTAAACCTAAAAAAGGCTTTTAAGTTGTTGGTGAGAAGGACTTGCCTAGCAGACTACAGATAACTCTCAGCTATTATGAGTTAGAGAGCTTTATATAACCTTCACTCTAGAATAGAGGATTCTCACCTTCCTATTTCACAATCACTCTAGCAAGACATACCAGAGACATTCAACTCCTGATAAGTCATCCGGTTCAAAGAGCAGAAAAGAAAAGTGATGTACAGTCAAACATATGTGGACTTCATACTCAAGGAGAAGCCATAAAGTTTAAGAAACAAATATACATATATATTTGCTGGCCATCCTCCTCAGCTTGAAGTAACAGTCCTTCCAAATGCTATCCGAAAAACCCTGCAAAGAAAAAGCCAGAATCCTGACCCAAGCAATTAAAAAATCATAAATACCAAGATTGTACACAATCTTTGTTTTTAAGAACAGTAACAAGTGGAAAGCTGAGATGCCCAACAACCTTGAAATCATGGCAGTTTTCAACCAGTCACATCAATAACGTTTGTGCAACACCATTCCACTTGGGGGTTCTTCCCATTCTCCATCCCTGATACAATACAATTAAATCTGCCACTACTGATCAGGCCTGGGAACTGCTAGTCTCACAGTGGAGAAGAAGCACTCACCTCACAGAAGAGGGTAAGCTTGTCATCAGGGAGAAGCCCGTTGGCTTCATCCAAGAGAAAATCTCTACGGATGAATTTTTTGAATCCCCAGTCTTTGCCTTGCACAAACCTATATGCCCGTTGACTCTCTGAGGTGAAAAAAAAGTTATATTTAGGGTTACTCAAAAAACCAGATCAAATCTACAACTTGTCAGTGTATGAAGTTTCTGGATGTGAAAATAAAGAATTGAACAAAGAAGACAACATTTACCCATAGCTTTGGTTTCTTCTCCCTTGGCATTCAGGATGGAGAATTTGAATTTTGCCCGAACTTCACTCTTTGGACAGCTGACCAGTAATAGGTAAAGTGACAGGTAATCTTTGCTTTCTTCATCTAACCCTTTTGGGTTTACTCTCAAACACCTGCCCAAAACAGACAGGGGGGGGGGTAAAATGTTGAAAACATCCATGCTTATAGGCTGGTGAAGTGACAGAACTAGAACATCAGAATCAAGAGAGGGAGATGTTTAAAATATAAACAAGCTCAGGCCCCATAACCAGGAAATTCTGATTTAGTAGAATGACTACTTTGGAGCCACTTTTTTAGAGCAACCTGAGTCAACTAGAATCTGACAACACATCTCTGCCTCTGTCTTCATAATCTCCCAAATCACTTTTACCCCCTAAAATATTTTAAAAGTCAGGCTATTCTAATCCTCAATCTCAGGAGAGGCAGCCCCTAATTTTGTTGGGACTGTGATGAAACCATGAAAAAAATGTCAACAAGCCCTTAAATATCACCTTGGGAAAGAAAAAGTATTTGAGAGCAATATGTGAATAGTACCCAATCATTTACAGATACTTTATCAATCTGGCAATAATATTATAAGATTAAAATAAAGGAGGCAGCACTGAGAGCACAGATAAAAGTAAACTCCCAGGGTATAGCTCCAAGCTATATAGTCAGAGATGCCAATCTGTTACCAATGAATCAAAACAAAATTCAGACAGAATTTAATAGGTTCAACTGAGTTAAGTTGTAAATGTCAGTTGAACTGCACATGGTTCAGATACTGCTTCTACCAGATAGGCCATATGCATCCCTAAGGCCTTGCCAGTGTTATGACACCTCTCACAAACAGGTGGCTCAATCCAATGCCTCTCTAGGGAGGGCATATGCCACTTATATCACTATACATTGTGTTAAAGATGTAGATTTAAATACGATGCCTATGAATAAGCATTCTCTCTCAACCCTTAGTAGTACCCTGCTTAATGTATATAGCCAACAAACACTAAATGGGGAGCTATTTAACTTCCAGTGGGCTATCAGAAGTCAAAACTGGTGGTTCACAAACATGTGTTCTGGTCTTTGCAGTGAGCACATGATTACATCCTTAATTGCCTGCTCCTCCTCAAGAGGACACTTGGTTTAGATGGGACTGACCCCCTTGCCACAGGGATTAATTGGTGGAACCCAGACCTAAACCAATCAGTATATGCATGATATACTCTTGGCCACACAGTTAGTTCAGAGGAAGTTCAAAGACTTCTGTTGGATGGTGGTGGGTTATGCCCATTGCTAATGCAAGTCATCCTTCAACCACAAGGGAAATTACACTTGAGATCTCCAACAGCATGGAGAACAGGACAGAGCAGAGAGAAATGGGGGCCTTAATCTAAACACTGGGATGCTGGATTGAACTAAGCTTCAAAACCATCCTACACCCTGTGCATTCGTTACATAAGCAAATAAATCTTTATTTTTTAAAAACAGGCAATTTAAAAGTCAAGAGACTGTATGTTAAAATCTGGATTTCTTGCTTTTCTTAAACAATCAGAAAATATGGCAATAGTCAGCCCTTATTCACATATAGCTATAGTCAGCTGGATCTCAGTGACCACTGCCCCTTTTAGAAGGACACTAGCTGGTTTGCCTAATAGTCAACACTTACACCAAATATGGATTATCTTTTACAACACTGGCCCTCTTTACTCATTTACATTACCCTACAGCCATTTGAATTTGCAGATCCCTGATATACTCATTAAATTAACTCAACAATTACATAGCAAGCACCTATGTGTATCAGGCACAGTCGTAGATACTGGGGAATTTAAAGTAAAGTCCCTATTTCCAAGGACCTTACGTTCTAGTCAATCTCCCCATAAAACCAAGCAAAACAGGCAACTTTTAGAAAAATTTTTACAGCTAGATGTATTCTTCCTCACCATTTCAGTTTATCATTGGCTCCTGATGAAAAGGTTGAGCTTTTAATGACTTCACCCATTTCCTCCCGGCAAAAGCTAAAGTTATTGATGGTCCACATGTAGGAGAATTTCACTACCTTGATCTGTTGATAGAAAACCAGAAGTAATTAAATAAGTGGGTGACCTAAAAAACAGGCTGAAGATCAGATCATTGTTTCCGCTTCCTCCCTCTACGTGATCCCAGAGGAAGATAGCACTATTTGGCCAACCTGGAGGCTCAGCTTTTCTCTCACCGTAGGTCCCTCATCCACATTTTTAAAATACATGTTTTTATTGACTTTAAGAAAGAGAAAGGAAGGGAGAGAAATAGAGATAGAAACATCGATGAGAGAAAAATATCAATCAGCTGCCTCCTGTACACCCCCATAGGGCAGTGGTCGGCAAACTCATTAGTCAACAGAGCCAAATATCAACAGTACAACGATTGAAATTTCTTTTGAGAGCCGAAAACCGACTTCTGTGCATAGGACACGAAGTTTCAATCACACTGTACGTGCGCGCCCGCACGTGGTATTTTGTGGAAGAGCCACACTCAAGGGGCCAAAGAGCCGCATGTGGCTCACGAGCCGCAGTTTGCTGACCACTGCCATAGGGGATTGAGCCTGAAACCTGGGCATGTGCCACATGAGCCACACCAGCAGGGCCCGCATCCACATTTTAAGAAATCTCACAGTGACCAACTGCTTTCATAACTTTTCTCAGCTTCTGAGAAATACTGAATGGAAAGTAGGAAAAACATGGACAGGAGTGGGAAAGCAGATGACAAAGCCATACCTGTAAGGAGCCTTTGTTCAGAGCAGTGTTTGACAATTGAGATGTTGATGCGACTACCTGGGGTCGAAAATCTCAAACCTGGTTTCCTTTTGAGTTGCCCAACACAGGAACACATTTCCATCAAGGAGGATGTAAGTGGATCTAATTTCAGAGTTCCCCCTTTTAATCTCCAGTGAAAGACCGTGGACTAAGGTATTCAGATTCCACTTGGAGAACCAAGGAATGGAAAGCTGACAAATATCTATCTACTATTTGGCAGTTATGTCCCTGAGAAAGCAGAAAACCCAATGCAGAAAGAAATCTTATTCCTTTCGCCCATCAAATCCTCCCAAAATGCAAAGATTTACAGGGTGAAAACATAACTTACCTGTGTGTAGCACCAGCTCTCAGCTACAGGGCCACTCGACATTTCTGCCGGAGGTGGAGGACTTGGAACCCTTGACATCGCCAGTTTGAAGGTTAAACAAGATTTCCAAAGTCAGAGGACAAAGATTTCTGTTTTCTTTTCACCCTGGTTGACACAAGGAGCAAAAGGATGTTTTAGATTAATGGCACATGATCCTACTATTTCTGTTTGACCTTCTAGTCTAGACAAAGACTGGAAACTTTGTCTCCTGCCTAAAATTCTCTACTCTTATTATTCAAATAGCTACTTAGAAGTCCGATCCCAAACTTAAGTGTTAACCTTGGAGAAGATCGCCTAATCTAATATAGTCTACTAATAACAATTACAGCACCCTATTTTAATCCTCTGCACAATACTTAACATTATCTTACTGAATGAATTTACTCAATGGGCATATGAAGTACATCTAGGGAAAGGCTGCCTGAAGAGGAGACAGCATAGTGAACACCACACACACTATGCCACCAGCTCCTTCACCTGAGACACAAATACTCTACTCCTGAGGGGAAATGACCTTGTTACCTCTCGAACTACTGTCTCATCTTCTCTTATACTTCAGTACAAACTAATGAAGAGTAGGTTTCTATTCCTCAACCCATTGCTAGCTGCTCTCTTGAAGGGCAACATTTTCCCCTTTCTTACATGTGTTACTTTCTGTGAAGCAGAGATCTCTCCCCACTTATACTCCATCACTATTCAGTTTTCCAGATTCTTTTCCTTGCTCTTGCCCTCTCTGTTCTATGAACATTCTTCAATCTCTTTTGTTGGATATTCTTCCCCCACTATTGCTCCATATGGTTTAATCCTCAGTCATTTTCTCAATTTTCCCAACATTCTCTTTCATGGAAATTTTATCAATCCCAACAGTGTCAAATTTCTGCCTTTATAAAAATATTCCCCAAATCTCTCTAACTTTGACCTCTGTCATAAGCCTCAGACCATTTCAAATAACTGCTATACATCTTAGCAGGGTGTCCCAGTAGTAAATCAAATTCAATTAAAAATTCTCCCCTCCAATGCCACTCAAAAAATGGGTGAATCAGGTTACAATTTTTTAAGTATTATACACAAAGCCAAACTGGAAAAAAAAAAAAAGCTCCTTGCAATGCATGACAAAGAAATAATTTCATTAATATATGAATTGGTATGTAAATTGTTTCTATAAAATCATTAAGAAAAAGGCCATCTACCTTACAAAAATATCGTTAACAAAAAAAGGAAGGAAGGCCCTAACCGGTTTGGCTCAGTGGATAGAGCGTCAGCCTGGGGACTGAAGGGTCCCAGGTTCGATTCCGGTCAAGGGCATGTACCTTGGTTGTGAGCACATCCCCAGTGGGGAGTGTGCAGGAGGCAGGTGATCGATGTTTCTCTCTCATCGATGTTTCTAACTCTCTATCCCTCTCCCTTCCTCTCTGTAAAAAATATTTTTTTTAAAAAAAGGAAAGAAGGGAGGGAGAGAGAGAGGGAGGGAGGGAGGGAGGAAGAAAGGAAATCGCTCTAAAACATTTTACATCTATAAGACCTGCAGGAGGAAAAAAAAAAAATCAACCAAACCGTGTATGGGGATATGGGAACTCTCATACACTATTGGTGGGAAAGTATATTTGGATGGGAATTTGGCCATATCTTGTGAAGTTGAGTGTACGTGTACACTAAGGCTCAGCAATTCTACCTTTAACTGTAATACTGCACCAGAATAGTGGTTCTCAAATTTTAGTGTGTGTCAGAATCACCTAGTAAACTGGTTACTGAGCCTCACCCTCAGAGTTTCTGATTCAAAGGTTTGGAATGAGCCTCTAAATTTGCATTTCTAACCAAGTTCCCACATGATCCTGATATGCTGGTCCTGGAACCACATTTTGAGAATCACTGATCTAGAGAATTTGCACATGGACACAAGAAGACATAGACTAGGGTATTCAATGTCACATTGTTTATAACAATGAAAAAACTAGAAGCAAACTGAAAATCCATTCAAAAAAGAGAAATATGTAAATTGACCATACCTCCGCTACGCTCACCAGCCAATCAGGAGTGAGCATGCAAATTAACTTGACAAAGATGGTGGGCTAATTTGCATACATAGGCACTGGGCGGAGAGTGGAGTGGCTTGGTGAACTTGGCTCCCCAAGCCACCAGATGGAGAGCAGAGAGGGAGAGCTGGCTGTTTGGAGGACTTGGCAGAGTGGGAGGCCATGGGATGGAGACAGAGCAGGAAGGGAAAACCCAGAGCACAGGGAGCACCAGGAATTCTGGGAGTAGTAGTTCTGGTAGCAGCCCCAGGACTGAAAGCAGAAACTCAGAGCGCGGAGAGCACCAGGAATGCTGGGAATTGTAGTTCTGGTGGCAGACGGATCTCCTAGACACTAGAGCAAAGTGAGCCTGGAGCAAGTTACTGTTGCGCTGGGGGATGGAAGGAAAGCAAAGGTAAGAGACATAAGTAAAATCAGAGTGTCTAGGAAAAATTAAAGGGAAAATATCCTAAAACTTCCAGGAAATCTCCACCAATGAAGCAAAGAAAAAAAAGGCCTCTATTATTCTGTGAGCAACAAACCAAACTGGGTTGGGGTCTCAGACAATTTGCTCATATGATTGCAAAGACAGACAGAAACTCCCAGATTGGAGAGGGCTCCCCTGAGGGCTCCCAGATTGGAGAGGGTGCAGGTTGGGCTGAGAGACCCACCCCTCGTGCACGAATCTTCGTGCACCGGGCCCCTAGTGTGTGTGTGTGTGTGTGTGTGTGTGTGTGTGTGCGCCTAAGAGACCAAAACGACTGGTCGCTATGATGCACACTTACCACCAGGGGGCAGATGCTCAATGCAGGAGCTTCCTCCTGGTGGTCAGTGTGCTCCCACAGCCAACCTCCCCAAGCTGGCCAACCTCTCGTGGCCCCTCCTTGCGGCCCCTTTCCCAGGGGGGCCGAGGGCCAGCTCCATCCTTGGGGCTGGTGGCCAACCTCCCATGCCCTGTCCCTCCCCCCGGCTGGCAGGCCCCAATCGGCCCGCTGCCCACCTGCCACAGTGGCGGTGCAGTGGCAAGGGAAGGAGGAGGCGGGGAGGTGGGGAACCACATGGTGGTGGGGCACCGACAATGGTGGCAGTGCATCTGGCGACCATCGCCTCCTCTCTGGCCGGGCCCTGATCAGCCTGGCCCCAATCGGCCCTGATTGCTGGCCAGGCCTAGGGACCCCACCTGTGCACGAATTTCATGCACTAGGCCTCTAGTTTCTATATAATGGAAAACTATATTTTAGAATTAAAATTAATTAACTAGTTCTACACCACCATGGAGATGAGATCAAACACAATGCTAATAAAAAAACAACAACTTTTGTAATGCTATGTGTAGTACATTACTTATACAAATCTAAGATGATGTATTATCTACAGGTGTATGCACACAGAAGTTAAAAAAAAAAAAAAAAAGACAAGCTATGCATCAGATTCATGATGGGAGACCAAAGGAGAACAATAAGGCTGGGAAAATAAGACATTTCAAGTTAATCTCTCATATATCTTTTTTTTTTAAAATATATTTTATTGATTTTTTACAGAGAGGAAAGGAAAGGGATAGAGAGTTAGAAACATCGATAAGAGAGAAACATCGATCAGCTGCCTCCTGCACACTCCCCACTGGGGATGTGCCCGCAACCAAGGTACGTGCCCTTGACCGGAATCGAACCTGGGACCCTTCAGTCCGCAGGCCGACGCTCTATCCACTGAGCCAAATCAGCTAGGGCAATCTCATATATCTTTTAAAATAAGGATGACCTGAGGCAAATACAACAATACAAATGACTATTGAATTTGGGATGATAACTACTTGAGTGTGTATTATTCTTTGTACTGTTCTGCTTTATTTTTTTAAATATATTGTATTAATTGTAGGGATAAAGTAAGGATGTGTTCCATTATATCACACACTATCTGGTTTATAATACCCAAGGAAGAAATTTCTTTCCTAAATACTGGATTGTTTTTAGCTATGGACAGACAATATGAATCTTACTAGAGGCCTAGCACATGAAATTCGTGCATGGGGGGCGGGGGGTCCCCTCAGCCCAGCCTGCACCCTCTCCAATCTGGGACCGCTGGCTCCTAATCACTCACATGCCTGCCTGCCTGGTTGCCCCTAACTGCTCCCCCTGCAAGCCTGGTTGCTCCCAACTGCCCCCATCTGCTGGCCTGGTTGCCCCTAACTGCCCCCACCACCAGCTTGGTTGCCCCCAACTGCCCCACTTGCTGGCCTGGTTGCCCCTCACGGCCCCCCCGTTGGCCTGGTCGCCCTACGCAGCCTGCTTGTTCAGTCGTTTGGTCATCCCTCACTAACCCCCCTGCCGGCCTGGTCGCCCTACGCAGCCTGCTTGTTCAGTCGTTTGGTTGTCCCTCCCTAACCCCCCTGCCGGCCTGGTCGCCCTACACAGCCTGCTTGTTCAGTTGTTTGGTTGTCCCTCACTAACCCCTCTGCCAGCCTGGTCGTAGGCAGCCATCTTGTGAGGGCAGTGAGGGTTAATTTGCATATTACCTCTTTATTATATAGGATTATGTTGTTTGCTTGGCTATTAAGAAGCCCTGAGACAAATCTGTGACCTATCTTTTGAAACTATAGGTTGTTCTATATGCTATAGTCTATACAGATTCAACTGCTCAATCTATAATAGCTTTATTATTTACTTAACATTGTTATTCCCTTTACTATAATTCCTTCAACTGATTATTCTTTTCTATTATGTTAAGTGTTTTTGGAAACTGCCTCAAAACATTTGAAGAAATAGGTATAAATGAATTTTAAAAAAAATCACTCAACTCATACACAGTCACTGACACTTATGTAATAACTAGAGGCCCAATGCATGAAAATTCATGCAAGAGTAGGCCTTCCTTCCCCTGGCTGCTGGCACCGACTTCCTTCCAGCACCCGGGACCTGGGTTACTTCCCTCCTCTGGCCTCCCAACCGGGACCAGGCTGGCTTCCCTTGGGCTGCCCACAGGCACCCGGAACCCGGGCTGGCTTCCCTCTGGCCCTGGCTTCATCAGGAAGGACATCTGGAATGACATCCGGTCTAATTAGCATATTACCTTTTTATTATTATTATAGAAGATCATGGAGGGGGAGTAATTACCCTCACAGAGTAATACCATTGGTCTGACCAGAGTCCCCACTGGTTTTAAACACTATTCTACAGTCATTTACAACGAAAGCATCCCATATAATCAGAGATGGAGTTAACAATCTTAAACATGATGTGCTATTTCACTTAAGCTAGCAAACTAAGCATTGCATTGGCATTTGAGCCTCCTTGGCTGGTGCAATTCCTGATTCCATGAAAACATCAAGAAAAGAGACCAAATGCTATACTGGATCACCTATGATCAAGGTAGGCTTGCACTTTAGGGAAAACACATTCTCACAGAACTGGTTGTCTAGCAATGAGTAAATCACCAAAAAGCAGTTTTACAAATCCCAGTTACCATTACTGCCAGTAGAGGCCAGAATAAAATTTCAAAATCTTAAAAGATGTGAAATTTACATGTTAGTTAAGAGCATAAAATTTGGCTCTGGAGGTGTGGGGTGCAGACTCAGCTCTATCCTGAGCAATCATAACATACTAATTTGAGTTTATCTTAAAGTTTTAAAAATACTTCAAATTTATCTAATAATTAACAACTTAAGAATTCTCTAGGTCTAAGAAAAGAACAAATTTAAAAACCTGTTTATTTTAATGGCTTAATTGTTGCTATTGAACCACAGTCCATTATTACAACCAGAAAAAAAAAAAAAATACTACTTCAGTGTTGGCCATTTTTTTTTCTTTTTTGCTTCTCACTCATTTTGTAGCCAAGTCTTTTTATTGTTGTTGTGTGTTTTTTAATAATATCACCTTTCTTCCAATTTTTAAAAAATGTCCAACCTGGTAGCTAAAAGAACTGCAGAATCAGCCTTAGATTCTGAGGAGCTTTAACCACACAACCTGCTGAGAGGGAAATTGACTAGGATAGCACAAGTCTAATTAATTTCACTCATAGCAGGCACCATGGGCGAAGTGTTGATCAGCAAAGCAGCCTGGTGTTACATGAACTCTCCAGCACTTTACGCCAACTTCGGCAGATACCCAGCAGAAAAACAACTTTAGAAAAGAGGAGGTCTATTTGAGGGTCATGGTTTGAGAACCTGTGTAGGAGACAACTAGCACCAAAATATATTGTTCCCGGCTTCAAACAAGTTAGGACAAACTGTCAAGTTCTCAAATGAGAAATTTATTCTCCAAAGCTTAGCAAAACTTCCCAGTATGTTGACAACTCTGAGGCTGAACATATCTGTTATATACCACCACTTATTTTTCTGTTCACTCTATTAAATCCTGATCTGTGAGGATACACCTCTTCTGAGTAGACCAAGAAATATACTTAAAATACCTGTCAACTGTAAAATTGCTCAAATTCCAATGAAGGTAATATCAGATAGCAACTAATAACAATCTCTAACAGAATGTTTCCTAGCAGGTATTATGATGCAGATACTTTCACTGAACATACACAGTGCACTTCTTTTCTGCCTTCTTTTATACTTATGAACACTTCTGTGGCCTCTAGTAGACTTTAAGTTCCTTAAAAGGAACTTGCAACTATTCCTTGTATCCCCTTCACCACCTAGCAGCCTGCCTGGAACAAGGCATTCAGCAAAAATACTTTGATGGCCGAAACCGGTTTGGCTCGGTGGATAGAGCGTCGGCTTGCAGATTGGAGGTCCCGGGTTCGATCCCGGTCAAGGGCATGTACCTTGGTTGAGGGCACATCCCCAGTGGGGGGCGTGCAGGAGGCAGCTGATCGATGTTTCTCTCTCATCGATGTTTCTAACTCTCTATCCCTCTCCCTTCCTCTCTGTAAAAAATCAATAAAATATATTTTAAAAAAACAACAACAAATGTTTAAAAATACTTTGATGGCTGAAACATTTATCCAATTGCATTCAAGTCCACTAACTTTTCTGTTTGTTTCTTTCACATATCTCTAAAAGAGCCCTTTGAACAGTGCTGAGTATATTAGATTTGCAATGTAATGAAAATAATTAATTTGTTCTTTTAAATGAGTTATAAACAAAGCCAAAAACTCCTAACCTGGCACTCTCAAGTTTCAGCCCTGGTAAAGTGAATTTTTCATCCAGTATTAAGTATATCTTCATTCTACATGGAGAAAAAGACTGGCTATAATTTCTTTTATTCTGAAGACAAAAATCAGTAATTTGAACTAAACTCTTACATAACCAGGATTCTTACAGGATACAACAGGGGGAAGTGTTGCAATAGTTTAACCTGCAGTATACACAGAGCTAGGCTAGCACAGTCTCTGATAAATGTTACATAGACAATTTATACAGTTATTTTTATCTTTCTTTTATTCTCTACAAGCATTCTTCCATCTTCAATCTAATCTAATCATTCAGAGAATTTTTTTTAACCAACAACTAAAACAGGCATAATCCACACATGATATCTATGCATTAGCCTTCTATCCATCAGCCTTAAAATTACAGGAATAAGATTGTGGATATAGTAGATAGATCCATGTAATTGTTCAGTGGGCTGAAAATAGCCAAATACGGGCAATTTCATGTGGTTCAACATAATACACAAACATGCACAAGTTAGATGGCTGGGAACATAGCTTCTTGTCAAAGAATGGTTTATTAGGGACTTTTTAAAAGCCTGTCACTTTCTTTTTCTTTTGGTTTAAAGACTTGTACAGTTTCCAAGTAAGGAAAAATCCCAATGTCATAACTATTTTAAATCTGAGAGACGTTTGCATTTTCCAAACAGAAGAAGCCAAAAGGATTGTTGACAATTAAGGGAAGGAGAGAGAAAGGGAGGGGGAGAGAAAGAAGAAACTAAACTATAGAAAGATTTGGGTATACTCATTTTTGCGAAACTGATGTGACTTCAAAGGAGGGTTTGTGTTTCTTCTGTTATAGTGTCTTCAATCATATACAGCCCAGGAGGTAATAACTTCTTTCTCATTACCCCAAGGACAGATTATTATAGGTCATACTGACTTTCTCTGTTGCAACGTTTGAATGACTTTTGAATATTTATTATAGGTAAACTTTTTTTAGTTCAATCTAGTATAACCAAATACTAAATGCACTTTTTTAAAATTTATAGATACTTCTTAAAATAAAACTAAGAGTCATCAAAGAGAGACCTCAATCAGCAAAGGAAAGATCTGGTTTCTCTTATGTCCCTTATCATGTTCTTTATAAAATCTGTAAGTTATCCCTGGCTGGTGTGCTAAGTGGTTAGAGCATTAGCCCGTGCATGGAAAGGTCACGGGTTCAATTCCCAGTCAAGGGCACGTACCTGGATTGCAGGTTCAATCCCTGCCTTGGTCCAGCACGTTCAGGAGGCAACCAATCAATGTGTCTCTCTCACATTGATGTTTCTTTCTCTCTCCTTTTCCCCTCCCTCCTTTCCTCTTCCACTCTATCTAAAAATCAATGGAAAACAGCATCCTAAAGTGAGGATTAACAACAACAAAATTTATAAGTTAAAGATAACTGCTTTTTTAAAAAATTGAGATATAAACTGACATATAACACTATGTTTGTTTTTGAAATCTTTAAGAGGTATTTAGTATTAAGTGAATCTAAAGATCAATGAGAAAAAAGCCAACAGCCTAAAAGAAAAATGGGCAAAGAACAGCCAATAGTTTAGAGGAATGTAAATACCAATGGTTCTTAAATATGTGAAAATATGTTCAACTCTCATTCATAATAACATAAATGCAAATTAAACTGCACATTGATTCACCCAGTGAGTTGGCAAAGATCAAAATGTTTGATAATACTTGCCCAGGGTAAGAAGAACATTTCTGATTAGAGCATAAATTGTTACAATCTCCATGAAGAGAAATATATATCAGAATGAATAAAAAATGCATATACTCTTTGATCCAGCAATTCCACTTCTAGAAATTTACCCTACTATATGATAAATATCTTACCTAATAAAAGAGAAACATGCAAATTAACCATCACTCCGCTACGCCCACAGCCAATCAGAGTGAGTATGCAAACTAACCCAACAAAGATGGAGGTTAATTTGCATATGCAGGCCCGGAGCAGAGTGAAGCCTGCTATGAGGTAAGGGGGACGGTGGAGGGAGCTACTGTAGTGGTACTTCAGACAGAACAGAGGACTTGCCGGCTCCCAGGCGGCCCAGGAGCAGGGACTTGCCGGCTTCGAGTAGCCTGGGAGTGGGGACTTGCCGGCTGCTGGGTGAGCCGGGAGCGGGGACTTGCCGGCTCCCGTGCGGCCCGGGGCCAGGGACTTGCCAGCTCTGGACAGCCAGGGAGCGGGGACTTGCCGGCTCCCAGGTGGCTGGGAGTGAAGCCAGGGGAAGGAAGGCCTATTCTTGCACAAATATCGTGCAATGGGCCTCTAGTGATAAATATAAAATGTTTCTCACTATAGCACTATTTGTAATCACAAAATAATAGAAACAACCTAAAAGTCTATGAACAGGGGATGAGATTAAATTATGATACAGATAGGCAATGTAATAAGCATCTGTTTTTAATAAAAAGGAATGAGGGCCCTATTGGTTTTGCTCAGTGGATAGAGCATTGGCCATCAGACTGAAGGGTCCAGGTTTGATTCCACTCAAGAGCATGTACCTTGGTTTCAAGCTTGATCCCTGGGCCTGGTCGGGGTGTGTGTAGGAGGCAACCCATGATGTTTCTCTGTCTCTCCTCTTCCCTTCCACTCTCTCTAAAAATCAATGGAGGGAGAAACCAAGATGGCGGCATAGGTAAACACCTAAATTGCTGCCTCACACAACAATTTCAAAACTACAACTAAAAGACAAAACAGACATCATCCAGAACCACAGGAAGGCTGGCTGAGTGGAAATTCTACAACTAGAAGGAAAGAGAAAAGCACACTGAGACTCAGAGGAGCTGCAAAAGGCAGAGATAGGGAGGCGCACGCGCGGAGAGGGCTGGCAACTGAGTGTGCGGCTGGCTTTCTCAAGCAGGAGGGAGACAAAAGCTCCCGACTGCTCTGAACTCCAGTTCCGGGCGAGACTCTGGGGACCCAGGCTCATTCGGGGAGAAACTGGATTCTCTGGCAGCGGGCGAAACTCGAGGGTGGCTTTCTCTCAGAGGTGGCTTGCAGTGATTACCGAGGAACACTGAGACCCAGGGGCCTCTTAGGGCAGGGCTGACAGGAAGCCATTGCTGTCTGCTCCGCCCTGAGATTCCGCCCCATCCAAGCTGAGCACAGAGGCTTTTGCAAGTGTTGTCTCATAAGGGTGTCTCCAGCACAGAAGTTCTCCCAGCATAGAAACAGCTGATCCTCACAGCCAATTGGCTTGGAGGTCAATTCCTCCCAGTGATACCAACAACAATCAAGGCTTAACTACAACAAGACTGTGCACACAGCCCACAAAGGGGTGCACCAAGAGTGTCCACCTCAGGTAACTGGGGAGGCTGAGCCACTGGGCCTTATAGGACACCTAGAACACAAAGCCACTCTATCAAATCAGGGAAGCAGCCAAAATGTGGAGACAAAGAAACAGATCACAAATGAAAGAAATGGAGGAAAGCAAATGACTGGATATAGAGTTCAAAACCACGGTTATAAGGTTTTTCAAGAATTTTCTAGAAAAGGCCGATAAATTTAGCGAGACCCTCGAAGATATGAAAAAGGACCAACTAGAAATTAAGCATACACTGACTGAAATAAAAAATAATATACAGAGATCCAACAGCAGACTAGAGGATTGCAAGAATCAAGTCAAAGATCTGAAATACAAAGAAGCAAAAAACACCCAACTGGAAAAACAAAAAGAAAAAAGAATCCAAAAATATGAAGATAGTGTAAGGAGCCTCTGGGACAACTTCAAGTGTACCAACATCTGAATTATGGGGGTGCCAGAAGAAGAGAGAGAGCAAGATACGGAAAACCTATTAGAAGAAATAATGACAGAAAACTTACCCCACCTGGTGAAAGAAATAGACTTACAAGTCCAGGAAGCACACAGAACCCCAAACAAAAGGAATCCAAAGAGGACCACACTAAGACACATCATAATTAAAATGCCAAGAGCAGAAGACAAAGAGAGAATATTAAAAGCAGCAAGAGAAAAACAGTTAGTTACCTACAAGGTAGCACCCATACGATTGTCAGCTGATTTCTCAACAGAAACTATGCAGGCCAGACGGGAGTGGCAAGAAATATTCAAAGTGATGAATAGCAAGAACCTACAACCAAGATTACTCTACCCAGCAAAGCTATCATTCAGAATTGAAGGTCAGATAAAGAGCTTCACAGACAAGAAAAAGCTAAAGGAGTTCATCACCGCCAAACCAGTATTATATGAAATGCTGAAAGGTATTCTTTAAGAAGAGGAAGAAGAAGAAAAAGGTAAAGATAAAAATTATGAACAACAAATACATATCAACAAGTGAATCTAAAAATCAAGTGAATAAAAAATCTGATGAACAGAATAAACTGGTGAAATAATAGAATCAGGGGCATAGAAAGGGAGTGGACTGACAATTCTTGGGGAGGGGAGAAGGGGTGTGGGGGGTGTGGGAAGAGACTGGACAAAAATCGTACACCTATGGATGAGGACAGTGGGGAGGGGGTAAGGACAGAGGGTAGGGTGGGAACTGGGTGGAGGGGAGCTATGGGAGGGAAAAGAGGAACAATTGTAATAATCTGAATAAAGATTTATTAAAAAAATAAAATTAAAATAAAAACCAATGGAAAAATATCCTCGGGTAAGGATTAACAAAAAAATTTAAAAATTTTAAAAAGGAAGGAGGAAGCTCTTTCTATTTAAAGAGGCAAAGCTATCTGTTTTAACATATATTTTTAAAAGCTATATACAGTATATGTAAAGCTAGAGACATTGGTTACTTTTAAGGAAAGAAACTGGGTACTTGGTTGGGAAGGAGAATTTCCATTGTATTCCCTTTTGTACTTTCTGAATTTTTAACTATGTGACTATATTACCTTTTCAAATAATAAGTTAAAAATTTTAAAGGAATAAGCAGCATTTACAAATAATTTTTCTAAGTTATGAGACGGCTTCTAAATCTTATGAGAGACAAGACAGGAATTCTTCAGTGGCTTCCCCTGCTATCAGAATAAAATGTACCTTCTGTCATCACAGCCAAGGCCTCATTGCACCTCCCTGACCTCATCTAACACTTAGCCTTCTCAAGCACCATGCCAGCCACTCAGGCCATTAATTCGATTTGGTGAACACATCAGGCTCTTTCCTCTACCTGAAAAGCTCTTTCTTCCCTCGGTTCTTTTCATAGCTGGCTCCCTCTTGTCTTTTAGATATTCTATCAAATGTAATATCCTCAGAGAGGTCTTCTCTGACCATCTGATCTAAAGCCCACTTCTAGTCCATTCCTTTCTTCATATTACCCTATTTTATTTTCTTCTTTAACACCATCTGAAATTATCGTTTTAATTTTTTTTACTTGTCTATTGTCTTCCCCACTAGAAGTTAAGCTCAATGAGAGAAGAGCATCCCCCTCTGCCTAATGGTATAGTAGGCACTCAATAAATATTTGTTCCTGGCAAATGTGGCTCAATGGTTGAGCATCAACCCATGCACTGAGAGATCCTCGGTTCGATTCCCGTTCAGGGCACATGCCTGGGTTGCAGGCTCTATCCTGGGTGGGGGTTGTGCAGAAGGCAGCCGATCATCGCTTTCATCAATGTTTCTATCTCTCTCTATGTTTCCCTTCCTCTCTCTCTCAAATCAATAGAAATGTATTAAAAAGTAAATAAATATTTGTTAATAAAATTGTTGAATAACTAGACTCACTGTCTTGAAATCCTAGCTTTTCCTTAACGAGCTCTAGTTAAAATGTTAAAGTTTGGGCGTTGCTGAATGAATAACAGCATAGGAACCCAGGCATACTTTTAAAACAATAGAACATTAAACAAAGAAAATTAACAGTTGATCTCACACCAATTTTAAAGAATACATTCCAAAACTACACTCTTCTTTGATTAAAAAAAATCTAAGATTTTTATTTATTATGTAAATATATATAAAAATATATGTACACACAAATACATACCTTAAAACATATCTAGATACATAACTAAGTTTTTCCTATACCAGACTAAGATGTAGAACATACTTTCTGCCACAGCCAAATATTTATCTAATTAAGAGTTGAACTGCTCTTGCAACTGTTGTATATAAGGAAAACGCTCTTGCAACTGTTGTATATAAGGAAAACTCAGAAACAAGCATAGTATTATGTATGCATTGTCAATACCTTTAAGATCTTCCAGTTTACAGATATCTTTTAGACAAGCATAGAATCTAAAATGATTGTGAGGATTAGATATGCTTTTGTACCTGAAATGGTTATTTTTCCTTCTTCTCCTCACTCTAAGTGTTATAAGACAGAGTCTTATGGACTAGCCTGGCTAGTAAGGCTCATCCAGACAAAGTCAGAATGAACAAGAAGGTACATGAATTTCAACTCATAGAAAATAGTGAGATAACCAACAAATGCTCCCAACCAACTCCCAAACCTCAGTGTGTGCTGGCTGTTTACAGTCGTACTGCCCTTTTCTAAGGTTATAAATAACTACAAAGTGTCCCTGTCCCCAAGGAGACCTTAGCAGCCAGCTCAAAGGTTAAAATATGGAATAATTTTCACTTTGGATACAACTTTTCCAGGTAGCAAAATAATCAAAGAGCAGAAAAATGTATTGCCAATTTAAGTTAAGGTCTGGGGAATCATTCCCTTCCACTGAAAACTATCCATTATGTTCGAGTTGTTGACATAGACATAAATAGCCTAATTCTCTACCCCAAAAATACGTCCCGGGGCAATGCAATGCATGCTCTGCTCCATGTGCAGAGGTCTCTCCTGGAAAGAGACGGGCAGATGCAACTCAATAGCCTTGTAGAACTGTGTCTCCTTAGACCTTAAAATGACTTTTTGAGTTTTATTTTTGCTTTTAATTTAAATACAAATTACTATTGAGCTAAATACATCTACAAAACAATGGAAGAAAAAAATCCTGTCTCCGCTTGGATGGAGGACACAGCAGAATAAACCATGGCTACAACCACCACAGATTTCACAAGACCTGGCTTAAAAGCATCAGGTGATGTGCTGCTCTTAATTAGAACCCTGCTAGGAAAAAGAAAAACTCCTCCAACTGCTTTTTTTAAAAAGGCAGATAGGGTTCATCAGATTAAGCTTCTCCACACATCACTTTCAAAATCCATCATTTGGGAGATGTCTGAAATAGAACGACATGAATCCAAATCAGCAAACAAATCTGATTATAACAGGGCTATTTCACTTCAAAGTGGATCTCAGTTCCAAAGGAAAACACCTTTAGAAATGAAGTTGGATAGGCAAAACTAAACAATCAGCAACTCCAATCTTTTCAAAAATTTTAACAACATGTTAATTCAACGGAATGGCTTGGGTGAAAATCTCTAAGGCCACAAAGAGCAAAGTTAGGAAAGATGAAGATTTTAACACATCCCACATGTTATCAAAGATTTCTCCTCTAGGTTGAGAAAATTTATTCTAAAACAAGAACTGGAACAGAATTATTAAAAAGAAAGAAGGAGTGGGAAGGGGGAAGGAGGGAGAGGAGGGGGAGAGGAGAGAGAGAGAAAACCTTATGGCTAAGAAGATTCTATTTCTATATAATTATATTCCCAAAGTTGTTTTGAGATTTGAAAGGCTTTTCACCCTTTCCCTTCCACTACAACTATGAGGAACCTTATAAAATCCAAATAGTAAACAGATGAAAGGCTTGGCCCTAATGCAATTCAAGTGTGTCCAATCTGCAAGGACCTCAAAAACAAGAGTCATTTTATGAAACAAATAGGGAGAGGTTGCATAACCCACAGGTTCCTCTAGCCTTTATAGAAGCCAAATTCAACATGTGGTTCTCTTTGGCCATCTATACTTTAGCCAAGCCATTTAAAAATATTTCTTGCTAACACAATCTGGCTATAGAAAGGGCCCAAAGAATGCATATCAAAGAAGAAAGGCTAAGTTCGTCTTAAGGTATACAATTTGGAATAAGTTCATTAACTTAGAAGCTGAAAAAGCTCACTATGACTCCAGAGGATTTGGTATATTTAATACATGGGCAATCAATTTTCTTCAGCATGAACTACTGTAATACTATCTAGTTTAAAAAAAGAATTATTTTAACAGAATTCAGTATTTTCTGGAGCTACCTCTTTATGAGAGACACCTAGACCTCCCTCTAACTATAAGAGACTGAGGTATACATATGCTTTTATCTTCTCCTTTAACTATGGTCTTAACTAAAGAAATCTGATGACTGTTTACATGAACCCATGCTCCTTGCCTAGCAAATACTGGCAGAAAATAAATTCTCTCTTCTTCTAAAGTTATGAAAATAAGTCCATTTCTATGTAAATGGTAAGGTTCTAACTAAAATAAATGGAACAAAGGATGGGCAGGAAGTTCTCAGCTTTAAATGTTCATTCCAAAATTCATGACACAAGAATAAAGTAAAACCACACACAGGCAGACAAAATAAGGGAAAGTTAGACAGAAAGTCGGCTTTACCAGAATTTCCTGACTCCCAATGATTTGTGTCAGAATTTAGAAACAAGCAATAACACCTGTTTTGCCCATTGAAACACTCTAAAAACATACTTAAGCATTTGAGGCAAGAATCTCATACCACAAAGTCAAAGTTTTAAGATGCTAGCCAGAATGGTAGAAAGATTTTTTAAAGTTACCCACAAAGAGATGGGTTCTAAGAGTACATACAACAAAGGCAATCTGCTCAACATCAAACTCCTTTTATAGAGTAAAATGAAGCCCATGAATTGCTTTAAGGTACCTCCTTTTCTAAACTGCAATTCTAATTTCCCTGAAGATCTTTTCTTGGGAGAAACATAATCTTACTCTAAGGTTTCAAAATCATGCATTACCAACTGTTGATTAAAAATTTAAATCCAAACATCTTTTCTCCTCTCCACCATCATTATATAGCCTAATCCTATCTGTATATAACAGTCACCAGAAGAATAACTCTAGTTTACTCCAGGGATAAATATTTAGAATAAAACTTCTTTTGAAGGCACTTATAAAAGTGTTTCTTTCACAGTTTGTAATGCTCGTGTGTTTTTTTTAAATACCACCCTACATGCTTACCTTTTTTGACTTCCAACTTTACATACCATTTGCACTGAAATGAAACAATAGATTGATTGCACTGAAGATGTGCATTTTTTAAAGTCATGGTAAGTATTTCTATGCATTGCATTCCTCTTTTTTTCCTCATCTTAAACTATATTTAAAATAAAACTATGTGAAAACTCACCAAGTTAAGTCAGTAGTAGGAAGACCAATTTGTCTTGTCTAACAGGAAATCTCTGTTGGAAATAGAGATGATGAATCAGACTTAACTAGATTCTGAATCTCATACAAATCCTTACTTTGGCTATTTTGCAACGGGGAAATCTTACAAAAGCAGGTGTACATTTGCTAGGATTTACAAGTCAAATTACCATTCTTATATCTGTAGTCCTGTGTGCTCTATTTTTTAGTGATCTTTCAAAAAGATAATATTTAGAAATTAAAGTCAGGAAAATCCAAAGCTAATTATTCTAATGAACTGGCCTACGAATGTAGCAAAATGAAATAAGTGGCTTGCCCCACAATAACATGAGAAGAGTGATCACTTTTGCCAGCTCCCTCACAAAATATTGAAAGAATTACTATGAAGTTTTTATGTAAAATACCCTTTTAAAAAATGTTCTGTAGGTCAATTACACCAAAACAAGATGCATTTAAACAAAGCCATGTTTCCTATGGTTTTGATAAACAGTTTTAACACTGAGGTTCCTGTTGAAGACTGGTGAGATAACTCGGCTAAACACCACCATTGCTCCACCTAATAATCTACCATATCCTACAAAGTGACTCAAAATAGAAACAGGAATACGGGTGCAAGGCTTCAGGAGCCTCATGTAGGCATAAAATTCTGGTGCTATCTTCTCTTTTGCAGGAAAAGAAGTACTGCATATATTAGGGATAATTCCTTAAAAATGGCATCTTTTCCTGAAAATGTAAACATTATCTTTAACTGTTACACTGGTACAAATGAATTTCTCTTATTTTGGTAAACCAAATCTGGTTACTATCAGTAATGGAATGAATTTCTCTTATTTTGGTAAACCAAATCTGGTTACTATCAGTAATGGAATGAGCCCCCACCAAAAATTGTCTTAAACTACTAATATTAAAATAGGACAATCATGATCAGAAGATTTAAGAGTAGCAAGAGTCAGGCTGAATTCATTTAATTAATATTTATTGAACACTAACTGTGCAAGGCATTATTTGAGATATAGTGGTTTCAAAACACACATACATCCCAAAAAAAATAGACAAGGTTCCTGATCTTCTGAGGGTATAGACAGATAACATGCCTTTAAGACTTTGTAAGTAACTACTCCTTAGGCAGAAGTTATCATCAAACTTAAATAAAAATGCTCAGAATATCTATGTTTCTTAAAGTCAAAACCTTTAGTCCTTTGCGTCCTCTCTCTCTCTCTCTCTCTCTCTCTTTCTCTCTCTCTCTCTCTCTCTCTCTCTCTCTCTCTCTCTCTCTCTCTCTCTCTCTCTCAAGTTTAAAGTTTTGGTTTCTCAGTTAATTTGCTAGAATGAACATTTTTAGGCCCAAAGAATTAGCAAAATGTAGAGTCTGACAATACTGGTAAGGATTAGGAAGAACAGGGACACTCTCACACTCCTGGTAGGACAAATTAGTACAACCCTTTGGAAAAACGGTTTATTAACTAATAAAACTAAAGATCCAGCAATTTCACTCTCAAATATGGCCCAGAGAAACTCCTCCTGCACATTTCCATCAGCACACATTAAAAAAAAAAAAGTTCATAGCAGTAGTATTCATAACAGCCAAAAACATCATCAACCCTAGAATGGCTACATATATTCAAATACTATGATGCTATATAGCAATGAAATTAAACTACAGTTCTATATAATAACATGAATGAAAGTTACAAACATACTATTAGGTCTGAAAGAAGACACAAAATAACACTTACAGTATTATTCCATGTATATAAAGTTCAAAAGCAGACAAAATTAAGCTATATGGTTTGCAATGAAACCTAGATAGTAACATCACAAAGTAAGGATATAATTATCATAAATGTCAGACTAGTCATACCTCTGAGCAAAAGTATGGTTTATAAGCTAGGAGAGGCACCCAGCAAGCTTCTTCAGGATGTAGCAATGACATATTTCTAAGTCCTATTGGTGGTTATATAGATACTTGTTTTTATAATTAATCTTTATACAATTATGTTTTGTGTATTTCTGTTATGTTTCATAATTAAAATGTTCAAAACATATGTTAAAATAATCTAAGAGTGTACATACAGTTGACCCTTGAACAACACAGTTTCGAATCGCATGTTTCTGACTATAAAAGTAAAACATGCTTTTTGGGTCCACTTATGAACAGATTTTTTTCAAAAATACTCCAGTATTTTTTCCCTCTGTGATTTTCTTAACATTTTTTTCTCTTGCTTACTATAGTGTAAGAATACAGTATATACACACATAACATACAAAATATGTATCCACTGACTGTTATCAGTAAGGCTTCCAGTCAACAGTAGCCTATTAATTCAATTTGGGGGGGAGTCAAAGTTATACATGGATTTTCAACTGCATGGGGGAATTGGTGCCCCTAAACCCTGCATTGTTTAAGGGTCAACTGTGTGTGTGTTTAAGTTTTATTTACGTATTTACTTACTAAATATATTTAATACTTATTATAAATAATATCTATTTATTTCTTCCAATGTCTAAGAGAAAATAAATGTCTTGCACAATACACCCTTGATTTCCCGCCTAAGACAATTTAGGATGAGAACTGGGTAACAGAGTAGGGCTACTCAGAAATGAATACCTACAGACAGGCTTTCTTACTATACTTGCTTTCTTTGAGTTTATATGCAATAACACTTAAGATCTGTATTTCAAGAATATTTTCAATACAGACACAAACATTTAAATCTATGTCTGTATGACTACCCACCAGGAGCCATTACTGAATACCCAAAGTATTGTAAGAAATAAACAAAAGCTTCTGAAAAGCAAAGCCAGGATACAAGTATATTTTGGTATTACTGTTTTAGTTTAATTGTGGCCTCTGCTGAAACCTCCAATGACTTCCCATCTCACTCCGAGTAAAAGCCAAAATCCTGACAATGGCTTAAAGGCCCAACACAATCTGGACGTCATTACCTCTCCTGCCTCATCTCCAATTACATTCTCCTGAGCCACACTGCCCTTCTTTGCTCTCGTTCCTCAAACAGAATAGGCTCGTTCCTGTCTCAGGGCTCTGTACTTGGCCTTTCTCTACGACTCTTCCCTGATATTCTCTTAGCACACACCCTCACCACTGTTGGGTTTTTCCGTAATGGTCACCATCTCTGTGAGGCCTACCCTGACACACTAAAAAACGTAATCCCCACGCCTATAGCCCCAGTAGTACTCCTCCATTACTTTTTTCTATAGCACTTAAAGTCATCTACCTTATTGTATTTGGAATGTAAGAAGGGAGACTCTTGTCTATTTTGCTGCTGCACCCGTCAGTGTCTGGCACATGGAAGGCCAGAAATAAATACTTATTTAATAAATTATTGAATTAATTTCCTTTTCTTTTGGATTTCTATCCTTGAAAGATTAAACAGTAACTCCATACACTCCAAAAAACAAAGTTTCCTCTTTCTATATGTTAAAATTAATAAAGTTTGTTTTACTAACAGGTTTCAGGTTTGTGTTCTTATTAATATTAATGAGTCACAGGTAAGATTTATATAAAGTTGATAAAAATGAAATTATATTTCCCCTAACAAATGTGCAGTGCCTGTTTTAACAGCAATGCTGGGAGAGCCCAGAGACACAAGGACTCCCCTGAATTGCTGGTGCAGGTACACAATGGCATAATCACTGTGGGAACTGCCTGATAAGATACAGCATGAAGACTGAGTGATTGCTTCTTTTACCTATACTTTTTGTTATTTTTCAGTTCTTAAAAAAAAAAAAAAGCATGTTTTACTTTTATAAGCAGAAAAACAGGTTTTTAAAAATGTTGCAAATAAAATATAATTTCAAGAAGTTCTTCACGTTATATTTTTACTAACACAGAAACAATAAAGGCTCCTGTTGTATATCTAGATGAAATAGCCCAAGAAGGAAACTATAGTTAGAAAAAAAATTATTTTTTAGTTAGGAACTAAATTTTTATGGAGTTTCAAGAGTAGAAGGGAAAACAAAACTCCATGGTGTTAGCATTCCAAACAAGAATATAATTTTTTTCTAAAGAAATATTTAAAATAGGAACATTTCTACACAGCATACAATGTGGGACTGATGTGATAAAGTGCAGGTAAGGAACTCCATTCAAACTTAGTGATTACAATGGCATAAGGAGGACAATTCACTAAAGAAAGTCTACGGGGTGACAAGTTAAAGTCGGAGTAAGCCTAAATCTAAAGGTTACTTTCCAACCAGAATAACTTGTGACCTGAACCATTTCTTAAGGCATAATAAATCTTAGAAAAAAAATACACAGCTATCTCATGTTGTACAATTATATTTATTACTAAGATTTCCATTTTAAGTTTTATCAATTGTTTTTAAAAATATGTAGCACATAAATTCTTCTCAAAGTCTTAAGATTGTTGATACAGTCATGAGGTGAAGCTACCATTAATATATATTCACTAGAGGCCCGGTGTACGAAATTCGTGCACTGGAGGGGAGGTCCCTCGGCCCGGATTGCGAGAGTGTGCAGGCCAGGCCGAGGGACCCCACCAGTGCATGATTGGGGCCAGGGAGGGACGTGGGAGGTTGGCCAGCCAGGGAGGGACAGCATGTCAAGCCTGTCTTGCTCACTCCTGATCAGCTGGACCCCAGCAGCAAGCTAACCTACTGGTTGGAGCATCTGCCCCCTGGTGGTCAGTGCACATCATAGCGAGTGGCTTTAGCATATCATTAGCATATTACACTTTGATTGGTTGAATGGCCAACCGGATGACCAGACATATTAAATTTATTGGGGTGACATGGTTATTAATAGGATCATATAGGTTTATATTATATAATATATTATATAGGATACATGAGGTGGCTGCCCAAACTAGTTAAGGAATTCCTACACAAATACTTGCAGCTGGCGGAGTGTATTATTAGAGAAGAGTAACAGTTTTCATTTGTAACACTTCAGTATTCCAACTGCTCAAAGCTCTGAATAGAATCCACCTTTAAGTGGGAGGGGAAATATGGAATATAAAAATTAAAAATATACTAAGCCTCACAATAATGAATAAAAGTATAGTGGATTAAAGACTCCAGAAAAAAATTATAAGTGAAAAACACTGGTCATTGAAACATATGGTCCCAGATTAAAATTTACCTGTAATAATTCTAATCTAAGGTGAATGTTTATATTTTTAAAATGCTTAATTTGGCTAAGAATGCTCCAAGAACTCTTCATAAATATCGACTATGTTTGGATCATGATGAACTTATACGGTGACACAAGAATTGCATGAACTTGCCCTAGCTGGTTTGGCTGAGTGGATAGAGCATTGGCCTGCAGAATGAAGGGTCCCAGGTTCAATTCCAAACAAGGGCACATACCTGGGTCGAGGGCTCAATTTCCAGTAGGGGGCATGCAGGAGGCAGTCAATCAATGATTCTCTCTCATCATGGATGTTTCTATGGCTCTCTCTCTCCCTCTCCCTTCCTCTCTGAAATCAATAAAAATATATTAAAAAAAAAAGAATTGCATGAACTGGATTGGAGCTAGGCCTACATTTAGTGGGCAGGGAATATTGTAGGAGTTAAAAAAAAGTAGTGAAAGAAAACAGAGGGGAGAAGGGGAAACGGTGAGTAATTATAGACATCTATGAAAAACAGCTATTGCATATGAGACAATAAAATCACAAAATATTAACAAGCAAGGGTTGCCAAATTTATCATATTCCAAAATGAATCCATCGGAAAAGAAATTTTCAGAGCCTCTGGCCCTAGTAAAAGAAGACTGTTGGGTGGTGGGCACACAGTGCAATATGCAGTTCTTATAACATAGAAATCCACACCTGAAACCTATGTGATCCTATTAACCATGTCACCCCAATAAATTTAATTTTAAAAAAAGATTTGCATTCCAAGTTGTGGAAGATTCTCCTCATAACTCCCTCTCCCTCAAATGATCCCTCCTTCTCCTCAAAGTGCTAGACCAAGTGGAAGAATTCAAATAAAAAAAATACTTAGAACAGAATCAAAACACCAAAGCAGTAACAACCAAAAGAAGGAGAAGAAGGAGGAGGTAGGGGAGGAGAAAACCATAAGGGATATGTATGAGGTTTTTGTTCACTAGAGTTTCGTTTTTAATGGCAAAAAATGAAAACAATTTATATATCCACCAAAGGGATTTGGGGAAACTGTGAAACGGTAATACAGTGAAATAAAAATAAAACAGCTAAAATGAGGGACCTCGATCTATACATATTCAGATGAATAGATGTTGAAAAACAAGAATAACTGAAAAAAATGACTTCCATAGAATTTATTTATATATTTATACACACATTTATATATTTCACACACTGCGCTGGAGGAATGCACACTGCATTTATGGTAATAGGTTGTCTCTAGGGAGCAAGGGTGGGAAAAAGAACTGAGAAAGTGGAAAAAAAAGGGGCTTCAGCTGAAGGTGTTTGTCACGATCTCTCTACTTGTTTGGTTTTTTGAAAAAACTTTTCAAAAACAATGAATTCAGAGGAAAAAGTAAATTAGAAAAGCTTTGAAAAATCGATATCAGAGCAGTATTTCAAACAGACAATACTGCAATCGGAATCAAACAAACAAAAAAAGCCAACGAATTCAGCCCTTATCTTCTCAGTAATGAAGAGTCCAGCTTTTGTTGGTAAAATATTTTTCCTGGTTGATGGGAATTACATAGCACTAGGGTTACTTGAAAAGGGAGAGAGTAAACAGACTGACTTCATATACTTCAGTAAAAAAGTACATTTTAAATAAAAATAATACTACCATAGTAACCCAGCATATCTTCAGAGAGGCTGTAAATCCTCATAAGGAACCATGTTTCTACAAAGTACCTTCTCTTTTCCTTTCTAACCTTCTAACCTCTATAGAACCTCTGTTCTATTCTACCTTCTAACCTACTATAGACATGTCCTCCATCTTTCCCTAATTTTACTTATGCCCCTCTCTAAGGACCAATCCCTACTTCTTTAATCACCTCAAATTTTAATACCTATTTAAAAAAAAAACTTGAGACTTTCTGAAATGATTTAAGCTTTTCCTCTTTTTTCAAATATGTTTTTCCTCCCTATTCCTTTACTTTTCCCACCCCAACCTATTTTTCCCCTTCCATTCTCTTGCTGACCAATAGTTGCCTTCAACTGCTAGCAAGCCTCTAGATGTTTATAAATTTCACTTCTTAAGAAAAAGATATTCCCAAGTAAACCAAACAAACTCCCACTCCACAGCCCAAAGGTCAAGTAAAGGGGGAAAAAACTAAAGTAAAAAATACTAACCATATTTTCCTGCCTTTCATTTTGACATTATGGCTAGGGATAAAGTTCTAACTACCTAATGGAAGAGCAAAACCACACTTGCTTGTACATTTTATCATCTTTATAGCATTTAAATGTATCTGGAGTCCTGTTTCACAAGGCACTTGGGTTAAGAATAATAAAGCCATTGAGAATAGGTATGTACAGTTGAGTTCTATAGCCTAGTAGAAAGATAACCTCAAGAGTCACAGTAGAGGTACAACCCATACACTCCCCCATCACATCCTCCTGGTCTTCTTAAAAAAAAAAAAAAAAAAAAAAAAAAGTCCAAGGTCCTTTTTGTTAAAAGCTTTAAGCTATATAAGCATTCTCTCACAAGCAAGCGGTATTCAGCGCTTCACAGTCTTCAAAGTACTTTGACATTCATGATCTTATTTGGGATTTTTAAACAGCTCTGTGAGGCACGCAGGACAAGAATTTTACAAATAAGGAAACAGAAGCTCAGAGGTTACAATCTGTCACCGTCACACAGCTATTAAGGGGTTTGGATTCAGAATTTAAATCTTTCAACTCCTAACCCAATACTTTATAATTCATGTGACTAGGTGATTCTTTGATCAGGTAGTCTTTTACTCAACATACAGAATTTGAAAAATATCTGATATGAAGACATTCATACACCCCAGCTTCCAATTCCAATTTCATTTTCAAGTGGCAATTCTGTCGAAAAGTATGCCCTTTGTTCTAATGAATTCTATGCACCATTATTAATGGGCAAATTGTTGATAGGCTCATGCCTATCTGCTTTCAAGACTGAGCCCTGGGCACAAATCATAGGTCCTAATACTTTTAGAATGCCTTTCCATGCTTTGGTTCCTAATCATCATTAATTAAAAAAAATAAAATGTCTACTGTTCTTACATGCCAGAGTAATTTTCTAGTCTGAGTTTCTGAGAATCCAGTCTTTTTTTTTCTCTAGAGATCTCTCTGTTTTGCCATAAGATTACAGAATTTAAAAATATAATTTCTATCATTACTTAACTATACTCATTTCAGGTATCTAATATGACTAAAATACTGAGTGACACCATCTTCTATCCATTTGCTCAACCCAAAACCTTTTTTATTTAAAATCCTCACCCGAGGATATGGTTTTTTATTGATTTTTTTTTTTTTTTTTTTTTTTTTTTTTTTTTTTTTAGAGAGAAAGGAAGCGGGGATGGTGTATGGGACAAAGTTCCAACTAACTGAGCCCCCAGCCAGGGCCCAAATCCTATCTTTTCATATCAGATCTATCAGCAAGTCCTGTCAGCTGTCTTGTTCCCTAATATATTCCACACATCTACCCATTTTAGTTTTATCCATTTCTGTCCATTTTCTCTTACCTGAACCAGTGTTAACTGTTTTCTAATTGATCTCCCAGCTTCCTCTATAGCACAGTCTATTCTCCACATAGCAGCCACAATGAACTCTTAAAAAGTAAATCAGATCATGTCTCTCTTTCATTTAACCACACTTAGAATAAAATTCAATATCTTTACCTGACCCTATAAGTGCTGGCCCACTATACCAAATTCACCACCTACCCTTCTACATCACTCTCTTCACTCTCAACACACTGGCCTTCTTTCTATAAATAAGCCATGGCTGTTTCTATCACAGGGTCTTTGTATTGTTTTCCCTCGGCCTAGAAAACCCTTCTAGATACATTGCTTGCTTCTTGTTATTTTGGTCTTAGCTCAAAAGTCACCTAGTTTACTCTGACTACAGTCAAAAGTAGCAGTTCTACCCACACCTTCTATGAATTTGCTTTATGTGAACTTTTATGTAAATTAATCCACTACACTGTTTACAGTCTAGAGCCTGATCATCTCTTCTGAGTGCATTTATAATACTGACATTCTGGTCCTGGAAAGCTGAAAACCAGGATGTAGGCAGTGTGTGTGTGGGGGGCGGGGGTTGTGTAAATATAATACTCAGTTCAAAGCCAGAAGCTGCACACTGATCTTTTTCTTTTTAGCATCCAACAGAAATTTTCTTTTAGGTATAAACATTTTTAAACAAAGCCATTGTTAATCTTTTTGAAAATTCTTCTATTATATCCATTTATGCTTTTATTTTAAAAAACAGTATCAAGCCTCTCTGTCATTATTTTTTATTTGCCTTAAAGAAATCACCAGTTTTTCTGACCACCAAGCCTTACTCTATAATACATGACTTACTGTCTATCAATTAAAGAAACCATCCAATCATAATGGGACTGGGGATCCAGGGTCTGTTTTCCAAGATAAGAAACTGGCTTACAAATAGAAAAATAAAGGTAGATATAAGGGCATTTTTGGAGATGGAGATGTAAATAATACCAACAATTTTAACAAATGCCTTATTGAGTGATAAAAAAAATCAAGAAAACTTGCTAATACTACTTAATTTTTCAAAAGTAAAAGACTGAAGTGATATGAACAAAGTGAAGGGAGTTCTTTGCTATTAGTCTGAATACTCTTTAAGGGCAAGGGACTTGCATCTAGAATATCCTGTGTTGTGCCTGGCACATATAAGGTATTCATAAACATCTGGCGAATGAAGAAATTAGTAAAATAATTCTAAAGATATAAAAGGACTTAATGAACACCCAAATGATTTTGTTCTACAGATTAGGAAAATGAACCCCAAAGCAGCTTAGTGGCTTGCCCAATGTAACATAGTATACACAGGAGGCCAAGAGCAGAGCTTAGACCAAAACCCAAGCTATTCTACTATCTCACTACAGTTACATTGAAAAATACAGGTGCTGGGCTCAAGAATTTCAATGTGAGTAAATGAAAGATAATGCATTAGTGAAAAATAGTCAAACTATAATTAAGGACATTTGAGTTCAATAATGATTTGAAATGTAAAAAAAGAAAAGAAAAAAAAAGAACTTGACGAGGCACAATAGTTACCCAATTTGAAGAGTCCAAATGGACCAACCAAATTCTTCTCTCCATTATCAGAAAGGATACTGAAAACAAACCAGAAAACACATGTAACACTGACATCCTCCAACCTAGCTTTAAAGTCTTACCTAACCAAATTAAGTCAACTGTCAAACTAACTAATTCCAACAGAAGTAAAGTGATTATACAAACTGGATTCATCCCTAAGTACACAGGGTTACAAACACAAATTTGCAACTCTATTTGTTCTTGGCCCTCTATAACCTTTTCTTCCTTTCAATTCAATAAAAAAGTTACTGATTAAAACTGCACAGACATGATTTACTCTGATCCTTAAGATGGGAAAAGGTCTCTTTACTCTATTTCCTAAAACCCTTTCCTTCAAAAAACAAAGATTCATCTTATCAGCCTAATCAAATTATTATCAAACTAGAGGCCCGATGCACAAAATTCATGCAAGGGGCTGGGCCCTCGCAGCCCTGGCTTCGTCTAGAAGGTCATCTGGAAAGTCGCCCGGAAGGTCGTTAGGCTGTGCAGTCTAATTAGCATATTATGCTTTTATTATTATAAAGTATCCATTTTGAGAGAGGCCTATAGATTAAATTTTATTCCCCACCTATAAAATAGTAAACTCACAAGCAAAGATAATTTTTAAACTTTTAAAAAAGTTGATTTGAGAGAAAGAGGGAGAAAAACATCGACGTGGGATGCTTGCTATATGCACCCTGACCAAGGATCAAACCTGTACCTGGGTATGTGCCCTGACCAGGAATTGAACCCACCACCTTGTGTTGTACAGGACGATGCTCCAACCAAGCCACATCAGCCAGGGCAAGCAAAGATATATTTTTATCCTAAGTCCAACAACCAACCAATCTTAATATTAATGTTTCTATTGCTTGAGCCCTAAAGTCAATCAACCATAAAAAATATTCTTTAAATGCAATTTGGATGTCCAGTCCCATGTTGAACTACCAGCCTCATTACTACAGATTTCTTTAGAATGACTTTCCAATCAGTTTATTTGAATAAAGAGAAAAAGTTTCTGGCCTTAAAGAGCCAGGAAAAGACTTAACTTATAATTAAAAGAAAAACTGCTCATATTTTCAAGAACTGAGAAATTACCAATATATAAATTTTCCTCCTTTAAAAAATATACTACCATCTTTTACAGAAGATATTGATAGAAAATAAGTTTTGCCTTTAAATAGCAAGTCACTTTGAAGTCACAAAAATTAGATGAATATTAGATGAACAAAAACTCAATAAAGCCAATTTTACAAATCTAGAATAGTTAGGTATTCAAACAAAAAAGGGAAGCTTTGGACTCTAAACACAAATTCACTTCAAATACTAAATACTTACAGGACTCATAAATAAATTCACTGTTAGGGGATTGAGTCTTCAAAGTTCCAATATGTGGGTAAGAGTTACCACTACCACTTTATCTTTATTGCCAGAGAAGATAGTGACTTGAAGAAATGTTAAAAAAAAAAAAAAAAAAAAAAAAGAACTTAGAAAAGTCAACATTTTATTGGGTCTTCCAAAATCAATTCTTTGCAACAAGAAGAGGACATCATTTAAGTAAACTGTTACACTAAGAATAGAACAAATCAATATATTCTTAAGCTTTTGTAGTCCTCAGAACCTGAACTCTAGCGCAAGCTTTGTAGATACTTTCCGAAACCTGAGCTTGCCTTATTGCTTTCCTTCCATTCCTCCCTTCCTTTCTTTCCTCGCCTGAGGATATATATTTATTGATCTTTAGAGAGAGAGGAAGGAAGAGAGAGACAAACATTGATATGAGAGAGAAACATCAATCCCCTGCCTCCTGTACACGCCCCAACTATACAGGATCGAACTTTCAACCTAGGTATGTGCCCTAACCGGGAATCAAACCCACAACATTTTGGTGCACAGGATGACGCTCCAACCAACTGAGCAACCTGGCCAGGCTGAGTTTTCTCATCTTTAAATTGAGGGAAACTGTCCAAGAATCTCTAAGGTCCCTTCCAGAGCTAGAGTTTTATGTCCCTTTGGAAATACTGTTAAAATTATACCTGCCTCTCTTCATGTATGCTTTTTAAAAACTAAAAACAATACATATAACATACAAATTCAAAATTATAGACACCCAAATCCAGACACCAAATCCCTTTTCCAAAGCCTAAAGATAACCACTATTTTCTTTTCTATTCTCAGAAACATACAAAAACCACACAAAACCAAAAAGGGGGCATGTACCAGCAAACTAACTCTCTCTCTCTCTCTCTTATATTCCCTTGTAGGCACACATACACCTTATTTTTTCTAAAGTTTGCAAAGAATTCTAGTGTACACTAATGTGCGGTTTTCAGGATTTTTCTACTGCAAGTAATATAGCAAACAGGTATATCTAAATATAAGTGCAAGCAAGACCAAGAACCTGTGCATTGTTTATTTTGATAGATATTACCAAAATGCCCTACAAAATGCTGTTCCAATGATACATATTCCCCACATAAGTGCCTGATTCCCCACACTTTTGAGCATCTACCATCTTAATACACACTTTTCATCCAGTATGATTAGAGACAGAGAGACATAAACAAACCTTTGGCAGAAGAGCCAGTGAGACTAGACCCCAAAAAAAGAAAAAAAAAAAAAAAGGCCAGAAATTTGTCTTTCATTAATTAAGTGGAAAAACTTCAGTCAAAATATATCAGAAATGATATGCGGTACTTGTCTGTGTACAAGATTTATGTGTAGCTGTTTCCTTCAGATGTTTGCAAAAGAAGATATTGATAGAAAATAAATTTTGGGGGTGTGGAGAGGAAACACAAGGAGAGTAGGTGAGCAACTTGTACTGCAGATTTTATAATTCCAAGGAGACTCAGTTCTGTCTTGGATCATGATATGGATTAATAACATGTATGAATAAATTCCTCTACATATAAGCTGGCCACTTTTATCCAGAGATGATTATCAGCACAGTAAAAAGTCAACTTAATTCCTTATCTTTATCACTGACAAAGGATTCCTATTCAGCCTTTTACCCTAAAATTAATTGGAATAATGCATGATTCCAGAGGTTATAAAAGTGTTAATAAAGCACATAGGAAGCAACTCTTGCTATATTTTAAAAGTGTTTTTTATTTAACAATTGGAATAATGCCTAGCATGCTGTACTAAGTAACTGTTAAGTTATTCACACTATCCACTTTGAAAATTACCATCTTCATTTAACAGTAAGTATTTGCAAAAGACCATGTGAACATCAGGCAACTCTAGGAATATACGTATCTGTATGTGTATGAACTTGAGTATGTATGTGTGTATGTATGGGAGACTACATTAAGTTTCTAAAAATAAAATAAATATAGACAAACATTCTCATTTTACTGTCCTATAATTTGCTATCACAGCTGACCCTTGCACAACATGGCTTTGAATCTCATGGGTCTACTTATAAGCAGAACATTTTCAATAACTATACAGTTGGCCCTCTGTATCCCCAGGTTTCACATCCCCAGATTCTGTGGATGCGGAGAGCCAAGTCTATCCATTGCTCTTCACCATTTTATATAAGGAACTTGAGCATCCTAAGATTTTGGTTTCTACCCACGAGGGTCCTGGAGCCAATCCCCCACAGATACTGAGGGATGACTGTAGTTAAGTAAAACTTACATATGGATTTTTGACTGTGTGGGGATCAGTACCCCTAATGCCACATTGTTCAATGGTCAATTGTATAAGTATTTATTATATCTTCAGTTGTAGTTTGTTATCACGTTTTGGAGGGAGAGTGCAAATTATACTTTTTGTGTTTAGAGTCCAAATTATACTTTGGTCTTTCTCTAAAATGTGAAAAAAAATTTAATTTATAATTAGGGAAATGCAGTATATTTAATGCAGTATGTTTGTTTCCGGCAAAAGCTCCGTCTAATTTTATAAGAAAAGTGGGGAAATACAATTTAGGAACACTCAATATGAGATTATTCCGAATACATTATATCTTCTCCTCACCCAAGTAAACCAACCAACCATACCCAGCACTAATTTTCATAAGAAAACTGCCCCCAATTTCTTCTATTATCAGGGGATCAATTTAAAAAACTCACAATTTTAAGCATCTATAGGAAGCACTCAGAATCAAGGCAATCCTTATATAATATATAAAACTAACCAACCACAGAAAGTCCTATGTTGAGGGCCAGGAGCATCTCTTTTATTGATTTTTTTTTTTTTTTTTTTTAGATAGAGAGATAGAGATAGAGATAGAGATAGAGATAGAGATAGAGATAGAGATAGAGAGATAGAGAGATAGAGAGAGAGATTTAGAGATAGAGATAGAGAGAAATAGAGATAGAAACACTGATTTTTTTGTCCCATTTATTTATGCATTCATTGACTCTTGTATGTGCCCTGACTGGAGATCATACCCACAACCTTGGTGTACTGGGATGATGCTCTAACCAACTTAGCTACTGGCCAGGGCCAGAAGCATCTCTTTTAAAATGAATTGGCCTTGCCCTAGCCTTGGCTCAGTGGATAAAGCGTCGGACTGTGGACTGAAGGGTCCTGGGTTCAATTCCGGTCAAGAGCACATGCCCGGGGTTGTGGACTCCATCCCCAGTAGGGGCGTGCTGAAGGCAGCCATTCAATGATTCTCTTTCATCACTGATGTTTCTATCTTTCACCCTTTCCCTTCCTCTCTAAAATCAATAAAAATATATTTAAAATTTTTTAAAAAATAAAATAAAATGAAGTGGTCTTCTCAACCCTTGTTCTGATTACATCACAAATGATCAATGGGACCCAATGCCAAACACTGGACTCAGAGCACATAATTCCAACAAGGCATCAACTGGGAAAGGGAGTGGGGAATTGAACTAAATGGGACACAAAGTCAGATAAAAGGGTTACTTGGCACCTTGGCCGGCTTGGCTCAGTGGATAGAGCGTCAGTCTGCAGACTGAAGGGTCTTGGGTTCGATTCTGGCCAAGGGCACATGCCTGGGTTGCGGGCTCAATCCCGAGTAGGGGGTGTGCAGGAGGCAGCTGATCAATGATTCTCTCTCATCATTGATGTTTCTCTCTCTCTCTCCTTCTCCCTTCCTCTTGTCTCCCTTCCTCTCTGAAATCAATAAAGAAATATACCATACAAAAAAAAGGGGGTTACTTGGCAAGGGTCCAGTCTATGACATTATCAAAAAGTCATGTGGGAGGTCCTTAAATTCTAATATTAATGAAGAAACCATTACCTGTAGGCATATGAATAGGCCCTTTAAGATTGATTGATTGCAGCTGAAGAAAAAGTCGTCTAAGGTGCTAGCAAATTCTACTGAATGGAGTTCAATGTCCTGTCTACCAGACTGAATTCTACAGATTTGTAGATAAAAATTTTAGGTTAGGAGTTTTCAAATAAAATTATATATCAAAGAAAAACAAATATTCCAATCACATAAAGAGGCGGGCCTCAGACTAAAATGAAATAATTAGGTCCTTCAATACAATCCACTGTTTCCAAGACACACAATCTGTTTCTTGGACTTGAGAATGGTATTAAGTGGCAATGGATGAAGGAGAAAATAAACGACTACTTGAAATTAATCCAAAAATCAAATCTAAAAACATCCAATTTAACACTGAGCTAGCACATAAGTCAAAAACAAACTAAAGCAGTATTTGGTTGGGTTCCCATGTTACATGGCAAACTACTATGACATAAAAGAAAATAATGGTTCATGATTGGCTGTAGACAGTCTGGTAACCAAGATGCATATTTATGGTTTACAGCCCATACTTGCCACAACAGTTTACCCATTCCAATCATGTAATGCAAATAACTTCCAAAAATAAGTACTTTGGAGTGTTTTTTCCACTGTATGAGTTTTGTGGGGTTTTTTGGTATGAGTTTTTAATGAGCATGTACTCCATACAAGACACAGTAGTCAAGGCACAGTACAGAGGAATGGATGTGTCTTAGTCTAATGCTGAATAAAACTACTAAAACTTAATGTCCAATGTCCCTGAGAATTCCACATAATTTATAATTAACCCAATCACTTCTATAAATATTGCACACCTATAAACTTTGACTTTCATAACTGATGTTAATTTAGCTAATTCAAAATCTATATTATAAAAGGCCTGTGGCCATAACACCCAACGACCGGAATCACCAGGAGATGCATTGATGGGTCCCGTGGCGCCGGGACTCTGCTCTGGGTCCCACAGCACAAGGGGGACTCTGAGTCTTGCACGATTTCGTGCGCTGGGCCTCTAGTATCTTTATATTATGTTGGCAATAAAGATGATAGTTATCCTCCTGATTATAGAATGAAAGTATGATCTTTATTTCAATTCCTACCATAATTGAAGATGAAAACTTATTTAAAAAGAAAATTTTTAAATACTGTAGATATCTACAGTGAAGTCATTCACAATTTATTGCAGGGAAAAAGACCAGAGTCAACATAGTGCTCACTATCCAATTTGTAGATTCTTCAGATCCTATGTTGCCTCTCTGTCTTCAAATAGTGATAACCAAGTAGAAAGAGAATAAAGTTAAGCCCACCCATTCTCTTATTTGTAAGAATTGGTGATAAAATTGAGAAGAATTTCTTAAAATGAGGTTTTAGCATTATGAAAAGTTTTAATCATAATGTTAAAAGACTATAGGTGAAGAGCACCCACAAAACTCCCAGATAAAGTCTGAATGCATTTTTTAAACAATTCTTATGTACTGTAAAATTTCTTTTGTATAAAATTAGAGTGTGAATTTTGACAAAATTCACATGTAACCACCACCACAATCAAAATAATAGAAGTTTTTGTGTTAATTTTAGGACAATAACCACAAATAAGAGTTATCTACAGGGCTTACATCAAGCCCTGGCCTGTTTGCTCAGTGGTTAGAATGCTGGCCCAAGACTGAAGGGTCTCCCGATCAAGGGCACATAACCTCAGCTGCAAGTTTGCTCCTGCCCCCGGTCAGTGCCAGTGCAGGAGGCAACCAGTTGATGTGTCTCTCTCACACTGATGTTTCTCTCTCTCCTCTCCTCCCTTCCTTTTCACTCTCTCTAAAAATCAATGGAAAAAAATATCCTCCAGTGAGGATTTTAAATAAATAAATAAATAAATAAATAAATAAATAACTTACATTAAAAGATCTCTACCAAGTACAAGCAGATAAAACAGGACCTAAAAATTTAAACAAGGATTTATTGAAAATAGAGGAATACTGGCCTCTGCTTTAACTCCTCCCTTCTAGCCAATCCAAATCACTTACAATCATGCCCATTTCTTTAACTCCCATGGCATCAGTTACTATGTACAAGCGTCTCTCTTCTGTACCACAGACTAACTTCCTACTACGAGACATCTCATGGCTATCTCAAAGGCCTCTCAAACTCATCAAGTCCAAAATGGAAGCCCATCTCTCCCCACCCCCAAAACTTGTCTTCCATAATCCTACCGTTCAACCAAGTACTCAAACTAGAAACCTTAGAGTTAGCCTTAACTCCCCACGCTCCCTCACTACCACCACACCTCCACTTCCTACCCCCCAATTTAGTCAATCATCATGACTTGTCAATTTCACCTCAGAAATACATCCCAATAAACCATTCCTCTTGATCCCCACAACCAACAACCAGCTTAATCAGTTCAGGACATTAGTATACTGCAGTATTATCTTAATTAATGCAAAACTTTCTTGTTTCATTCCTGCAGAGTAAGCTGGTTGTTTTTTTTCACCTCAGCATCTTTGCATATAGTGTTTCCTCTACCCAGAATGCCTTTTTTTCATCTTTGTAAATATCTACTCTAATCACTCCAAGTAAAATTAAATGCTTCCTCATCACTCTCAATGTGTAAATCTCTTGCTTTTGTAATTATTGTCTTTTCCACCAGACTGAGTGTCCCAGGAGAGCACTTAACTGTGTTATATTCACCTTGTAAGTCTGGTGTCTAGGCATTGTCCAGCAAATAGTAGATACTTAATAAATGTGTAAAAAATGAGTAAGTGTATGTATCATGACCCAGATAAAATGATTTCCCTTTGCTAAGATTCTATGCTTATCAAGTGATCTTTTGCTTAGTCCAATACAGTAGTTGCATAACTGCAGGCAAGTTACTAAAAACCTCTCTGTGCCTCAAACTCATTACCTGTAAAATACATGTAAGAACACCTCCCCCATACGGTTACTGTGAAGAGTAAATGAGTTAAATACATGTAAAATGCTTAGAGCAGTAAGTGCTCAGTGAACATTACCTATTGTTATTAGTTTTTTAATAATACCCAGTGCTAGGAGGGGAATGGACTGAGCAGACACATGTTTTCTTGGTCATGGGAAAGACCATTCCCTCAACATACATGAATAAAGTGATATTCTGGTTTATCTGTCTGCCCCTTGCAGTTTGGTTAGCTACCTTTCCACAAGACCAATCAACTCTGGTGACAATGGAGTGGATCCTCAATCTTGAAGACCACATTCATCAAGTTGACAGCATCCTGAGAGGGCTTGTAAGAAGAGCTAGCTGGTCACCTACGACATCTTACCTAATGTTTTCTCTAAAAGGCAACATTTGGTCAAATATAGTACAATTTAGTGAAAAGAATGTGATGTTACAAGGGAAATACTTAAAGTATGCCACTAATTAGCTTTGAATATGATTGTGTACTTTAAAGAGAAAGTCTCTGAGTTTTAAAAAGTACTAGTCAGCTCTCAATTATCCACACTAAAAGAGGTGAAAAATGGCATAATTCAAATTGTATCTGAACTAATAATAAAATGTATTTACATAGCTTGGCCATACATTGAAAACATCATGGGAGTGAATTAAACACAAAAGAAGGAAGCCAGCATGAGATAAATTCCTACAGATAATTTACATGATGATAATTTAAAACTGAGTATTGTTATATAATTCCTCTCAACCTCACAGTATCCTCTTGAGGCTCAATCTTAGCTATGAAATTCTTTCAAACAAAAATCTCTAAATGTCATTTAGAAATAAATGATGAGAACTGAGTTTTTAAAGGTGAATCAATCTAGACCTGGGAAGCCATGAGAGAATCATCCACTTGAGGATTTTTGCTCCCACAAATGTGGAGATGCATTACTGCGCCTAAAGAGCCAGAAGTGAGTATCAGCCTAACTACAGGCCAATTTATTTTATAAAATCAAGGTATTTTTTAAAGGTTATGTAACAATTTCAGTGCCAGAAAGTATTTCGGTGACCACCTAATACCCTTTGATTTTATAGAAGAAACAGATTCACAAAAGTTGAAACATGTCTGTCAAACTACAAATTAAAATAAATATTTAAGTATTGGGAAGTTCATATAATTGACATATAACACTATATTAGTTTTAGGTGAACAACATATGATTTGATATATGTATATAAATTGCAAAATAATTACCACAATAGGTTTAGTTAACATCCATTACCACACATAGTTATAAAAAAACATTTTTTCCTTGTGATGAGAAATTTTAAGGGCTACAGGAAGTTCATTATTTAAAAAATTCACTTAAATAAATAACCATCTATATTTCATGTAAATAGAGACTTTAATGTATTCAGTTTAATTAAACTGGGCCACATCTATATATCTGCTTTATTTTATAGATCCATACTGTACAACTTCAAATGTCCGAGTAATAAAATTGGTCCTCTGGGATATCACTTTAATCCTGTACATTCTCTCCACTACACCATAACCACCATCATCCTTTCGCATTACTCTACTATTTGTGAGCTCATATGTACAACCATGTGTCTTTTATTTTTTCCATGTGTCTTCCTCAAATTTGTTCATACCATTCCTAAAGCCAGGAATGTTCTCCTACCTATTTGAATATCACCCTTTGGGATCCAGGTCAAGTTCCACATTGCCTTGAAGCTTTTCCTAATCACCCCAGTTCACTCTGAATTCCTATAGTACTTATTGTTACTTTCTTGGCAGCTAATAATGTTACTTAGAATACCTTACCTGATAATTAACATAGGATGCCCAGTGTATATGTCTTTGTCTATCCCCCAAATTTTCTTTTGGTAGGTCTAATGAGACCTAGGAATAGGTACTTAAAAACCAAAACAAAACAGCTGATAGAAGAATAAAATTTCTTTTTCCCTTTATTAAAATGTCCTTTAATGCTGTTTAAATTTCCTTTTAACTATAAAAATACTTAAAGTTGGGAAAACATAGAACATTGCATACCCTTTAATACAGAAATTCCTAATCAGTATATAATAACTTATATATAAGGAAGTTCATCATAGCATAATTTATACGCAAAACTGGAGAAAAAGGAAGTTCATTAGTAGGGAACTGGCCAAATAAAATATGATGCGCCTATACAACAGAATACAACAGAATTCTACATCGTTACTTTAAAACATGATTATTTTAGTAACATGAAAGCTTTTTATATTTTAACTAGAGGCCTGATGCACGAAATTCGTGCAAGGGTAGGGTCCCTAGGCCTGGCCGGCGATCTGGGCTGCTCTGTTAGGTCCCTTGGCTGGCCTGGGGCCTGCGGGCTGGGGGCAGCTCCTGCGTTGAGCATCTGCCTCTGGTGGTCAGTGTGCGTCAGAGCGACAGGTCATGGGAAAGACCATCCTGCCGTTACCTCCATTTGCCTATTAGGCTTTTATTATATAGGATTTTTTTTTCTTTATTTTCTTCTATTTTTTCATTACAGAATAAAAACAATCTTTTATTCTGAAAAAAACTGTAGATTTTGAAATTACACACAACTCTTTTTAAGAATTTGTGTGTATTGTGCATTACTCACATTTACTATTATCGCCACCACTTAAGAAGTGACGCTAGCTCATGAAGAGCAGTAGTCCCTAACAAAGTATCAAAGTATACATGCAATTAACTTCCCTGCTGTTTTCATGCTGTTTCTTCAAGCAAGAAGTTTCTGAAATAACTGACCAATGATTTTCACTGAAGGAAGTTTCTCATTCTATATAATAAAAGGGTAATATGCAAATCGACCAAATGGTGGAACGACGGGTCGCTATGATGTGCACTGACCACCAGGGGACACACACTCAATGCAGGAGCTGCCCCCTGGTGGTGAGTGCACTCCCACAGGGGGAGCGCCACTCAGCCAGAAGCCGGGCTGATGGCTGGCAAGCGCAGCGGCCCACCTCCGTGGCAGCACTAAGGATGTCCGACTGACGGCTTAGGCCCGCCGTCAGTCGGACATCCCCCGAGGGCTCCTAAGCCGTCAGTCGGACATCCCCCGAGGGCTCCTGGACTGTAAAAGGGCACAAGCCGGGCTGAAGGACCCCCCCAAGTGCATGAATGTTGTGCACCGGGTCTCTAGTCTATACAGAATAGGTTTCCATAAGTGGTGACAGATGGCAATGAGTCAAGTCATCAAGACAAATTATATTTCAAAGGTCAACCATCACCACCACCACCACATCATCAGGCCACCAAGGTAGACAGGAACTACCACTGGTCCATTTAATATCTCTGGTCCACAGATTTGAGTACTGGGGTAAACTAAGTGTCAATACATGCAAAGTCTAACACTAAGGCACTGTGTCTTTGTGTTGACAGGATTTCCACTTCAATGCTCCCACAGACATTCCACTTCAGATACTCATCCACACTCATACCTTAGCAAGGATCTCTTGGAATTTTCTCTACTTTCCAGATATCAACTTCTGAATTTTCCCCTCTGAACTCCTATTCTTTCTACCAAGAGGAAGGGAAGAAGGGAAGAGTTAAGATGAGAAAACACCAAGTGCAAAAAAAGCCCAGAAAGAGGACCTAGTTGGGTATACTGGAAGAACAGAAGGAAATCCATTGCAGCTTTAACATGGTAAACAAAGAAAACACTGTACAAGAAATAGGCAAGGATCATATATATTTCAGAGGATCTAACAGGTCATGATAAAGATTTTGGACATTGTTATTTTCATAAATTTGTCATTCCCGTGGTGAATAAATTTTATATAAACGAAACCTAAATCTATGTTTCAAACCTCATCTGCTCTTCCAAAACCCAATGCAATGGATTCAACTGCTTGCCTGCTAGCCAGCCTCTCCTAAGTGTCAATACATGCAAAGTCTAACACTACCTTTTTTCCAAAACCAGCTCCTCCTGCCTATTTTATATCTGCTAACAGACTGATCATTCATTCAGACTTGATATCTCAAAGCTAACTTTCATTGCTTCTTAATGTCCACTGCCACTAGATATGGGCTCCATGGGTCCTCAAATCTCCAATCTACCCTTTTCTATTTTAGTCCCCTTGCCACTATCCTTGTTCACACTATCACCAATTCATGTTTAAATTACTGGAATAGGCTAACCAGTTCTTTCTCCATCAAATTTACCCTATATGATGTCATTTAGATATGTTTAAGACCACCAATAAGCAGGTAATATATAAATTTATTAACTGGAGTTCTGACTTCAAGCTCCACTCATATCATACTTAACATATTTATACTTAGCTTCATTCACATCTGAAATTTAACATGTCTAAAATTGAACTCCTAATTTCCGATCTTCCCTCCAAATCCCACACCTACTCCTCCTATTCCTCTATCCCCATTCCCATCTTAGTAAGTGGCACCTCTACCCATCCAATTGCTTGAGCCAGAAACCTGGGAATCATCCTTGACACCTTCTTCTCCCTCAACTCCCACATTCAATCTATAATTAAATGAATTATTTATTTAACACACTTCAAATCCATCTACTTTTCTCCATCACCTCTGCCACTGAATCCCACCTGCACAGATTCTTTCTTTTTTTTCTAAATATATTTTTATTGATTTTGGAGAGGAAGGGAGAGGGAGAGAGACATAGAAATGTCAATGATGAGAGAGAATCATTGATTGGCTGCCTCCTGCATGCCCACCACTGGGGATCGAGCCCACAACCCCGGCATGTGCCCCTGCCCAGAATCGAACCTGGGACCCTTCAGTCCGCAGGCTGACACTCTATCCACTGATCCAAACCGGCTGGGGCTGCACAGATTCTTATTTAAGTGACAGGAGGAGCAGCCGAGGCATCAAAAATTTTAAAAGCTCCCCAGGTGATTTTAACATGCACTTAAAGGTGAGAACCATTGCTCTATAGATTCTGGACTCCCACTAACCTCTCTGACCTAATTTCTACCACTTTCTCCAGCCACACTGGCCCTCCTTGCTGGTCTCTTGAACTTGCAGGCACATACCGACATTCCTCATGGCTTTTGCCCTTGCTATGCCCTCTGTATGGAGTTCTGATTCATTCCTTCATCTCCTATAGATATTTACTCAACTATTTCAGTGATTTAGTGAGATGGTCCCTGGCCGTTGTATCTAAAACTGCAACCCCATCACCATGCCAACATTCCCTATCTCTTTCTCCGGCTTTATTTTTCTCCTTGGGACTTACCACTTTTTAACATACCATATACTTTATCTTGTTTATATACTTCATGAGAGCAGGGATTTTTATGTTTTGATCCTTAACTATATCCCTAGCACCCAGAATAGCATCTGACATAAGGTAGATAATTAATACTTAACTCCACAGCAAGGCCTTCTCAGATTCCCCCAACTAAATTTAATTTCCCCATTATTTCCCTAATACTAATTTATTCCTTTCCTTCATAACATTTACAGTAATTTATAATTATGTTTATTTGTTGAAGCTCCTTTCCTAGCCTGTAAATTCTATGAGAATAAGGATATTCTGTTTGGCTCACCATTATAAGTATACACCATTCCTTATGATTACGTGGCACAGTAACTATTTTAAAAAGTAATCAATGGCCCTAGCTGGTCTGGCTCAGTGGATAGAGCATCGGCCTGAGGACTGAAGGGTCCTGGGTTCGATTCCACTCAAGGGCACATGCCTGGGTTGAGGGCCCAATCCCCAGTAGGGGGTGTATAGGAGGCAGCCGATCAATGATTCTTATCATTGATGTTTCTCTCTCTCTCTCCCTCTCCCTTCCTCTCTGAAATCAATAAAAATAATTTTTTAAAAAAGTAGTCAATGAATGAATTAATGAATGAGGCCCAACACATTTTCTGAAAGCATATCTGATCATGTAATTTTTTTCAATCAAAATCTTTCAAAGTCTCTCCATCACTTATCTTGGTAGAAAACCTTCTATGTTCTGGGCCAATTTACTTTCTTGCCTTATTTCCCATTATCCCATGTGTCTTTTGCTTTAGCTATTCTACCCTGTTCATTATTTCTGGTACATACCCAATACTAACAAACACTGCATTTCCCCACCTCCACATTTTTGTTCAGGACATTCCTTCTGCCTGAATTCCCTTCCCGTCTCTGCCAATAAAATTCCAGCTTTCAAAATATCTATCCTTCAAAACCCAGCTCAAATGCAACCTTCACAAAGACAGTCCTGACTCCCACCCCAACTTCCCCAACTCAATTATCCCTTCCTTTTCTAAACACCAAAATATATAATACTGGTTTAAACCCCCTACTCTTTTCAGAACACATCCCTCTCCCACCTTCACAAAAATCTTTTCTTTATAGTCACTTAATAGATTTTTGTTGAAATGAAGTCAGATAACATCATTACTCCCGTCTCTGTCATAAAACATATTTAAATTAGGAAGGAGAATTTCTCTATAATGACTAAAAGATACAAAGCTGGAATGGCCGTCCCTCCTATGCCTTTTCTGAAAAGGCAAAATCTTTCCAAATGCAATTTTTGGAGCTCAGATTTCAACTGCTTGAAAAAAATGTTAAGCTGCCATGTGCTACTATGATGACATAAATTTCATAAGCTATATTAAAATGGTTACCCTAAGATGATCACATACTTGAAAGAGTAGCTGGCTGAAAACCTGAATACCTTAAACTCTGCTGTCTGAAAACGATAATTACTAGAAGAACATATCTGTTCAATAAGAAATCTGTGACACTTTATGGTATTTTTAAAAATCCCATTCATTTATACATCATGTTAAGTGACGTTTAGTAACATCCTATTAACCCAGTAGAATTCTACCATGAAACACTGTTATACCTCAAGTAACCGATCTTTGTTTCTCTACCCACACCCACCATAAGGTTGTAGTTCCTAAAGTGTAGTCCGCATATCCCTGGATGGAGATCCCTTTTAAGGAGTCGGTGAAGTTGAAACTATTTTCATAATACTAAGACATTGCTTGCCTTTTCATTATGTTGACATTTCCACTGGTGGTATAAAATCAATAATGAGTAAAACTGCTGATACCTTAGCATAAATCAAGGTAATGGCATCAAACTGTACTAAAGTCATGTGTCTTTTACCACTACTTATTGATGATTTTTAAAAGTCAATTTCAGGGAGAGATCAACCAAAGGACTTGTATGCATGCATATAAGCCTAACCAATGGACACAGACATCAGGGGGGTGAGGGCATGAGTGGGATGGTGTGTGTGTGTGTGGGGGGGGGGGGTAATGGGGGTTTAAGGACACATATGTAATACCTTATTCAATAAATAAAAAAATTAATTGAAAAAGGTCAATTTCAGCCCTAGCTGGTTTGGCTCAGTGAATAGAGTGTCGCCTGTGGACTGAAGGATCCTGGGTTCAGTTCCGGTTGGGGGCACATGCCCAGATTGTGGGCTCGGTCCCCAGTAGGGGGGGTGCAGGAAGCAGCTGATCAATGATTCTCATCATTGATGTTTCTCTCTCTCTCTCTCTCTCCCTTCCTCTCTGAAATCAATAAAAATATATTTAACAAAAAATAAAAAGTCTATTTCACTTAAGAATGTTCCTGATGAAGCAATAAAAAATATTAATTTTATAAGTCTAAAACCTTGAGTACAGGTCTTTTAAAAATTCTGTGTGATGAAATGAGTATGCAAAAAGCACTTTTAGCCGAAACCGGTTTGGCTCAGTGGATAGAGCGTCGGCCTGCGGACTGAAGGGTCCCGGGTTCGATTCCGGTCAAGGGCATGTACCTTGGTTGCGGGCACATCCCCAGTAGGAGGTGTGCAGGAGGCAGCTGATCGATGTTTCTCTCTCATCGATGTTTCTAGCTCTCTATCCCTCTCCCTTCCTCTCTGTAAAATATCAATAAAATATATTTAAAAAAAAACAAAAAACAAAAAAAACAAAAAGCACTTTTACAGGATACTCAAGTATAATGGTTGTCTCAAGAAAAAGCACTTGTGACTCTATTTGAGTTTTAAGTTGAATTGCTTTTTTCACAGAACACTACTTTTACTTGGAACAAAGCACAAACTGTGGTTATTCAGACATGACTATGTAGCAGACATTTTCTTGAAAATGAAGTAAGTCTGTCACTTCAAAAAAAAAACTGACAATACATGCTGCCAAGGATAAAATCAGAACTTTTAATCAAGGATTAGAATTTTGGAAATCGTGTAGCTGCTTGACAGATTCCAATAACTTTTCTGATGAGAAGAATGATGATATTAACTAATGTGGTTTTTTAATATGGCACTATAAAATGTGTCATTTGAAAGATCTGCTTAACTCAGTGAACCAGTATTTCCCAAACAACTAATGCATGATAATATAAAATCATGCATAGGAAAAAGATCCATTCAAAGTGCAAGACAGACCAGTGGATTTTAATGTAACAGTAACATCAATATTAGTTCAGATTCCACACTACAACATTTAAGAAACTACCAATTGTCAAGATTTGGTGTAGTACCATAGAAGAATATGTATAATTGTCTAAAAATACTCCTCCTTTTTCCAACTACCTCTTTCATTATTTTTTTTAACCCTCACCCAAGGATATTTTTCCCACTGATTTTTAGAGAGAGTGGAGCAGGAGGGAGGAGGGGAGAGAAAGAGAAAGACTCATTGATTGGTTGCCTCCCGCATGCTCCCCAGGAGCCAGGGAGGGCCAGGGCTGGGGATCCAACCTGCAACTGAGGTACTGTCCTTGACTGGGAATCAAACCCACTACCCTTCCATCCACAGGCTGACACTCTAATCATTGAGCAAAACTGGCCAGGGCTTTTTTTTTTTTAATCCTCACTTGAATATATATTTTTATTAATAGAGAGGATGGGGGAGCGGGGGAGGGACAGGGAGAGAGGAAACAGGAGGGGGAGAAAGAGAGAGAAAAACATGGATATGAGAAACATCGATCCATTGCCTCCCATATGCTACCTAACGGGATCAAACCCGCAATGCAGGTATGCACCCTGTCTAGGAATCCAACCCACAACTCTTTGATGTATGGAATGACGCTCCAACCAGCAGAGCCACCCAGCCAGGGTCCAATTACACCTTTGAGGCCATATTTTCTTCATATACTTTAACCAAAACAATCTATTATATCAGATTGAATATAGAAGTAGACATGAGAACTTAGTTGTCTTCTATTAAGTGTATATTTAGATTTGAAAAAGTGTAAAAAAAATGCTACTCTTCTCACTAATTTTTTTTAAGTTACTTTATAAAAATACTAGAGGCCCGGTGCACAAAATTCATGCACGGGGGGGAGGGGGTGTCCCTCAGCCCAGCCTGCACCCTCTCCAATCAGGGACCCCTCAAGGGATGTCCAACTGCCTGGTTAGGCCCAATCCTACCTAAACAGGCAGTCGGACATCCCTCTCACAATCCAGGACTGCTGGCCAGGATTGCTGGCTCCCAACTGCTCGCCTGCCTGATTGACCCTAACCTCTTCTGCCTGCCAGCCTGATCACCCCCTAACCACTCCCCTGCCAGCCTGATCGATGCCTAACTACTCCCCTGCCGGCCTGGTCACCCCTAACTTCCTCCCCTGCAGGCCTGGTCACCCCTAACTGCCCTCCACTGCTGGTCCGGTCACCCCTAACTGCCCTCCCTTGCCAGCCTGGTCACCCCTAACTGCCCTCCCTTGCCAGCCTGGTCGCCCCTAACTGCCCTCCCCTGCAGGCCTGGTCCCCCACAACTGCCCTCCCCTGCAGGCCTGGTCCCCCACAACTGCCCTCCCCTGCCGGCCCGGTCACCCCTAACTGCCCTCCCTTGCCAGCCTGGTCGCCCCTAACTGCCCTCCCCTGCAGGCCTGGTCCCCCCCAACTGCCCTCTCCTGCTGGCCCTGTCACCCCTAACTGCTGGCCTGGTCGCCCCTAACTGCTCTCCCCTGCTGGCCTGGTCCCCCCAAACTGCCCTTCCTTGCAGGCCTGGGTCTCCTCCAACTGCCCTCCCCTGCAGGCCTTGGTCCCCCCCAACTGCCCTCCCCTGCTGGCCATCTTGTGTCCACATGGGGGCAGCCATCTTGTGTGTTAGAGTGATGGTCAATTTGCATATTACCCTTTTATTAGATAGGCTAGGATGGCCAGTGCGTATCTTGGCAGCTCCTGCGTTGAGTGTCTGTCCCGATGGGCAGCACACATCATAGCTACTAGTCGGACGGATGGACACTTAGCCTTCTATATATTTAGATATTATTTATGTTAACATGATATAGGTGTGTTTTTTAAAGTAATCAATATTTCTTAAAATGTTTTCCCATTTTGATTCCTAATTTGGTCAATATAAACAGATATACACTATACAAACAAAAATTCTTTGGGGTCCTCAGTAATTTTAAGAGTATAAAGAGTCCTGAGATCAAAAAGTTTGAAAACCACTACTCTAAAATCATCTGCCTCTTATTCAAGCCACTCCCAACATTGCTGTTTATACCAAATCTCCCTTCCCCCATCCTCAACCACAGTTGAACCTGGGAAAGACATCTGGCCCAAGGGAAATCAAGCCTTACACTGACCAAATCAGATATCACTCAGGAATCTGAATTAAGCCTCACGGATACTGAGATCTATTTATGGTGGAACACTAGACTGCTAAAGTCCACGGAATTGTTTTTGTTCCAGCCCTTGCTGAAGCCTGGTTGTTCAGCTTTTTCCTTAAATTCTGTAACAGCTTCTTCCTTTTGATAAATCTTTTATATGAGCTATTTTAAATAAGTTTCTTTTCCTCCATTTGAAAGACCAGATCCGCTTAAATGAAAATCATTCCTCCCAAAAACCTAAAAATTAAATGGAAATTGTAGGCTCATTCACAAGAGACAAACTTAATGATCAGCTGCTAGATGAGGGAGACTTGATTTCTTTTCTTTATTGAAGAAAGCCATTCTATATATCATATCTTAGACAGCATATGGCTTCATTAAAATATACCAATTCAACAGGGTTTTTCAGGGAGGTTGATAAACAGAAAAAGAACAAGGTTAGTGAGACTTGTCCTACCCAATATGAACAATTATTACATGTTCATATTACCCAATATGAACAATTATTGCATGTCTTATGATAATTAAGACATGCAAACAGACTCATGGTACAGGGTAGAGAATACAGGTACAAAAACTCATGTTTTATGGAAACATAAAATGGTAAAGGATAGACATGAATATTTAATAAATGATGCTGGGGTAGTGGGGTTATCCTTATGGAAAGAAAACTAAATTCCGACTTCAGGCTTATTCTTATGGGGGGAAAGTTAGATCCATATTTCACACCAAATATCAAAATAAATTCTAGGTGGAATAGAGACCTAAATGTGAGAAGCAAAACTTTATAGCTTTTAGAAGAAAATATGGTATGTAACTATTACCTCAGTATAGAGGAGGAGTCCTTCATTCAGACAAAAAAAAAAAAAAAAACTACAAAAGAAAAACATAATAAATCTGACTCTGTTAAAGATTAAAGTTTAGTTTAATTAAAAGAATAAAGTTTAAAAAAAAAACACAAATTAAAACACACCCATTAGGATGACCACTATTAAAAAACAACAACACAGAAAATAACATGTTGGGGAGGATGTAGGGAAATTGGAATCCTTGTGTATTATTGGTAGGAATGTGAAATAGAGCAACCACTACATTAAACAGTATAGCAGTTCCTCAAAAAAATTTAAAAAGAGAATTACCATATGATTCAGCACTTCCACTTCTGAGTATATATCCCAAAGAATTGAAAGCAGAGTCTCAAAAAGATATGTTTATACCTTTATTATCCACAACAGTCAAAAGGTGGAAGCAACCCAAGTGCCCATTGACATATGAATAAACAAAATGTGGTATACACATACAATGAAATATTCAGCTTTAAAAAGGAAGGAAATTCTAACACATGCTACAACATGGACATTATGCTAAGTGGAAGAAGCCACATACAATCGGGCAAATACTGCACGATTCCACTCATATGACGTAACTAAAGTAGTCAAAATCACAGAAACAGAAAGTAGTACCTGTTCCTAAATACCAATTAAGAGTTACATAAATCTCAAATTAAGGAGATGAATGATTACATTTACATTTTTTCTTACAAATAAATAAATAGACAGACAGAAGGAATTAAAGGCTTTCAGAAAACTACTCCAAGTCCTTTGATGTAGCTGGTGCCACAGCAAGATTTATGACAAGAGCTTCTTAGAAAGAAACAGACAAGAAAAAAGGTCTTCATGGTTAAATAAGGGCTAATGACTGAATGTTCAACCCCACTCTGAGGTCTGCATCGAGCTCTCTCAAAGTGGCATGGCCAGCTTTGCCACACAGAGAAGGAAGGCAGCTCCCGCTCTATTGAAACATGACCACAGCTGTAGGGATGAAGGCCTAAGCATTTCCTAAAGAGGCTACTCTAGAATATTTTTACCTATAATGTGAGCTTACTGAAAACGAAAGTAAAAGAAAGTACTGGATCTTAGCAAATGTGTCAGCAGAGCCTTTCAGAGTGATTCTCCATGCCTGAAAACCAACACAAGAAACAGGTGTGCTTCCCTGAATACACAACCAAAATTTAATATGGGGCCAGTATTGTTTTATGAAACCAGGTTGAGAATAACCTTACAAAGTCTGAAAGTAAATATGACAAGATGGTGAAAAGAAAAATAAATTTCAGATAAATATCAGAATACTGTTACTGTCATTTGAGTAATGTGAAATCAGTTTACTCAAATAAGATTACTCAAAATACCACTATATCATAAGAGTCCAATAAAACATTTTCTGCTAAGGCAGAAATAGTCTAAGGGAATTAGTCTAGCCCTTAAAACCAGCTTTAGAATGCAGTTCCATACTATCTTTCATTTGTATTAACCTTCATTAGTGTGATGGAGTTCCAGAAAACACTGTGAATGCACCAACATTTCTCCTGAGTCTACAGTACACAGTAGAAATCCATAGGATTCAGCACTGTTCCAAACCCTGAGTTAAGACAGCTAGATATTAGTTATAGTTCATGGGCTATCTGAAAATTTACCCTAATTAAGAACAATCTGTCTTGCTCCTTTTTTATTATGAAAATATAGTAATAATGAAAAATATGCTACTACAGCATAATCATACATAACACTTCAACTGTGTGGAGAAATGCATGTAAACAAAGAAAAAAGAGGGAAGACAAATACATACTTGTGCACACACATACACACACACAAAGATGATTTTATATAACAATCAAACTTCCACATCTCTCAGAAACCTTATAAACACAATTTCAGCCTCTAAATTTCATTCTGTGTACGTTTCATCTCAGAAAAAAAGCAACGCTGCTCATGAGAGAAGAAATTCCCCAGTCTCTTCTACAGCTAGGCTTATATTAAGGGCGGGGGGCGGGGGGCGGGGGGCGGCCATGGGAGTGGGGGAGCAGGAGGAGTGTTAAGCAAGCAGTGCTCTGTTCTGCTGGAGATACTACCTGTCTTTCACAGAGTATTCAAGACAAGGAATCTGTGAGGTCTAAGATCCAGAATCCAGCAAGGCCAGTAGCACTGAAATGAGTCAAACACTAGGTGCATTATATTAAAATAAAGACATCTTTATTTTTTAGCATTTGGTTCCAGAAGCTCCATAAGGAGATGAACAACGTAATTTATTAAAAGGAAAGAAAATGTGAAACACACACACACACACACACACACACACACACACACAAGGGTTCCACATCTGGGACAGGAAAATACAGAGTGAGCCAGTAACTTCTTATACTAGAAGGCAAGGAAGTGCTCATAAACCAAGCTTAAAGGGCTCCCACTGTCCAAATATGGGACATCTTGAACATCAAAGAAAAGTGATTTTTGGTAAAACATAGAGTAAATTAAAATTCATAAGTTTATAATAATACTAAAACAAAAAGCAAGAAAAAGAAATAATTCGCCACCATTAGTGGTGATTAATATATCATCTCCTTACTCAAAAAAAAAAAAAATGTTAAAGAGAAAATTAAGAATTTACCTGAACTTTTTGGTAGAAATTATAATCTATTCCTAACTGATGAGGGAAACTTACAAAATATTGGGGGAATGAGAATTAGAAAATTATCATTTTGCAACAACCAAAGAAATAACTGGCAAGGATCATCATCATTAGATGAAAGGTTGCTGGAGAAATAAAATAATATGGTGCCAAAGTGTCACCACTCTACAGATTACTTGCTAATTACAAAGAAAAAAAAAGTCTTTACAGTGGAGACACATGGTATTTATCATCTTTAAAAATGATCAAACAAACTCAGCATCATTACCCTAGTGGGACATTACAACATTACGTTTCTCTTATTGTGATGCAATATGAAGTACAGAGCAACACCTATGAAGTAATTCTTACCTTGTGGCTTCTATAGGATGTCCCAAAAAATGTATACACACTTTGAATAATTATAAAGGCAGAGTACATTTCATTTTCAAAACTGAACGTGATGGTATGTTAAAGTCTGTATATATTTTTGGGGGATACCCTGTATATAAACTGTTCTAGACTTTAAAAGAGACTTAAGACATGTTTACAAGGAAAAAAAATACAAGTAGCTAAAAGGTTCATCTTCAAGACAACTGGAAAAATCTGAATATGAACTGAATATTAGATGGTATTAGGAAATTACCATTAATTGCCTAAACTGTGGCAATTGGCAATGTATTGTAAGAACAGTTAAGTAAAACAATGTATTTTAAGAAGCATCTCACATATTTAAAGTATTAAGGTGTTATGATGTCTGCAATATAACATACATGCACATATATAAAGCAAATACAGCAAAAGGTGAACAACTGCTGAACCTAGGGGATAACTGTACTAGTCTTTAAATTTTTCTGTATGTTTAAATTTTTCACTTAAACAGTTGTAAAAAGGCAGGGGGTAGGGACTCAAAATGCACTTCTTCCAGGAAGGCATCCCAAATAAACTCTTCGTAAATCCTTAATCCCTTATTTACAAAGTCCTCTCAGCATAAAACGCAGTGTATTAATGTTCCCTTATTATTTCATATGTTCAGTAGATTTAGTTTTCCAACAAGACTGTAAACTCCTTCAGGAACAGATCTTTTAATTCTTTTCTATTTCCTCACAGCTCATAGTGAAGTATTCTGCAATCAGCAGACTTAAAAAGTACTAGTGCCAATATTCTGCATAGGAGCTCAGTAAAAAAGCACCTTAAGTGAGTTAGCATTTTCAATTCCTCAACAGAATGGCAATTCACTTGTATAAACTGTTTCTGAATCACAGCTATCAAAAGATTATAAAACCTCACTTATGGGCTTATAGAACTTCACATAGAAAAACTGGCATCTGAAAGTTAAAGAAACTAGAATACAGGTTTTACATGTCTTCCTAACACTGTCATGGTTTGCTGTGTTATCCAGGCATACGACTTTATTCCCATGACATTATTCTTCAGTTGAATAATATACTACCACCACCACCCCCATCTGCAAAGCAAAGACAGTATTTATCCTCAACTCCTGGATGTAATGAAGCTTAACAAGCTATATAATTAACTTTAAAATCTTAAATAAAAGACTGCACATAGATTTTTACAAACAATTTTAAATCCTCACCCGAGCACATGCTTATTGATTTGAGAGAGAAATATTGATATGAGAGAGAAACATCAATAGGTTGCCTTCCCGCAGGCGCCCCAACAGGGGTTGGACCCACAACCTAGGTATGTGCCCTGACAGGGAATCAAACCCACAACCTTTCCAAGTACAGGACGACACTCCAACCAATTGAGCCACATGGCCATGGCTAGATAAAAAATTTTGACAATACAATGTTGGTGAGGAAAGAGGCAGACTCATACTCTGCTAGCAAGAATATAAATTCATACAACCTTTATGGAAAGCACTTCCACTATGAATTTACCCAAGACACCATGTACATAAAAACTACATGTAAGGAATTAATTGCAGCTCTGTAAATAACCTAAGCATCCAATAAAAACAGCTGGATGAATTATGGTACATCTATACAATGGAATACCTACCAGCTTTCAAAAAGAGGTACTCTATGTACTGTATTAACTGATGGCCAAGATATATTAAATGAGAAAAGCAAAATACAGAATAATGGATATAGTTTCTTACCATGTGCATAAAACAACAATTAACAAAAGCACCAAAGAATATGTAGTTGTATATGCTTGTAAAAGCACTGACTATCTCTGAAAGGGTAAATAAGGTTACAACAATTTCCTTTGGGGAGGGTATCTAGATGGATGAAAGGAGGATAGTACAAAAAAGATTTTTCATTCTCTCTGTGTACCTTTCCAATTTTGTTTTATAAGGATGTACATGTGTTACCCATTTTAAAGAGTTATTTTTTTAAACGTGGCTCTGCACCAGTAAGAATTATCTAATGATACTCATCTTAATCCTAAAAGCATATCATGCCTTCGTATCATAACAATTTTAAATGAGGCTTCAAATTGAACCAGATGAAATGTTTCCACATAAAAACAAAGCATTCTAAAGGACAGAAGTCTACAGAGGAAAGAAATGGACATTGGTTACCTCAATAGCTTCACTTCAACATTTTAGCCCAGAACCTGATCAAAGTCTGGACATAGACAGCATTAATCATCTTCAAGTACCAAACTAACCATTATGAAGAGCTCTAAAAGGAGAAGTCACTAAAGGACCAAATGGACACCAACCACCCCACCCTACGTGGGGGTTGTCACAGTAATTGAGCACTCCTCATATTTGCATAAGGGGGAAAAGATGAGCTTCCACCTCTTTCCCAGGGCAAGGATAACGTATGCCCCCAAATTCCCATGCTTCCTCTGTGTCATCTCTAGGCTCCACTGCAACCACATGGCAACAGAAAACAGCACAAAGGACAGCTGAACTATGCAAAGGCCCGAGTCAAATGAGGAAGTGAAAAAAGAATATATACTCTAAAGCCCAAGAACATAAGGTCCTACATTTAAAAATGGCAGCCGCAAAAGCCTTGAGCAAAGAATACCAAAGAAAGAACGCAAAGGAAAAAGAAAAGAAAATAAGGCTTACTAATATATCCCATTCCCAATTATTCACATAGATGACATGGTTGGCAAAGATAACTGACAAACACAAAAAATACGCCCCCCCACCCCAAACCCCGTGCCCAACAATTTAGTTATTCATTTCAGTGCTTTTCAGCACACCTTCAATTTTTAAGAGTTTATCATTCCCTCACCCTGTTCTGATGGCAGAGGCAAGAAACAGCAAAGTATGCAAAAGAGTGGCAACACGGGAGGACATTAAAGGACCATGGATAATCGGCCAACTGAAAACCCAGGGCCTAGATCACTGAAATATTACTGTACTTTAAAGTTCCTAGTTTTAAATTGCTGTTTGTTACTTGCACTCTCGTTACTTAAGAGTTAAAACCTGCACTGGGTAAGATACCATCCACCAGTAGTTTCAGATTGCTTTTGTTTTCATGTGACGTTCACGGGGCATCAATAATGTACAGCTAAAACGAAAGTGCTAAGGAAGATCTTCTTTTACACAGAAAGAGGTAAATAGGTCACACAAATAAGAGGGCTGGAGATGAGAGAACATTGGTATCTTGATTTACAACTACTACTCTAAGCCTTATATTGTGTGTTCTTTATCTATACCTTAACTAGTTCTGTGAAGATAATTAAGAATTTTGCTAAAAGGAAACCCCCCCTCTTACTTTCTTTTTTATAACCCTTAGTCCTCCTCAGAAAGCATTCCAAAATCCCCTGCCATTGTAATTGAATGGGTTTGGGCACCTACTTACTCCAAAATTTAGGGGATGTTTGCGTTAAAGGTACAGCATGGGAGTAAAGAAAAGTAACGCTAGAACTAGAAGTTGTAGTGACAGTTTCAGAAGGGTCAGCGCGGGGCACGTTGGCTCTGGGAAGCGTTTGTAGCCTGTGAGTATCTTAGGCAACCCCGGATGCAAACAGTGCTTTGTCAATAAGCCCCTCAAATAACGTAAATTCTCCCTCTGGGACAGGAGCAACAGGCTCACTATCTGGCAGTAAGTCTAGCCCACTGCCTGGGTAGAAGGCGGGCGCGTGGTCAAGGGGCTCTTTTATCCCGCAGGTCCCTGCAACACAGTGGTGCGCATGCGCCCGGAGGGCAGCGAACAAGCACCCCGAGCTCTTTCACACTCGCGCATGCGCAGTCACCCACCTCGCCGCAGGCGACAGCTCTCTATTTGGCAAGGGGGATGGGACTGGGAAAATTATGTGGGGGGGCTGAAGGCAGGGGGCGCGTTTGTGTCTCCTGAATGCTTCGAATTGGAAGAAGGAACGGTTGATGAGGCTCTGGCATTTACAAGCCACGTAACCCGGGATGTGAGATATGGGGCAGAGAAGAGTATATGTGTGGCGGGAGGGGGGGGCGGGCGGGGAGTAGGGGTCAGTCACCTCTTAAGGGAGGCGCCCCCCACTCCGACAGGACAACCCTCTCCCTCGACTCTCCTCCCCCCCACTCACCTCAGAGCGGCGGCGACAGCTGCTGGTCCCCGTCCCCCTGCGCTCGCCTCATACTGTCCGCAACATCCGGGACCTGCGGGACCGCCGATACACAAATACACACTCGGAACGCGCACACTCACACACACATACACACACACACACATACACACACACACACACACACCCGGACACACACCGGCCGGGGCGTCGTGGCGTCAGCACGTCAACGCAGCGAGCGCGCACCCGCCGAGCCCCACCCCGCGCGGCCTCTCCACTCTACTCCCCTCCCTGGGTTCTCCTGTCCCTCCTCCCGCTCCCTCTAGACTCCGCCTACTAACCCCTACGCGCATGCGTCCCGGGGGTCTCACCGGGCCGGAGATTTGAAGAGAAGTAGGAGCCTCAGAAGAAGAGGCGGGAACTCCAAGGGGGTTGCGTGCAGGGCCCCCAGCGGGCTACTCCGAGGTGCGAGGGCCAACTAGAGGCGCACTGAGGGGAGGGCGGGGTGGGCAGCGTAACAATAAAGGCATTTCACAACAGCATCTTATATTTGCAAGTAATTTATGAATTACCAATGACTTTTACTTGCATTGCCTAATTTTTTCCTAACCAACTGTCAGAATGTTTTTCAGACTTTATGATAATGCTAGAGACTCTTTTAAGTAACTTAAACTTCAGCATTTGGCAACAAAAATAAGAAGGACCACTTTGGGGGAGGGCGGGGGAGCCTCTAAGTGGCTTAACTGAAAGGAAGCTGATTGGGTGACAATTTGCTGTCTCCAGCACCTGGGTCCCCAGTTGGCCTCATGTCCTAGCTCCCCAGGATCATCAATGATTCCTGCGTTTAGTGAAAGAAAAAAGTCTCAGAGTGTCTTGGTCCTGCAAGGAAAAAAAAAAAAAGAAGTCATCTCCCGGTTACAGTCCTATCGTCAGTGATGGGATATTCATCATTGCTACAATTCTTTTCTTTAGTTTAAACTTTAAAAATTATTCTTACTGAATCAAGCCAAATAATGCAGAGCAGGCACTGTGTCTTTTACATAATACTCAGATAAGATCATTATGTAGACACGCACAGATAGATGCCTGAGGAGGCACCGGGCTCAAAAGAACAACCAAATGAACCTGTGGATCCTGGGGTGACGGCGTGGGCCCAGCCTCGGGAGCAGCTTCCGGGAGCCCTGGTGCTAGGGGACTGGGCTCCCCGTCTCCTGCCATGTGCGTGCTGGCACCGGGTGGCGGGTGTCCTGAGCAAAGCCAGGGTGGTTTGGAAAGGAACCCCTGACAGCACCAGGCAGCCTTCCGCTTTCCAGTAATGCACGCAGACCCTGTCATCCCACCGCTCAGCCTGTTCTAGGAGCCATGGACACAGCACGCCCAACTCCTAGCCCAGCCCGATTTCCGTAACCTGGTCAAGCAGTGGAGATCCTCCATTCGACAACGGTGTGGTAGTTACCGTGCCGGCCCCTCCTGACACAAAAAGAGCTTTTGTCACCTATCAGGCTGGTGCTGGGAAACTTTTCCACGAGATCTCACTCAACATCATCATCAACATTCATTCCTGTAGCTGAAGCCAGCAAGGGTTTCGGTCCTTGTGAAAATTCACAGTGCCCCACGGGTAGCCCAGGAACCTGTTGTTCGTGACTGACTCCTGGTGTCATGAGGCTGTTCAGTTCTTGACTTGAGATGTCACAGGACGGCAGAAAAGAAAGAAAAGGAGGACTCATTCCTTGGAGGGAGGAGCGTGGAGGTGGGGAAGGGGCTGCAAAAAGAGGAAACTTGGAGCCATGGACAATATACTCCCAACTTGAGCTAATCATTACAGTTTAGTTATATTCTGCCTGGGGCCTGGGAGGGGGCTCCTGGGTGCTAGTGAATCTGCCAGCAGCTTGTCCAGGCTGGTTCTGAATCCCGAGACCTGGAAGGGCCTAAGAGTCCTATCCCCATCTGTAGCCTGGTGCGATGAGGCTCCCATGCTACTGGGGGGACCTACCGCCCACCTGCGATGTGCTACCGCCAGCCTCTGTACAAAGGACTTTGATTTGGTGTGGATCTGATTAAATGACTGTGGATGTCCTTGGAAGCACTGTGTGGAAGAATTTTAAACAGCTTCTCCTTTTTAATATGCACTTCCTCTTCGGTTTTAATTATTTTGTTCCTACATTTTCTCTTTCAATTTACTAAAATCTAGAAATGTAATTAGAGCAGAGGCTGGGCTCAGAGAAAGCTGCCAGGATTTCTACAGCATGATTAAATATACTAGGCATCCCTTTAGTGTGGGACTGAAAAAATAGGATTCTCATTATTATCTTTCCTTATCCAGGGAAAATCGGCACCACGTACAGATACGGATTTATTGAAAATGCAGCATTAATTAAAAACTCACCCAGCCTCTTGACGAGTTTTGCGGGGTGGTGGTGGGGGAAGTGCAGGTATTTAATTATTTCCTCCATTTACTGTTTTGTTGTTGCAACCATGACAAGCAAGAAGCCCCCCACCACCCCTCCCACCCCCCTCAAAACTCTGTCCTCAGAATAAGATTCTTCTCTCCTCAGGAGGGACTTAATGAGGCTTTTATCTATGCAACAACGATCAAGCTTACAATGGCACCAATTCAATGCACTGCTCCTTGTGATGGTAGGAAACACGCAGAACTCGTTTTCTTAATTCCAAAACACAAAAGACAGTGTTCATGGGCTATCAGGAGCCAGGTCTGGGCAAGGACTGTGTCCCAAATGACCCTGAGAAGTCTGATATTTATTCTGCCAACCAGGACCTTTGGCTCCATTTTACATTCCAGTAAGCAAAAGCATGCTGGAGGCAGAGGGGAGGTGGAGACAGGATGGAACAGAAGATGAGTACAAACTCCCATTTTGGTAGTAAGCACTGTTGGAAAATGAAGTCCTCTCCTCTCTGTACAGTTATTCAGTTGATCAGTCACTGAATGCCCAGCCCAGTGGCCTGCCATGGCGGAGCCCCGCGTGGACATTAGAGATGGATATACAGGAAGATCTTTAGTAGAGGCACCGTCCTGTGCTCTGGGGGTCTCCAGTCTAAAGAAACAAAGACAGATGACACACTCTGGGACCCAGGTGTAAGACCACACACAAGGAAACATGACAACAAGAACACATCGATGAGGCTGTTCTGGGACCACCATGGGGTTAATAGAAATGAGCAGTGGAAAAATATTGATTGATTGATTAAATTTCATAGTGAGGCAGATGTGGCTTAATGAATGAGATCCAGCCTCATTATCTGGAGACGTAAGTTCAAATCCAGTACTGGCACTTACTATATAATATAAACTTGGACAAATGTCTCTGAGCCTCAGTTTTTCCATCAAACCTATGGAGAAAACGATGCCCAACATATCATATTGTTGTGAAGATTAACTGAGATACTATTTGAACATAGCACAGTCCCTGGTAAAGAGTAGATCCCACTTATTTATAGATCTGTTACTGAATGTGTGTGTGTGTGTGTGTTTTCTTCAGGATAAGTGTTCATAAAGTACATTCTGGTCTTCAAGCCCCCCTTTAATCTGTGCACCATGCTCATTCCTTTTCTCTGGGCGAAACATGAAATCAAGGAAACCACATGGACTACTCAGCCAGAACACTGCCACTTGCTAGCCGGCTTCCTGAACAAGCTCCTTGACTGAGGAGTCTGTTTCCTCACAGATCAGTCAGGGTTTCTGGTTGTAAGAATCGCACCAACTCTGGCTATACCAACCCAAACTGGAATTTACTGAACAAATATTTCTGGCTTCCAGAATTGACAGGAGCTGAAGAATCAGACTTGGAAATGCAGCTGAAAACCAAAGTCTAGTAGAGGAAGAACAATCTTTAGCAGGACATTCTGGCCAGGGATTTCAACTGCTGGGCACTGCCCCAAAGTGCCACCACCAGACTCATGGCCACAACTTCTGCCACTAGAAAGGATGTCTAATTTTCCTGCCATCTTTGTGCCCCATGTTGCAAACGCAGAAACCTGTTGGCCAAGAACTGATCACCATGTTGGGCAACAAAGAAAGGTCTCGCTGGCCCGGTGGCCACGGAGTAAGATCCAGTACTCCTTTATACCGACACTAAGTACAGCAGCAGATTCATCCCAAACAGGAAGTGGGTCAGATGCTGGACTGCCAACCGTCCCATTCTCATCTGTGAAATCGGACATTCATTACAGGTCATAAGCAGCATGGGACAGCATGACATTTGTCCAAAAGTGCTTGGCATATAAAAGGCATTCTGTTACTTTACTTCTCTCTTTAATAAAACAAAAGGCTTGGAATGGTGTAGTTATCCGAGGATTTGATCAGTGTGCTTAGATATTATGACATTCTGAGTTTTCAACCTGGAAAGATGGCTAGGAAACATGATACTGAAGAGTGGAGTGCTGGGCAAAGAAACAGCAGTGGGAAAGAGCGAAGAGAAAATGCTTGAATTTAGCTTGTCTTTGATTTTTGGTCTTGGACTGACAACACACCTCCATCTCTGTCTCATTCATCTTTAAAACAGGTCTAAAAATTGCCTGAAGTCATTGCTTCAAAATAAATCTTTAGTGGATTAATATCTGTTTTCAACAAAGAATATATTACCAAAAATATAGATTATATTCACTGTTAGGTATTCTTTTCAGTGGGTTTTTTGGTCCTGTTCTGAGTGGGTTTGATCCACCAACTGTTGGCATTTGCCCTAAAATAACCTTTACCTAAGTGTAGACAATTAGTTTAGCACAAACACATTTTTTTCTCTGACTCAACTCAAATAGAAATTACTTTAGATGTTACAGTTTGGATTATCTTTGCCAGGGCTCTACTTTATCAAAGTGAATTTATTTCAATTGAAAGTTTACTCTACATTAGAATCCTATTTTAAAAAGGAAATTTAATCTAAAATTCAATTATAGAAGGTCTGTGCCAAAGTGAACAGTCAACTAGCACTTACTGAATGCTCCCTGGGTACAGAGCTCTACCTAGGTAACTACAGAAGTAAAAAGAAATAGAAATATTATCCCTATTCACAGAGAGTTTTCAGTTTCAAATAAAAAATAAAATTTAAAACTGGAAGGAACCATAAAGATTCCCCATCCCAATGGTTTTCGAATGGTTCTTGCTTCTCAAGCTCTGGGCTACTGTAGATTTGTCCCAGGGTCTCCAAGGGGGGTCAAATGGGGCTGGGGCAGATCAAGCCAAGCCAGTCTGGTTCTCTTTACACTCATTCAGGCCAGAAATTAGGCATCCTTGCCTCCTCTTTTCCCCTGATACCTCATATATAATCTATTAGGTGTTCCCATATATTCTAGTTTTAAATCCACCCACTTTCTCCATCTCCCCAGTCCTATCCAACAACTAGCCACGATCCTTTTTCGCCTGAACCACAATGAGAGGGTCCTAATTAGTCTTCCTGATTCTTTGTTTAACCCTCAATCCCTTCTTCACTCAGCACCCAGGCCAATCTAACTAAAACTTAAGTCATATCATGCTGCCCCCTGCTCAAAACCTTTGAATGTCTTCTCATTGTAACAAGAATAAAATCCAAACTTTGTATCACTGCCTACAAGATTCTCATATTCAACCACATCTTGTGTCACTTTCTTCATCTTCACTTTAGCCACGCTAGGCATCTATCAATTTCTAGAACTGCTAGAACCCATCAAGCTCTTTCCCTCCATAGGCCTTCATATTCACTGTCCCCTCTTCCTGAAACACTCTCCCTAGCTCTTCACATGGCTGGTTCTGCCTTTGCTCTCAGATCTCAGTTTAATTTTCACATCTGCAGAGAGCCTTCTCTGACCATCCACCCAATCCAAGCTAAGGACCTTCTGTTATTTTCTATCAAGGTACTCTGTTTACTTCCTTTACAAAACTAACAACAATTTGTAATTGTTTTGAGTGTTTACTTGTTTATTATTGGTCTCCCTTACTCATTTGTCAGCCTCATAGGGACCTATTTTGTTCTCCATAATGTCCCAGCATTCAGCACAGTGCTAAAACATGGACAGAGGTGCTTACTAGTAGTACAGATGAATGAATGAATGAATGAATGAATGAATGAATGTCCTGGTCTTATCTGGAATGTTAGAAAAGGCTTGAACAGAGGTATGAACCCTGAGGGAAGGTTAATAGACAAAGGGTGTAGAGAAGGGGTATGAGGAAAGAAAGCAGTCCAGAGAGATAAAGATCCTAAGGTCAGAGAGCATGGTTTTTTTAAAAACTCAAGGAATATTAATGTGGTTGGAATAGAGAACAAGTGGGAGGCTGTAGGAAGTGAGTTAGGAGGGTCAGGCAGAACCAGCCAGCGTCTCTGCCCTAGGATCCAAACCACAGGATTGAGAATGTGGGAGGAGTGAATTCCCCAAAGGAAGGTCAGAGCGCTCTTGGCAGAAAAAGGGGGAAATGAATGCTGGAGGCCAACAACAGACCATTGCTCCTGGTTTTCCTTCTGCCTCTTTGGCTGCTTCCTTTGGCCATCCTTTGAATATCGGCTTTCCTTGGACTCTGTTCATTTCCTCTCCTCTTCACTCTGTCCTCACTTGCCTTGAGATCGCTCATTCACTCTCACAGCTCCACTGCCATCCATCTGCTGAAGAATATTCCAAATCTATCTTGAGCCAGGTCTTTCTCTAGAGCTCTAGATTTACACACCCAGCTACCAACCTGATATCTTCAGTCGGATATTCCATAGACACAAAGAGTCAGCAGATCTAAAACTGGTTTCTCCTCCAGTGTTCTCTGTCTCATCAAGTAGCGCCAGCCTGGGAACTGGGAATTATTCCTGACTTCTCAAGCCCGCTTCTAATTCAACACCAAGTGCTGACAATTCTATACTTTAGTTATCTCCCAGTTCTGTCTACTTCCTTCCATCTTCCTGATACGTCTTCATTTCTTCCTTGGATCACAGAAGCCTCCTCACCTGCCTTCCCCCTTCTAGCTCATTCTCTGCTCTGCAGCTAAAATGCCAATCTGGCCGAGTCACTTCTTTGCATACAACCCTTCACTGGCTCCCATTGCCCTCCAGATGAAGTCTACACTCCTTAACAGGAGTGAAAGGCTCTTTACCACTGGCCATGCCGTTGTCTCTTACCCTCCCAACGCCACTTAGCAATATGGTTTCCAGTCAGCCCTAACGGGTTTGGCTCAGAGCCAAAGAGGCCTGTGGATTGAAGGGTCCCAGGTTCGATTCCGGTCAAAGGCATGTACCTTGGTTGCGGGCACATCCCCAGTAGGGGGTGTGCAGGAGGCAGCTGATGATGTTTCTCTCTCATGGATGTTTCTAACTCTCTATCCCTCTCTCTTCCTCTCTGTAAAAAATCAATAAAATATATTTTTAAAAAAATATGGTTTCCAGTCATACACAGAGCTACTTTCAATTTCTTGAGTAAACCAAGTTCTCCCTTTTTGCACATGCTGTTACTTCTTCCCGGAACAGTCATCTCCATACCTTCCCCTACTCCCACCTCCCCCAGGTTAATTCTCTCCTGACTCTCAGGCTTTGATGTATCCATCTGTTCCTTCAGGAAGCTGTGCATGTCCCCTAACTCTAAGCTATGTCTCCCCATAATTCTCCTCCCATGGCAATACCTCCTGATTCTTGGTTGCCTGATACCCTCTCTGTGTCCTTCACTAGACAGTGAGTTCCTTGGAGACAGGAATTCCTTTTTCTGTTTGTCTATGGTATTTCCAGCACCAAGCAGCATTCCTGGCACATAATAAATATTCAGAGAAATGCTTGTGTGATGAATAAATGGATGAATGAGTAAAATAAACATTCCTTTCAGGAACTTGGTTGCTGTAGTTTCAGGCACAGAAACCTCCAGCGGCTTCCTCTTCCTGCATCCCCTGTTTGGCCACAGGCTGGTCAGCAGCCTGTGAGAATGCTGAACACTGGCTCAAGAGGCTCCTTGACTCACACCCAGTGCTGGGAGCCCAGTCTTCCCTTAAAAGGCCACCTTATTGAAAAGTGCCTATGATGGCATTTATGAGGTCTATTTTTATCTATGTTGGAAAAGTTTCAAAGTTAATTCCCAAGCCAAAGACATTAAACTCAGGAACGTGGATGAGCGAGGAAGCATCTACACGATGCCTTTGAGTCACAGCTTTGTTTTCCATGGCAAAGGCCTCCATTCCTTCCCGTCACTGGGCCCTTGTTTTTAAGGACTGGCTGACTGCAAAAAGGCTTTTGATCCCACGTTCTTCGTGAACACTAGATCCTGCAGCCCTTAATGGTCTATGAAATGGTGTCGTCTTCCCTAAGATTCTCTTAACGCTGCTGGGACCCTCAGAGCAGGACACAGAACAAATTGCCAAACATCTCCCAGTTTAGTCAAACCAGCTTTCCACCCCCTTCCCCAAATGGGTTTGAATCCTGGGTGATAGCATTGCTAGCAGCAGCAGGAAGGAAGGAGGCAGGGTAGCCAGAGCAGAGGGCTCCCAATGAGCCTGGCTAAAGAAATAATTGGACAGAAGCTACAGAAATGAGGAAAGCAACCCAGCAGGGTTGGCGAACAAGTGGAGGGCTGTGCCAGGGAAAGAATTCACCATCAGATTTGGAGGGGATGAGGGGAGGGGAGAGAAATTCTGGAGAAAAGGAAAATGTCAGTGAAGATTAGAAGGAAGGAAGGGAAGGCAGGAGGGAAGCAGGAAGCAGCAGTGCAGATGGAAGGAATCAGGTAGTTTGTGGAGAAAGCAAAGAGGAGAGAGGGAGCATGAATTCCCTTTAATCCGAGTGGAGTCATTTGGGGAAAGAGGAGGTTGGAGAGTCAGGTGGAGGCCCCAGAGAGATAGTCATCTCCTCCCCCCCACAGCAGATTAGAAATGAGAGCCAGGGACTACATCAAAGAATGTTCTCACTCCCAGATTCAAGGTACTGAATTTGCTACCATCCCTGCCTCTGGGAATTTAGGAAAGAGATTTCGTCCAAGGGTGCTGGATTCAAGCCACTGTTAGTTTTTTTTGTGTATGTTTGTTTTTGTTTTTGTTAATCCGCACTGGAGGACATTATTTCCATTGATTTTAGAGAGAGTGGAAGGAAGCGGGGAGGGGGAAAGAGAGGAGAGAGAGGGAGAAGGGGAGAGAGACATCGATGTGAGAGAGACACATCAATCAGTTGCCTCCCACATTAGCCCCAACCAGGGAAGGGAACCTGCAACCCAGGTATGTGCCCTTGACCAGAAATGAACCCGAGACCCTTCGGTTCTCAGGCTGACGCTCCAATGGAGCTGCATCAGCCAGGGTTCAGACTACTATTGAGTCTCCCTCCCCTTGCCTTAGCAAAGGCCTAAACAATTCAGGGTCCATGCCCCATTTCTCTCTGCCCTCCCCCCCCCCACCTTTTCCCAGCAGCACACACAGCCTAGGGTCACAGCCCCCTATGTGCCACTGCCCCTTCCTGCTACTCTGGGCCAGGAACCAGGCTAAGAGCTCGGAGTCTGGGCTGAGTCAGCAGTGCCCATAGGAGAGACTGCTTCCTGGAAAGTCTTGCTTCAAAGCTTCTGGCTGGCCAAGTGCTGGTAGGAAGCAAGAGGCATGCTGGAGGCTGGAGGCAGCGTTAGCTTTCAAGATACCTCTCACCAGAGAGAGCATCATGGGATAGAAATTTCCATAGTCTAGCTTAATGAGTGCTTCCAATGTACTTCAAGCTGGCCAATACCCTCCATCCTCTCCGATTCAGAAACTTGCATTTTCCAGGCCTCACATGAGAGTTCGGAGCCAAGATGCAGGCTCTGATTCTTAAATGATCTAGTTACTTCTCCTGAAAATTAGTCAAAGTATACTTTATAAATCTCAGATGTCTATTTTCCAAAGATATGTCCATATTCATTGGGGTACCAAGAATACATACAGGATGCTCTGTGTGTGCTCAAGGCAGCATCCTCTCTTGACACACACACACACACACACACACACACACACACACACACACACACACAAGGCCAGCCCTGGCCAGTGTGGCTCAGTGTTTAGATCATCATCCCGTGCACTGGAGGGTCTTGGGTTCAATTAATTCCCAGTCAGGACACATACCCAGGTTGTGGGTTCGATCCTGGGTGGGGGTCAGGATACCTGCATGAGGCAATAGATTGATTTTTCTCTCTCTTTCTCTTCCTGGAATCAATGCAAAAAAAAAAAAAAATGTCCTTGGGTGAGGAATTAAAGAACAAACAAAAAATGGACAGCATACTATTACCAACAATCAGCAGACTGCTCCAGGGGCCAAGCCCCTGCTCTGTCTCGGAGCTGTGATGGGCCGTCTAAGCCACCCCAGCTTCCCTTTAATCTGGGAGTTTTGATCCCCACTGCAGGGTGAAGGGTCATTCCGACAATCTTACTTTGGACAAGTGAGAAAAGAAAGCATTTTACTTTGATCCCCACAACTGCTTGCTATGCAGTGGGCACTCTAGCGGGTAGGCAGTGGGTGGCAACAGCTGCCAGACACCTTCCCCCAAGGATGTCTCAGTTGGTGCCAAAAGCCCATATAAGCTCTTTCTGATCTCTGTGCCAGTGACTACAGGCCCTGGAAGGAAGCCAGGAGGCCACCAAGAGCCTGCATTCTTCTCCTCCCCCTCACCCGCCAAGAATGGGGAGGGATGGCTTGGGAGCCCATCAAGAAAGGAGCTAGTCGTTCTTAGACACATTTTTCAGCTGTCACACCTGCTCACATGGGGACTCACACTCATGCACACACACACACTCAGAAATAGTTTCAAGTTTTCTTGTTCCATGTGCCCCACACCCAAAGCAGTTGTAATAAAAACTCCCATCAATAAAACTGTTGTTCCCAGTTTGTCTCCTTCCTTCCTCCCTTCTTTCAGCCCTTCCCCCGACATGTGTTGATGTTTGACTGGCACCTACCATGTGCCAGCCATTGTGTTAGGAGCTAAAGACACAGTCTCGGGGGAGAAAGTATATATGAATACTAATCAAATGCAAGACAATAATAGAGTGTTACATGATGGTGGCCACAGGCCAAATCTGACCTGTAGGCATGTTTAATGTAGCTGGGCAAGGAATTTTTAAAAATTGGAAAAGTTCACGTGGAAACCAGTATTTCCATTTTCTTTTGAAATAACAAATCTGGGCCTGGCCAATGTGGCTCAGTGGTTGAGCATCAACCTATGAACCAAGAGGTCACGGTCAGGGTACATGCCCTGGTTGTGGGCTCGATGCTCAGTGTGGGGCATGCAGGAGGCAGCCAATCAATGATTCTCTCATCATTGATGTTTCTATCTCTCTCTCCCTATCCCTTCCTCTCTGAAATCAATTAAAATATATTTTTAAAAAACACAAAACAAATCTAGCAACAACTCGAAGGCTGTGAAAGTGTCCCATTTAGATGGGAAAGGCATTCTCAGTTTGTCTCAGGCTACACACTCCCATCTCCCACCCACACTCTTCACCATTAATTCAACTGGCTCTTCATCCATTCATGTTCCTTGCAATGATTGTGCAGGTGTGAGAACATGGGCCCTTAAAATGAAAAGGCATCAAAGGGTCCCAAGTAGAGAACCATTAACTCTGCTTCAGGAAGTCAGATGAGTTAACCCTTGAACTAGGTCCAAATACTTCATTGATTTAATTAGTTGTTGTTTCCCCCCTCCCCTTGTGAGAGGCATAAGGGAAGGCTATCTTCTCCACAGTATCTCCAGAGAGTAGCAAAGCCTGGTACACAGTTGGTCTCAATGCATACTTGTGAGATGTGTTGAATGAATGGAGTTACTAGAAGCACCAGGTGGAAAAGGCAATTCCAAGCAGAGAGAACTGTGGGCACAAAGGCATGATAGTAAATAGTGCACAGGGAAACTGCAAATAGTTCATGTGAATGGAGGTGCCGGAAGTGTGAGGTGGGTGGGATCATGAAGGGTAGAAGCAGCAGCAGTTGAGCAGAGAAAATAAACACCAGTGGGATCCTGAAGCACTTTGGATGCCGCAGTAAGAAGGTACCCAGGGAACCTGGGAAGTGATTTAAGGAGTGAAGTGACAGGATCCGATTCTTGGTTCACAGAGATAACTCTGGCAGAGTGGTGGGTGGAGAGAAGTGAGCTCCAGAGAAAGACAGAAGCTGCAAATAGAATTCAAGTCAAAGCTCCCCGTTACCTTTCTAAGGCCCCTACACTCCACTGGGTTCTATTTTAAGAAAATGGTGCCCCCTGCTGACTAAGTCCGGGCTTGCGCCTCCCGGGACCAAAAGGGAAATGATGCTCGGCCCTGAAAAACAGCGTCTGGAAGCCCTGCGCACAGAATCGTGATGTATCTAGAGGGCCTCCTTCTCCTAGGAAAAGAGAGGCCCCATGAGAATGTATGTGACAATGGCTAAAGCCACAAACAGTCTTGCCAGATAAATACAGAATTCTGACTAAATTTGAATTATCGGATAAACAACACAAAAACGTTTGGTCTCAAATAATGCACAATTTGAAGTATAAGTATGTCTAACAAATTGTGTTTATCTAAAATTTAAATTTAGCTGGGCATCCTTTATTTTTATTCACTAACACTGACAATCCTAGATAAAATGTGTGTAGGAGCTGGGAGACAAGCAGAAATGAAATTGGATGGATTCCTCTCTTTGGGTATCTCTGCAACCTCAACCCCACCCCTCCATATAAGCAGCGCGGGAAATGATGCTTTCTTACTAGTATATTTTGCAGTAGTGCCCAGTTATTCACCTCCATTTGGGAAATAACTTTTAATGAAATGAGTCCCATTAGTATGGGACCCTGTATATTTGAGAATCTGAAGAGAGCCTCTGAGAAACTGAAGAGAGCCATGGATTCTTTTTTTACAGTGAAATGAACCTGTTAGCTCGACACATGTGTGAGCACTTGTGCCATGGCTCACACACACACACTTTTACAAGAAATTTCAGGGAGTTCCCAGCCTTCATGTAAAAGGGATGCATTCCTTCTAGGGATGTGGTATGAATGTGGCAGTTCTAGATCCTGAGGAGGAAATGGAGCTCGTCAGAACCTAAGCGGAAACATGGAGCTTCTATAGCTCAGGCCACCCACATACCATGACGAAACACAGAGGAGTCCATTTCTGTCCTTGGTAAATGCCTTGACCTCCTCCCTCTCCCAGAACTCACAGGGCAGGCGTATTGGGACAGAAAGCCCACCAGGCCTCATGGACTTGCGCCTCAGCCAAGTGGAAGGCCCTGAATGAAATAACCTGTCATTCCCAGACTCTCTTGGCTTCCCTTCCCATCTTTCTTGCCATAGCAGGCATAGCCCACTGGTTCCCAGTCTGAGGGCTGTGCCTGTCAGAAATTGGCTTTCACTAGTGGGTGAAACCTTCCAGAATAAGTTCTGGATACTCTCAGCTGGGTGAGCAAAAGATTTTGGAGCAGAGGATCCGAGTCTCCCTCTTGCAGCCCTAACCTGGAAGCCTCTTGGCCCCCATAGCCTGCTCCTGGCCCTATAGAGAGAAGGCAGGAGTGGCCTAGGTCAGGGGGTGCTGTTTTCACTCTCTGTGTGTGCTAAATGATGTAAAACCTCTTTGCAGGTTGCTTCCATCTTTGTCAGCATGCTTATGGGACATTCCAGTTCCAGTGAACTGAATTGTGAAATAGACCCAAATTGACCTAATTGTATCAAACAATCATAATGAAATGCACAACCATGTATTACCCTAGGATGTTTTATGTTGAACATTTTCTGCAATTAAAAAATTAATTTATCTTTTTTTCTATATGGTGAAACGATCACTTCTTTGGAGGAAAGGTCTTTTTTTCTGATATGGGTAGCTTTTCCTAATTTAAAAATACATACGTCTTTTTATTTTAGAGAGGAGAGGGAGAGAAACATTGATCTACATGCAACCCGACTGGGGATCAAACCCACAACCTGGGTACGAGCCCTGACCAGGAATCAAACCAGCAACCTTTTGGTGCACAGGATGACACTGAACTGAGCCACACGGGCCAGGGCTATACCTTTAAGAGTTAAAATGTCCTTTTCTAAGCCATAATGGTGATATTAGTTTCAAATGTCCTTACTTAGGAAGATTAAAAAAACAGCATACCTGTCAGCCCTCCAAATTATTTGGAAATTCTCCTAGATCAGGAAATCCAAACAGCTGGGCTTAGCTCGCTGACCTGACCTGTGTCGAGTGGACTCACTCTGGGGCCCTGCCCTCCCACAGAGTCGTGTGACCTTCAGTTAATGCAGTTTCAAATGTGGGGAGACTTGTTTCTGGCCCAAGCTCTCCCCAGGAGTGTTGTAAGGATAAAATGTCACGGACTAAAAAGCTTTGGGAAAGGAGGAGCTCAATAAATACATGAGATTGCTGCTCCTAAGGACAGCTGGTGTGTTCTCAGTGGGAAGGGCCGAATGATCCCGCAGAGACCCAGGGCAATTTCTCTGCCAGGGCATCTGGGGAAAGTGACCAGCACCACTCATAAAATGTGCAAACTGTTCCACCGCAAGTGGGACCAGACAGACTGCAGAGGCAATGTGTCTCCTGAGGGGCTTTGCTCCTCTCCAAGGTCACAGGTCCAAGATACTAAAACTCAGGGAACCTTGAGTTCTAGCTAATCTCTCAGGGACATGCCCAGGGACCTCCCGCAGGTCACACAAGCTTCCCTAACTTGTTTTTTCATTTCTACAATTAAAAAACTAATTTATCTAGGTGCAGATGCTTGCTCAGTCCTCTTCATGAGGGTGTCACAGGGCTGTGAGAAAGCACACCATCCATTCCTAAATACCTCACTTTCAAGATTAGCCAGTGTTTAAATCCTGCCCCTTTAAGTCCTTTGGAAAACAATGTATAATTTTTGTTTCTTCTAAAGTTTAATTCCGGAACAGCTTTCCCCATGGTTTTATCCCAAATCACATTTGTGGGTCACGCCCCTTGCCAGAGGCTAAGTGGTGTACAGGACACGAAAAAACTGCTTGCCCTAGCCCAGTGGTCGGCAAACTCATTAGTCCACAGAGCCAAATATCAACAGGACAATGACTGAAATTTCTTTTGAGAGCCAAATTTTTTTAAACTTAAACTTCTTCTAACGCCACTTCTTCAAAATAGACTCGCCCAGGCCATGGTATTTTGTGGAAGAGCCACACTCAAGGGGCCAAAGAGCCGCATGTGGCTCGCGAGCCGCAGTTTGCCGACCACGGCCCTAGCTAGTTTGGCTCAGTGGATAGAGCATTGGTCTGCGGACCAAAAGGTCCCGGGTTCAATTCGAGTCAAGGGCACATACCTTGGTTGCAGGTTCCTCCCCGGTCTGGGCCTTGGTCGGGACTCGTGCAGGAGGCAACCAATCGATGTGTTCTCTTACATGGGTGTTTCTGTCTTTCCCTCTCTTCCACTCTCCCCTAAAAGTCAATAGAAAAATATCCTCAGGTGAGGATTAACAAAAACAAACAGCTGAGGAGGTGGATCTGATGGTTTGACCAAAATAGACACAGTACAATACACTTCAAACTCAGAGAATAGTGTCTGGGGAAAGCTGTGCTGGTTCCCTCCCTCCCACACATAGCGAGAATTAACTGCACATGGAAGTCCTTTGATCTTTAGAAACACGAGGCATCAGGCCGCCCAAGGTTAGGGATCAACATACTTTTGTTTGAACTTGGCTGGCATTTCGTTGGTATCAGCCCTATTAAACCTAACAGTGTTACTGACTTGTCTAACCTGGCCCTCAGTTCCCGTGATCCTGTAGGTAAGTATGCCACCCCGAACAAGCTGGCAGCTCACACATTTTCAAATATCTCCCAATTCAATTGGAAGATGTCTCACTGCAGAGCCACCCTTCTGCCTGAGCTCTCACTTGAAGTGATTGGAGGGAGAAGCACGGGAGAAGCCAGTTTACAACCCCATGCTCTGCTTGGCAGTGGACCCAAAGCTCACTACCTCCTCCTTTCATCTTCCCACACTCTCTCCAGCTCAAGCCTCACCGTGCCCAGACACCTCCCTTCCTTGCTACCCCTGAACGTTTGAGATGCAACGATTTGTTTACCCATCTCCCTATTAGACTATAAACCCTTAAAGGGTAAGTGCTGGTCCTACTCAACTTTGAGCTCCTAGCATTTCCCAGCATGTGGCACACAAAAGGGAGTGTTAGGTGGACAGGGGACTGCATGAACATACCAGAACCTGTCTCCTAGCCCACTGTTGGTAGGGCATGCTTGCTTTAGTAACAGGTGAGAGCCATGCTGGGTTGTTGAGAATTGTCTTGTTCTTGGTGACTAGTATTAGGCATGTCTGAGACAGCTAGTTGGAAATGGCAGGGGTAGAGGTAGGGGGGTGTTCTGATAGCTGGGAAAATGTCTCTTGTTAAAACAGTAGACACTGCCCCTGGTAACATACTACCCAACTGATCCACAGGAGTCGACAGTTTGGAAGAACCATCAGCAATTGACGCAACTTTCAGGATGAAAAAGAGTGGGGCCCTAACTGGTTTGGCTCAGTGGATAGAGCATCAGCCTAAAGACTGAAGGGTCCCAGGTTCGATTCTGGTCAAGGGTACATGCCTGGGTTGTGGGCTTGATCCCTAGTAGGGGGCGTGCAGGAGGCAGCCGATTGATGATTCTCTCTCATTGTTGTTTCTCTCTCCCTCTCTGAAATCAATAAAAATATATTATTAAAAAAAAAAGAAAAAAAAGTAGGGTAAAGAGTGAAGAAATTTCAGTAGATGTACCTAAAACCTCTTCTCTCAAGTTCAAAATGAGAGGGGGCCTTAGCGCCAGAGCTGCAGCAACACCCAGGCCCCTAGAGAGGGAGATGAGTGCGAATGAGGCAGGGCTTGAAAGACTGGGCGGGGGGTGGCAAGGCAGGGCTCAGGAAGGAGGCTGGGCTCCCATCTGGAGAGCCCAGGGCCGGGGCTGCTGAACAGATGGAGTGAAAGTTGCAGCTGGTAGAAATGCACTTTCATGTGTAAAGTGTGGTCCCTGGAGGACTGCGATTTCCAACTCCGAAGGCAGCAGTAGGCAGGTGGCTCTGGTCCATGCTCCGCCTTCTCCCCTCATTGCCACCCAGAAAACTCAGCAGCGGCTCTGTGCCAGGACTCAGCCACCATGCCTTCCGCCAGCAACAGACAGAAGCTGGCATGGTGACACCTTGGCTCAGCCAGGACAGCAGAGGACTGCAATACCTTGGCAGCTGAAGAGGGTAGGAGAATAGGAAGGATTAATCCAGCCTCCCCAGGAGGGGACCAGGTGGACTTAGAGATGGAGAGGGAATCAGACCTTCCAAAGCTGTTCATGACATACATTTGGGTCTCCGCTCTTGGATGAGCTTTGGCTGAAGGGGAGGCAGTGGGAAAATGTGAAAACAGCAGACTCTGAGGCTCTGGGCTCAGTTTACCCCAACCTCAAGAGAAGTTTCCTCAGGCGAGAATATATTTAGTTTTTTAAAGAAATATTTCCCCATCAGAGCTTGGGGAAAGTGTTTTTTTACATTCTAAGGCTCTAATCCAGCCACCTCTCCTGGCACATTTAGACTCTCACCTGTGGGATGGAGGATGCAATCTATTAAAGTTCCTCCCTATAATGGTTTAGACTCTTGAAGGAATTAGCCACCCAACCAGGTAACCACACCTGAGAGGAAGCAGCTTGGGGAATGGGCATCAAGGTCTGCCTCTTCCCTCTTTCTCTCTTTTTTTTTTTTTTTTTGAAGAGCTTTGCCGACAATACTTGTTCCAGAAGCAATCTTAATAAAAGGGTAACACGCCCCCTTTCTCTTTGCGTTAGGCTGTGCTCCAGGTCATCAAGAACAGAAACTGCCAACGCTGTCTTGTTAAAATCCAAGTGCTTTTTTCCCACCCAGAATATGTGATTTTGCTTCCTTTAAAAAAAACAACACAAAAAAACAGACAAACCCAGTCGTTTATCCCTATTGTGTCCATTTTGCTAAAGATATCACTATTTGAAATAATAACTTAAATATTCCTGCGGTGGAGGTAGTCTCTCTTCCTAGTGGGATGTCTTCTTGGCTCCTTTCCCAAACTTGGCATCGAGACCGAGACCTATGGAAAGGGAGAAAATGGGCTGAGAATTATGGGGGAAAAGAAAACCTACTAATGACTTGGGGGGGTGGGGGAGGGAGAAAAGTTCAGCCTTGATTCTCCAAAATTGGGGCTTTATATAAAACTAGTTTCCAAACATGGGTTTTATAAAGCTCCCTCGGAGAAAAGAGAAAGGCATCAAATGGAAAAAAAAAAAATCACCAAGACACAGGTAATTACACACACACGTGTGTGTGTGTGTATTACAGCAAGACTGAAAGGAACAGTCAAAATTTCTAAGCTCATCCTTTCAACTCACCCATAGAAAGCATAAAATACAGAATAAATATAATAATTTTACCCTGATCAGTTTCTGGGGAAACCTGAGTCACTGGAAGGAAATCACTAAAATTAAATGCTTATTAGAAAGGCTAGATTAAAAGAAGTTTCCTTACAACCCAGGAATTCTACTTCTGGATATTTACCCAAAGAAAATGAGAACACTAATTCAAAAAATGTACGTTCATTGCAAGGTTATTTACAATAGCCAAGACATGGAAGCAACGTAGGTGTCCATCAGTAGATGAATGGATAAAGAAAATGTGATACACACACACACAAATGGAATGTTAGTAATAAAAAAAGAATGAAATCTTGCTATTTGCAACAACATGGATGGACCTAGAGGGTGTTATGCTAAGTGAAATAAGTCGGACAGAGAAAGACAAATACTGTATGATTTCACTTATATGTGAAATCTAAAAAAACCAAACCAAACAAAAAAAAAAACAGACTCACAAAACCAAATAATAAACTGATGGCAATAAACAAAAGGGGTCTGGGGGGGCAGAGGATGAGTGAAAAAAGTAAAGGGGAATAAGATGTACAAACTTCCAGTTATAAAATAAGCCACAGAGATGTAGTGTACAGCATAGGGAATATAGGCAATAATATTGTAATAACTTGGCATGATACAGTTATTAGACTTATTGTGGTGATCACATCAAGTATAAAAATGTCGAATCACTATGTTGTACAACTGAAATGAATACACTATTATATGCCAACTATACTTTAATTTAAAATTTTTAAGTTTTCTATAAAATAACTAAATAAATTTCATAATTATACAAGTAAATTTTAGAGAGGAAAAATAAAGCTCTGTCACTCTCTGTATGGCCCAGGGATGCCTGCTTTGCATGGAACTTACCCAAGAACACAAGCACAGTGCCCACCCACTGCATGGAGCTGATGGGGTTGGCAAAGAGGATCACAGAGGCCAAAATGGTGAAGAACTTCCGAGTTGTAGTGATGATAGAGCAGGTCAAAGGACCAAAATACACAACTGTCATGAAGATGAAGCTCTAGAGAAAGACAGAAAAAAGGGGGGGGGTCGAGTTGGTTCTTGGGTATCTGCCAGAAGGTCTAAAGTCTGAAACAGGATATCTGAGTTAATCTTGCCACCCCTCCTCTCCCAGCCAGGCCAGTCTCTTAGGGAAGCCAAGCCACCCCCTCTCAAAGCACTCACCTGACCCAGGGCACTGGTTAGGCCAAAGAGCAGGATGTTATAGATGATGGCAGGGTACCTTTCAGCAAAGCTCAAGAACTCCCAGAGCTCGCCAGTGAACAGGATTGCTAGGGAGAAATGTCAAAAGGTGAAGGGTGCATCCTGTGTGCCCATAACCTTGCATACACCTGCACAAGGCCCACTAAAGTACTCTGAAAGAGGATAGGATGTGGGAAATGCATGGAGTGAGCTTTTATCTTCCCATCAGGCATCCTTTTTCTATTTTTCTGACTAGAGAAACTAACTAAAGGCTCTTCCTAAAATGGCTTGATAATTAACTAGTTACTTCTGCCAAAAGTGGTCGAAAGCAGAGATCCTCAGATGTTGTGGAGATACTGATCCACACATCCTTAGTTCAAGGCAGCCCCAAGCACTGGTCACTGCCAGCCATCAGCAGCCTCCTCTGTTATACTATAAAAAAATACATACTTTCTACATGTGCCCAGATTTGGAAAAGATTATGAAGCACTGATCTAAAAGCAGATACAGCCATTTTCAAACTATATTCAACATACACCACATGCCAATGTCTCACCTCCCTTAGAAGAGGACGAGTTCCCAAGGCACCCCTGGTTCTACCGCTGTGTGTCCTCCCATGTTACTTAGCACAGTGCGCCCCGACTGAGCCAGGAATGAGGAGCAAGCCGAGCCTGCGGCGAAGGTTTACCCAGGACAATTCTCAGCGGCGTGGACATAGGGCATCTTAGAGTCAAGGGAGGACTTTGGCTTGGGCAAAGTGAGCAACTGTCATTTGAGCTAGAGATCCACTGAGTGAGGGCAGTCTGCCCTCTGGTGATACACAGAAAGAACAGCAGAACTGCTCCTTACCAGCTCCCAGCAGCAATGTCGACCAAAGGTTAATGTTCAACATCATGTGGTTGGAGCCTGTTTGATAATGAGCCCGCATGTGGTCCTGGGAAACACCTGTCAGTCCATCCAGGGTCAGAGATAATAACTGGAAAAGAAAGGTTGTACTTTGCGGTGAGACGGCCAACAGTGCCCCTCCCTGACTCAGGACACAGGACTCTCACCTTTCTGAGACTCCCCAGAAAGCTGTTGCCTTAAGACAGAGTCCTCAGAACAAAATGCTGCCTTTTGGTCATGGGTGGAGGATGGGGAGAGACCATACAAGCTGCCTGGTCCCCCAGGCACTGGAATGACAGGCTACCTGAGCCATATGGTTGTAATGTAATCAGGACAGGGCAGGAAGCCTACCACTTTCTGACACACTGCTATGGAGCCTGACGTGCAAGGACAGAGGACAGGTTGTGGTGAGCCACATACATTCTTCCATTAACGCTAGAGAGAGAAAATCTATTCCCAGCACATTAGCCTGCTGGCATAGAAGATAGCACTTGAGAGCCTGGATTCTGTGGTCACACAGCTTGGATTAGAAATCTGAGCAATGTTAGCCACTAACTACCACTTAGTAGCTATGTGATCATGGGCAAGTAACTTAACCTGTTTCAGTTTCTTTATCTGTAAAATGAAGATAATACTATTTATGTTATGAGGTTATTGTTGCAAAAATTAATCAATTAGTATGTAAAACACCTGAAACAGTGCCTATATACAGTAAGCAATAGCTATTATAGTATGACTAGAGGCCGATGCACGAAATTCATGCAAGAGTAGGCCTTCCTTCCCCTGGCTGCCGGCAGCCAACACCGGCTTCCCTCTGGCACCCGGGATCCGGGCTTCCCTCACAGCCCCGGCTTCATCCAAAGGTCGTTCGGCTGTCCGGTCTAATTAGCATATTGCACTTTTAATATTATAGATTTTTAACTCTGGCTTCAGGTTTCTCAGAAAGCCACAGTGAGAGACATACTAATTCTTCACTCTTTGTTCTCAGATCTCTGTAAAGTCACAGGAGCATTTAGACATAAGCCTCAGTGTCATCCTTTTCCCAGGAGAGCTGAGCTGCAGTTAAATATTTCAGGTTCCCTACTATGGAACTAGCAGATCCAGGGGTCATGCAGCAAGAGACAAAGACCAAAAATGGGGGCAAGGAACACCACAACCTCTCTCAAGACCTGTAACGGGCCTTCTGCCTGCCTCGATGGGGTTTTTCCTTGGTTAAGATGACTGAAAAAGGTCGCCTTTCCCACCAGGAACACATACCAGGAGCAGCTCTCCGTAGCCAATTGTGTGTTCTTCCATCCCAACTACTTTCTTGGGTTTGTACATGAAAAGGGCCACTCCAGCCACAATTAGCAACACACACAGGTACTTGGCCATTGGGTACTTCTTCTTCAAGAGGGTCACTCCAAGGAGCATGACTACAGGGAAGAAAGAGAATGGAAAATTCAGGAACCCGCAGACACTGATAAGCCCAACACTCTCCTCCTAGGAGCCAAGAAAAGACTCATGGGAGAAAAGTATGTCCGTGAAGGAAGGCCTATAGAGGATAAGAGGAGGGTGTGGTATGAGGTTGGCACCTAGATAGAGACGACGGGAGCAACAGGGTATAAGGGAAGGAAAAGGTAGATAACCAAGATGAAAGGTCCAGGAAGGAACAGGGCAAAGGTGGGTGCAGTGAGGAAGAGTGAAAAGTTGAGACAAAATAACTGATGGTCAAAACGGAAGTTAGGGTGACAATGTAAACACCTGGGACACCAAAGTGACTGACCACGTGAAGCCTCTGGCTCCCAGCTCATGTACATCCAACACCAAAGGCACTGGCACAGATGAAGGAGGGCAGGGGGAAGGAATGGAGGGAAGTCCTGGAGGGAGCTATAATGGGATGATGAAGCCTGTAGAGACTCAGAGCTCCAGCAGAAAAGGTGAGGGTTTATTATAAGAAGGGAGGATGGAAGATGGGAGACCATCTTCTTCTCCTTACCTGGAATTGGTTTGCAGGATTTACCAAGGACCTGAAATTAAATTCAGCAAATAATTTCTGAGCATCTGTGATTTGCCAGGTACTGTGCTAAGTGCTGCATTCAGATGAGTAAGTGTGGGCCTGCATCAGAGACTGCAGCCTCCAAAAAGCAGCCCTATTGAGGCCAACCCACCACCGCTAAACCTCAGAGCTACGGCTCTTTGCACTCTAAATTCCTCAGACATACATTCTTTTTATTTAAGTCACAGACCTGAGGGAAAAATCCTTAGTCCTTTTCAAATAACTTCTGATCCAACCCTCATCCCATCCTGAGGTTTCACCTGAGTTGGGTAGTTGACAAACTGTAGTGCTGAGTTGCTGGAGACCATGGCACCCAGATAGGAGATAGAACAGGCAGCATAGAGCCAACTCCGAGTACGATCCACCCTGGCAGTGTCAAAAAACTGGATCACTGGGAGAAGACAAAAACAAACAGGCAAGAAAAACCTGGTGGGCCTAGAGTGGACCACTGAGCAAAAGTAGAAGCCACATGAAAAAAAAAACACACTTGTCTGTCAAATAAGGTAAGTACAAGCTATTTCTGTTCTCTTGCACTGGGAAGTATCTGTAGAGTATTCAACTCTCCAATCCCACCTAAGCCTAGCACAAGACCACGTGCAGGGCAGAGGTGGGGCACTGAATCATTCCGTTCAAGGGCCTTAGTTAGCCTGCTGTTAGCCCCAGGGAACAGGGAGAAAGTTCAAAACATGCTTGAAGTTGACACAGAAAGGAAAACCAAAGGGACAAAGAAAAATTAAGTATTCTCAATGGGCATCTGTATACAGAGGACCCATTCTCTGCACATTTGACTCAGTTGGTCTAATTTAAGGAAACAGGATTTTACTCCATTCCAAAGCCGTGAGTTTTATAGACTCAACAGAAAGGCCATGTAAGTGCTAAGCGGGGTGGGAGATCTTGAGAGTTAGACCTTACGATTGGATCACGGCCTAAAGTCCCGGATACAAAGGGGGGGGGGGGGGGCGGGCACGTAACAGAATACTATCTAGGTACTCACAGATTTTGGCAAACACAGCATTGATCACACATTGGATGAAGACCAAAGTTAAGGCAAAAGTGAACGTCTCCTGCTTGGCTCCCTCCCCATACTTTCCTCTTGTTCTAGAAATGAAATGCATGAAAAAAGAACGGGGAGGAATCAGTATATTTCCTTCAGTGTCACTGAATATGTCCAGAGGCACTTTAAACTTTGAAATTATCTTGTCTCGCTGGAGGTAGGGAGAATTTGGTAAGGATCACTGGGCTCATTTACAGAAGGGGCCCACCTTATTGGATTTAGAAATTAGACATTCCAGCCTGCTAATCCTGTAGCCTAGGACAAGAATGTCCTTAAAGGATGGAGTTAGAAGAAACGTAGAAAATTAGATGGTGAAACGAGGTACCCCAGGCAGCAGAAGGGATTTGGGCTACAGCAGCAAGACGGAGGGCGAGTCAGCTGTCTGCAAGCATACAGGGGTCCTCAAACTACGGCCCGCGGTCCATGCGGCCCGCCGAGGACATTTATCCGGCCCGCCAGGTGCCACTGCCTGTCCTGCTTAGCAACCGACTCGTCCCGGGCCCGCAGTGCGCATAGGAATTTGTTCATAGTTTTTTGTTTGTTTGTTTGTTTGTTTAACTATAGTCCGGCCCTCCAACGGTCTGAGGGACAGTGAACTGGCCCCCGTTTAAAAAGTTTGAGGAGCCCAAAGAGGAACCGGCACAGGTCACGAAAACCTGGTGGGGGTGGGGGTGGAAGTAAATCCCAGCCTGTAAAACCCAAGCCCTTAGAACCAACAGGGGGGGAAAGGAATCAAGGGAAGAAAAATCACCAGGTCCCGAGAATCCAAAGACCAACTTTCGCATTTTGGAAATCTAAGGCGGCTGAGCGGCGCTGCAAAGGTGTTGGGGTGCTGGAAGGGCGGGAGGGCGAGAGGGAACACCCAGGGCAGGGGCGTGAAGACCGCGAACCCCACCACAGGCTGCGGGGAGGAGGTAGGATAGCGGGGAATGCCTGCTTCCCCACCCGGGGACCCGCTCACATCTTTTCCTGGAGGATCCCATAGTAGAAGTAGCAGACAAAGACGCCGAGGAAGCAGAGCGGCAGCCGCAGCCGGTCGGGCACCAGGGAGTTGCTAGCGGCCATGAGACGCCCAGAAGACCCCACTGGAGACCCGCTCACAGCCGGCAGCGGCAGCGGCGGCGACAGCTCCAGCCGGACATCGCCGACCGGCGACAGGGGCCTCATAGGAGCTGCATGCGACGGCCGCTTAGCAGGGCCCAACAGCCACCGCCACAACTGCCAGCTCAGGGCTGCCGAGGGGGAAACTTCTCAGAACCCAGAAACCGCTTCCAAGGAAAGGAAAAGCACCCTGGGATCTTGGTTTCGTCTCTAGTGGCCATGAGGGGCAGCTGCCCCAAGGTGAATGTCTTGCCCTCGAGATTTTCCAATCAGGCAACTCCGAGGACAACTACAACCCCGAGCTCAACGGGACGACCTACAAGTTATGCGGGCGTGGAGTGATGATGTAGAAGGATGTGGAGGTCACCGATTGGCTGTGCCGTGTAAAGACTGACATGTGGGCGGGGAGAAGGCGGTGCGGGCGGCTGGGCAAATCGAATAGTCTTTTTCCCGGTCGGCCGTCAGGCTTCTACTGGGTCCTAACGCCATGAAATGCTTAGTGGAGCTTTAGCGCCCCCCAGCGTCTACCCCCAACTCTACCAGAACGTTCAAGGCCCGGCTTAGGACAGCGATCCTCCTCCTATGGCACTTCACTAGGCAGGGCTTTTGTCCCCTCCTTCACTTAAAGGCAGGGCAACCTACGTATGTCACCTAATTTCGTGCCACAGTTTTCTGTCTGTAAACTAGGGATAATTACTAAAAGCACCCTGTCACCTCTTGACTGTAGTGAGGATCAAATGAGCTGAGGTTTGTGAAAGTGTTTTATAAATTGTAAAGTGTGCTGTGCGAAAGTATTAATTACTCTTTCTCAATCCCAATCTTATTTCCTCACAACCTGGAGGTGGAAATGGAAGCTGTTGAATTTTCTCTGGGGTCTTACAACTTACCAACAATGGAGCAAACCCTCCCTCTGCCCTCCCGATTCCTTCCTATTAACGAGCTCCTTGTTGGACCCCTCCCTTATCCAAGTGTGGGGCATCCACCTGCTGGCACCAAGAACCGGGGCAAGACTGACCCCAGGTCTTTCCACTCCCCACCCCCAACTCCCACTTCATTGCACTCTGGGCTATCTGGGCTCCTTCTCCCCTTCCAGCAGCCTGCTCCTTTGGCACAGCCTCGGGCAAAGGAAGGAAACTCAGGGCAGCACCACACCCATCACTCCAGGCCCGGCTGACTAATCAGGCTTTAGGGAATAGGCCAAATATCTTTCAGGGGGAGGGGTAAGAGAGAGAAGATGGGGTCTGTCCTCAATCCTTTCTCTCCTTCATATTAGTGGGGGAGGAGAGACCTCCATACATTAGCCCTCGCACTGTGTCTATCCACTGAATCAGTCAGTGATTGCAGGGCACTGAGCAGCAGCTGGTTCCAGTTCCCAGTTCCCATCTCTGCCTCTTCACTAGCTGGGATTTCAAACAATTCCCTTACCCAAGTCGTTTCCTCACCTGAAATGAATGGGGATGGAATAACAAGTGGGACAGTACTGTGGTTAGAAGCATGGGCACTGGATTCAAATGATCTGGTTCCCGATCCCAGCATTGTCTCTTTCTTTGTCTTCGGGGTAAACGTATTCAGTCTTTCTGTCCTTCCCTCAGGAGTACAGTGGGATTTATTATGCAAGTGTTATCTGATGTTTACCAAGTTGGGATAGGAGTTTGTCTTGAGGTCTTTCAGATAGATATAACTGTAGTTATTATAACTGCCCTTGGGGTAGTCAACTTTTCATCCATACATTGGGGATTAGTGTCTTTTGTGAAAATGCTTTGTAAACCGCAAAGCACCATCAGAATGTTGGGATGGTTATTTCCATTTCGCCAAAAAGTCTAAGAGCTCTTACAGGTGTGGCCCTGTTAATAGCTGAGAGGCAGCAGAAGGATAAAAAATTTCTTCTGCTAGTCAAGGAGCACCCACAATGTCAGATTGTCTTCCATTGGTCACCCTAATTTCCCCTCTGAAACCCACCCTCCCAAGGTAGCTTTCCAGACTCATTCAAGAAAAAGATGACTCCTTCACCAAACCTCCACCACACTCTTCATTCTGGGCGCTCTTTCCATGGATCCACTGTTTATTCATCCATGTAAAGAATCCAAGCCTGGTGGCTTGAGGACAGGGACTCTGTTCATTGACATCATTATGTGTTAAGGCTCCTCTTAAAGACAAGGATGAAGTAATCAATAGAATACCCTCAATTTCCATCTCTCCCTAACCCCCCCCCCCCCATTATTGAACAGAACCTCAAACTGCTGGGAATACTTATTTATTTGGTCTATTAACACCAAGATCTGCAAAAAAAAAAAAACAAAACACAAAATAAAAACAACAACTTCTAAACACAGGATAAGAAAACTTGAACATTAACATTCTTCTTCAATTTTGTGAAGCTCTGCAGTACGGAAAATATACAAACTTCAAACAGCTGCAAAAATAGTGTCTTTGGGAGAAAATAGAGTTTCTACATCGATACAAGAAAAATAGGCATTTTTCTAATCCAACCCAGTCCTGGGGCAGGTGGAGGGTATAGAGTCCCCACCTGCCACCTGGAGGAATGCCAGCTCTTCCTTCCTCCCCCTACCCACCTGGGGCTGGGCAGGTTGAGCTGCTGCTTAAGACAATCTTAGGATGAAAGTGAGATGAAAATGCCACTTGGGAAAACGCTAAGGTCCCCTCTCTGCCAGCAGCTGGATTGGTCAAGTGTTACGGCCCGTTAGGGCTGCTTTGGTCAGCTCTTCCAATGAGAGGGAAGCATGGGATGGAGGCTGAGAAGATGTGGGTATCTATCTCTTCCCGTCTCCTCTTCTATGTCTATGGAGGAGAGGGAAAGAAATCTGTGGTGTCCCCTCTACCCTGATCATGGCCAGCTTGCTCCATGACAAGGACAAGGGTCCCAAATACAGTCCTTTGGACTCACACCCAAGGGCAGGGGGCCCAAGACCCTCTGGGTGAGTTTTCCACCAAGTAAGAGAGGTGGCAAGAACACAGGTATGATCTGTGAGCTGCCCCGCTGCTAGTGGAGAAGGCAGGTCCCCTCCCACTAGGAGGGACAGCGTCCATCAGAAAGAGGACCCAGGGCTTTGACACAATAAATGAAAGTGCTCGAAGGCCGAGAGGGAAGGGCTCCTTTATCCCCCACCTCAGGGGAGCTAGGGAGGGGCCTGCCACCAAGGCACTGGTCTCCATGGTAAAGTGGTGGGGGTGGCCCTCAGACCACCAGGGAGCTGTGGAAAAGCACGGGCTCTTCTGATGGCGGGGTGTGCTGCCATGGCTCGAATGGCAGCGAGGAGGCCTTGGAGGCCTCTGGATCCTTCCGAGGCGGTGGCCTGGGGCTGGCGGGAGGGAGAGGGGACCCTGGGCTTGAGGGGCAGTTTCGGAAAATGAAGCCCATGCTGGGGAAGAGGGGCTTCATCAGGCTGACAGGGCAGAAGGCCGAGCCGGTCGGGTTGAAATGGACTTTGTTCTTGTCGGGACAGGAAGTCAGGAAGGCCACATCAGGACCTGGAGACCTGGAGGATGGAGAAAGAAACACACAGATATACACATGTGTACACACACACACGCGCGCGCGCATGCACACTCGGAGCAAAAAAGAAACCACCAGCGTTCAGGGAATAGAGAAACTGGGTCTCTGTTAAAACAGGATGGTAACTTGACCAAAAAATAGAAAGGGTACTGAGCAACAACCAGTTTTTAGGCTCCTTGGCTCTTGTGTTTTAGAAATATGGCTGAACAACAGGAAATTGAAACAAGAGGGATTAAAGCTAGACAGGAAGGAGAACTTCCTGACAATCTGATTCTAGAAGAGACTAAGAGATCTTTTAATTTGGGAGATTTCATCAGTAAAACCGTGTTTTGGGGGCAGACCCCTTGCCTGAAAGCAGAGATCCAGGCAAAGGACTTTCTAAGACTTTTTACAGTCTAAAGCAGGGTTTCTTGGCCTCAGCACTATTGACATTTTGGGCTGGATAATCACTGGTTGTGGGGGCTGTCCCGGGCATTATAGGATGTTAATGGCATCCCTGGACCCTACCCAGTAGGTGCCAGTAGCACCTGACCCCTCCCTCCAGGCTGTGACAACCGAAAATGTCTCTTGACATTGTCAAATGTCCTGTGGGAGTAAAAATTGTCCTCCATTGAAATCTCCTGGCCTAAAGAATCTCACTCTTGAGCACATTGGAAAGGTGTGATTTTTAGAATATGTACTAGGAGGGAAAGATCGTAACCATTGTGGGGAAGGCAGCCAGACCTCATCAGGAGCTCTAGGTTCTAACTCACCATGTGGTCGTGGCCTGAACTGTCTCACCTTTAACGAGGAAAGAATCATCTGTACCCTTCTGATCATGTAGGGGAAATGGGAGGGTAAGAGGAGGTTAGGTCGGAGAGTTCTAGAATAAGGAATCCTTATGATAAAAAAAAAAAGGAAGTGTATAAACATGTTTTGAGGTTTAAACAGCCCGAGAAGCTGCTGGTTGTGAGGATCCTGAATGAAGTTGAATGTGTAGGAAGATGGGGAAAGCTCTGTCGCCAATGGTTCCCATCAACTACCTTTTCCTTGAAGTATAGTATGTACAGAAAAAGGCACTTAGTGTAGAGCCTGATAAGTTGGTTACTACTTTAGGTGTAAACTCTAAGAATTCCAAACCCAGGAAGAAGAGTGGAATGGGCAGGAGAGGGAATGTTCTCGGGGTGCGCTGACGCACGCGAGGAAGGTGACCCAGAGACCAAGCAACGTGTGAGGGACATGAGGGCAACCAGCATGACCTTGAACAGCTTGATTCCCTCCCTGGGAAATCCAGGCCATCTCACGGGGTCAGCAGCTAGATAAGAAGAGGAAAATGTGGCAAAAGAACCACTAAATACGAGAACTTCCCAACAGGAAAGTTGACACAATGAAGAGACCCCAATGAGCTGAGAACTTCCATCCCGGGAAGTGATGGATTAGCACCTTTCTTAAAGGGTTGACATGGGCAGGAATCTAGATGAGATGACTTTAAGACCTCTTCCAACACTGAGTCTACAAAAGACTCGAGCAAGCAACTGCCTAATTTCCACAAGCAATTCGATGTTGTAAATACTCAGCTATAACGTGGACTAGAAGGGCACAAAAGTCCAGAGTCTGCTACACAATCTGGCCTCTTCCCTCCATTTCACCCAGAGGATTCAGGGTTCTGGAGAGATACCAGGCAACAGTGATGCGAGAAACACCCCAGTTGGCTATGGTTTTCTCCTTAACTCCTACTCTGGGTTACATATGTGCCTCCTGCTACTACCCTGGGCCGGCCTCTCCCTTACCTGAGATGCAAATGGAGTCCTCAAGGCCACAAACCCAGTCCCAGCTAAATGTCCACTCATACACTGTGACCAAACTTCCTGACTGCCATGGAAACCACAACGTCCATGGTGAATCTGCCTTGATGAATATTAAAGCTGGTGGGGGGAGGGGGAGTGAAATGAGTTCTTAGGGTGCCTATCACAGGGGGCTGGCTGTGTGGGCATGTGGAAGGGTCAGCTCTCAATCCTCTCTGCTAATGGAAGAATGGCTTCTGAATTTTCCAATCAGGTTTAGGAATATTCCATAGTCCTTACTTGCAAAGACGGGAAATTTCTGTCTGGACATTCTTGACACTTGAACCTGCAGGGTGAAGACTTGACTCAGAAGCAACTAGAAAACTTCAGTAGGGACGAGACACTTCTCATCTCTGCCTGAAGAGAACTACTAATATATCCTCTCTCTCTCCCTGATTATGGTCTAGCAAATTCTCACACCTTCCCCGGGGATGGGAAAAATAGCAGAAACAAAGGGTTTCGTTTCAAAGCTCTTTCCTTTCCAGCGCCTGCTGCGCCTGTGGCTGGCACGTGGGCAGAGAGAAGGTTTCTATGGAGATAACGATAAGCAAAAATTTGGTGCTCAGAGTAGGTAATGTCAACAAGTTTGATCATGGAAAACCTGCAGTACCAATAATCTAAAGTTGACAGCACCTCTAGGATGAGAAAGAGTCCAAGATGGAAGCAGGGCCTATCCGGTGGGACAACACAGGGCTAGCCCCCCATCCCTGCCCCTCCCGCTAATGTACTCACGTGGCCTCTTCAAACACACGCACTCTCTCACAGCCTTCCGGAGGCTCCCGTTTGAAGACGTAGCTGTGATTGGGCCGAGGGGAGGAGGCAAACGCAAGGACTGGAGATGGGCTGCCGTCTTCAAGGAAGGCCGGGTGGCCTGGAGGGGAGGCTGCAAACAGAACAAGGCTGAGTCCAGTGGAGCTGAAGGAAAGATCTCCACTGCCCTCCGCTCAGGCCCTGGTGTGAAGGGAGAGGCTGAAGACACAGTAAGGTGGGGGCAGGGGTCATGTTAATCCAGGTTGTTTTTCTATACCGTAAAAAATCTTTGAGGCAGCTTACAAAAATACGTATCTTGTTACACAGGACAAAAACAATGCAGTTGAATTGACAGAAAAGTCAGGTCTAATACCAACTATATATTCCAGGAGATGAACGGCGATTGGAACTCCAAGCCTCGGACCTAAAGGAATCCTAATTTCTGTCTCTCTCTCTTCCTTCTTCCAAGACTGCACTGCCCTGCCTGCCAACATACCATAGCCTCTTCCTCTCCACAGCCTTGAAAATCTATCCCTTCTTCCAGGAAGAGCTCTTGTACCGACTCAGAGAAGTAATCTTTACTCAACCCCACTCGTGGGATAAAATTCCTCTTGCTTTTCACACAGCGAATGTACTTTGCCTAGCTTGCAAATATTGACTTTATCTGTATTTATCTCACATTTATTCCTTATTACTCTATGCTCTGTTTACCTCTGGTGTGTTGTTAGGTCCTGCCCTTGGCCAGCCTACCTCATGGGGTTGCTGTGAGAATCAAATGAGGCGATGCAGGCAATGGTGCTTTATAAAGTAAGGATCATTACTGTCAGGAGGAAGGACTGGTATCTTGTCCTGTTCGTGATGCGGCCAGGGCACAGCAGAAAGTAGAGATTTGGAGTCAGAGAGTTTGGGTTTCCATCTGGGTCAAACCAGGGCACATTCTCTTAATTTATATCATTTACAACCTCCTTGAGACCTACTGCTGGTAATGGGTACAGTGGGCACCTGAACAGACTCGAGGGCTTTCAAGCCAAATATGGGGATGGAGGGAGTGCTTCTTTGGATTCCAGTGAGGATTCAATAAAAGTATAGGTGCAGAGACTTTATGTAAATTACAAATCAGAATCGATATCAAGGACCACTGTTATGACTAGTATAATGTATGGAATAAAGATGACTCACAAAGATATACTCATTGCTTGGTAAATAAAGATGCCAGGCCTGACATTGATGAGAGGCAGAAAAGGGAGTGGAGATGCCCCTGCACCCCAAGTGGGCCCTGCTGCCTCGACCTCCTCAGGGCCTCCTCAGCTTACCTTTGTCGTTGGGGATGGATGCCAGCTCCTCAACAGCACCCCGATGTTCCTCGCGGCTGGTCTGGCCAGAAGGCTGGGGGGATGCCAGGGGCATGGAGGGAGAGCTGGAGAGGTTGCCAGGCTCCAGGAGCAGGAGGGGGAGATCACAGCTGCCACTCTGGGGGGGAGCTGGGGCGCGGTGCCCATCAGGAATATCGAGGATCTGCCGGGGAAAGGATGGGTGATGACTCTGTCCTGGCTCTTCAGGACTACAGAGCTGTGGGGACCCTTGGGGTCCTCCCTTTGCCTTGTTTCCATCCTCTATTCATAACACACAGCGACAGCAGGACACCATTTCCTCAAGTCACTGATTTCCCGACTCCCCCAGCCCCATCTAAGGGAAAACCCCTGCTATTTCTCCGCTAGCATTTCGTTCTTTTCCCGGGTGGCACTTGCAGCCAAGTTATAATTGCCTATTTATCTGAATGGTTTCTCCATGTGTCACCCCTATCGGGCTGTAAGCCTCATGAGGGCAGGGACCGTCTATGTGCCAGCCACCAGGACACCGTAACCGCTGTAGGCCACTATAGGACGAGTATGCAAAACATCATCACGCACTGAACACCCCTGCCCCCTTTCACATTCAGTGGCACTTTGTACCCACAGTTCAGCAAATTGTGCGCATGTGTTTGGGTGGGTATAAAATTCTACATATACGCCAACTTAAAATCAACCAGCTAGTAAATCGTAAACTGAGGAGTGTGCCCACTAGAATTATATTAATACTGCCCAGCTGGCATTCCCCAATTGTACTGTGTCAGTATAAAAATGTGCCTGAGACTTCAGAAAAGGTAGCAAATAATTCTGCCTGGGAGTGGGGTGAGGAAGAAGGCCACACGGGGGCTCTGGGCAGGAAGGATGAGTATCTGTCATCAGGTAGAGATGGGGGAAGGGAAGTGGTAACACAGGCAATGGGTGGCTTTCACTGAGCACAGGGGTGACGGCAGCAGTGCCAAGTATGCGGGAAGTGAGCTGGTGCTTGGCTGAAGAACAACGTCTCGCTCATTCCTCCCTCTGGGACCTTCCTCTCTGCCAGCTCCTGCTCCTCCTCTGTTGACCTACCACCACAAAGCCTTCCCCAGTTACCCCCATGCAGCTCTGCTGTCCCTGTGGTTAAGTCCATTTGAGTCTCATCAACTCAATTCGTGTTCCTTCCGCAGGCTGGTGCCTGCATGTTACTCTGCTGCTGCAGCCATAGCCTGTGAGCCCCGAAGAGCAAGAGTCCTAGCCCCGGTGTCCAGACTCAGCAAGACGCCACCTGTCAATGCATCCAGGATGCAGCCTCACTCACCCGCAGCAGCTCCTCTTCACCCTGCTCCTTCACAAACACCTCCTCTAGCTCCTGGTTGAGCCCTTCCAGGCTCCTGTGCAGGCAGGGGCTGAGTCGAAGGACAGGGGACCCTGAGGGGAAGCTGGGAGGGGACGCCTGAGGAGGAAGCACATAAGCACTCACTGAAATCCACCAAGCCCGATAGTTATCAGCTCTGGCTGGGAGTAATGGTCCTATCTACACAGCAAAACCAAGTGAGTAAAGGAGGATCTGGGCACAGTTACTGGTTGCAATAGGTCCAGTCAGTGGGGTTTTCTCTAGAAGTTAGCGCTTTGAGAGGACTGGGGTACGCTTTTAACGGCTGCAGGAGCATCATGGCCTCAGTTGTACAGGGGATGAGGGTGGAGGGGAGAGAAATTCCGAACAGTAGGAAGCTCTTCCAATGTCATTCACCAAGTCCAAGTTTGCACTAAAGCTTTACCTGGGCACCCACAGGGCCACAGGACATATGGTGTGGTAGGGCTCAGGTGCTGCTCAACCCGAGAGGTTCTGCCCACATGGTGGGGGGAGTGCGCCATGGAGGATGACAAAGGGGAGAGAATGGGGAGGTGACAAACCCTCAGTGTTCCCCGCACAGCATGGTCTCCTTGGAGTGGGGAGCCCCGCTCCTTCTCTTTCCCACTGCGGCTCAGCTTTGTCCTCTGCAGCTGTTGCTTCAACTTGGTAATCTGGGGGCGCAGAGAGAGGGAGAGGGAAGGCAGGTGAGGCAAAGCAGAAATGCACTGGGTCCCTCCCCCAGCGGTGGCTCCTGCCAGAGGCCCATGAAAATGCCTAAAAGGGAGATGGCAGTTCATCTTCCATCTCAAGCCACCTCCGTGGTGTTCAAAACTCTGATGATGGGTTCATCGGACAAGCTGGAAACCTTGTCAACTGGATGACTTGATATTTTTAGTTACCATTTATTGCATAGATGGATCAGTTTCCAAAAAATTTAAAAATACACAACACTCAAACCGTTTTTGTCTTTCACAGATTCTGAAGGCATGGAATACTACTCTATTAATAGAAATGGGAAATGTTTTTTTTTAATTCACTCCCCAAAGTACATTCACAGCTATCTCAAAGGCCCTGGGACAGGAAGGATGGAAGGATTTCCCCCCACTTTAGAGCAGACTGCACTGAGCGAGGAGCAAGCTCTCCAGAGGGAATATCAGATTTTGTCCCGACTTCCATTTCCTGTAACAATTATGGATTATCATCAACAATTTTGAATATTATCCCTGTCACATTTGGGATTCTATACCTACTTGCCTCAGCTGGCAAATTCTCAGAAGCCGAGCTATTTAAATATGGGCCTAAATTAAATGGAATTCGGAGAGTAGATTTGCTGCCCACAGCCACGCAATATGACTACTGCCAAAAAGAAAGTGCTTTCAGATTTGCTATTGGGGATCATTCAACCATGACTCCATGCTGAGTGTAAATAACTTGCTTACTCTGATAATTATAAACGTTGAATACTTTGCATTTTCCACTAGCCTTAAACACTTCATATTTTTTCTGTTTTTGCAACCAAGAAGGCAGAAGTGACTCCCCCACAAAGGAGTCAAGGGTGACCCTGGCAAGCTGGGCCGTTAGGGGTGGCCCCACGGCGTGGCGGACACAACTGGGTTGGGAGCCCTGGAATTGCAGTCTATGGCTTTCTCTAGTCAACCTCGATGACTGGAACCCTCTTGAGAGAAAAGGAGGGCCAGGAAGAGTGCTTGGAAACAATAACTATTTTTTTCTTCTTTTAAACTAAGGCTGAATGAATAGTAAGTACTACATGGGGTTGGGGCTTTTCAGTTCCCAGGAAGGCACTCCCTATCTTCCTCCGGCCTCTGAACCGCTTATCTGGATCCAACCTCAAAGCACAGTGAGAACAATGGTGGCTCCCACCCTGTGCCTGGCTGCTGAAGGGCACCAGCAGCCACTGGCCAAGCCCCTGCTGGCAGGAGGGTCCTGGCTCCAAAGGCCTGGCCACCAGGCGGCTGGGAGGCAGCTGCAAAGGAGTCATCTCATTAGGAAAAGACCAGGTCAAGGCAAGTGAGACAGGAAGTGTGAGTCCACCTTGGAGCAGGTGCACCCACAGTGCTGGCGGTGGACAAGAGGCAGCTACTCCAGCCAGAAATCAATGGGGACAGTTACCTCTTTGCGGTGGTCTGTGCTACCCCAGGACGCCGAGCGCTTGTGCGTACAGGAGCTGCTCCGCTCTCCTTCAAGCTCTTGCCAGGACAGGGGCGTCTGCAGGGAGAAGAACCGTGAAATGGAGCAGCTTCTCAGGTGGGCTCAGAGGAAGCAGACACACAGTCTCCTGGACAGAGGCAGTGGCCTCTGCTCTCTCATCTGCTCCACAACCTCCTCAACGCTGTCAGCCTGTTATTCTTCCAGGCTTCTCCACCCGACTCCCTCTTTCCCCAGCACCTTCCTCCTGATGAGCCAGCAAGGCCGGCCTGCTCTCTATTCTCTATGACTTTTACACATGGCTGACAGGCCCAGTTCTCGGTGCTCCCCCAACAGTGAGCTCAAGCATTGCCCCCCCGCACCCTTCCCCCGTCCCCACCAGCTCCAAAGAGCATGGGCTCAGGGACCCACTGGCATCCTCTATTCTCATACCCTCCATGTGCCCAGCACAGGCCCAGGTTCCTGGGAACCTAATGAAAGCAAGTTATTAGACAGGAAGCATTAATTGGAAAAGCAGAAAAAAGGTCAACAGAGATCCCCCTCCCTCCATCCCTGACAGAAGCAGGAGACGTCTGTGTGGTGTGGTGCGGTGCCTCAGGCTTGCTCTGTGACTTTCCCCTGCACACAGAGTAAGTGCTAGGAGCCTCCTGAATACCCAGGCATGGGACATGTTCAGAAAGGAGGGAGCCAGAATTCTGAATTCAGCCCTGACTCCTGACCGCTCTTGGCTTTGTCACAGCTCCTTCTCCTGGGCCCTGCACTGCTCCTCGTGAGAACAGGGCTGTCAGTCTGCTGGCCTCCCTCCTCTGCTGCAAGAAGACAGAGTTGGCCCAAGCTGGAGGAAGGGGGAGTGTGTAGACCCACTTCCTGAGCCCCAAACCGAGGGAGGAAGCTGTTGGCTCCAAGCACGAGACAGGAGGACAAGATCCCTCCCCACCACCAACATCCCTATTTCCATTCCAAGGGAGGGGCCCAAGGGGGAATGCGCCAGTGGAACCAGTTCCTCTCTAAGTTCTTTGCATAAGCTGCCAAAACCATGAGGGCCTGGGAACCGTCTCCTACAACAGATCTGCTG